>NC_133994.1:6394045-6711854 GCF_047716275.1 Strix uralensis | reverse complement strand
AAGAATTACTGGTATGAGTTTCCGGTATTCCTTTGAAATTTGTAGTCAACAACTTAACTGCAGCTCAGTGACAGATCTACCCATAACCCATCCGCAATGTTGCTTAAAAGTACTGCAGATACCTGTCCAAATCTCACACCTCCTAGAAAACAGTGGAGCCTCAGAGACCCCTTGAGAAGTATTCTTAGAGCACAGACAAGTGTAGCCACCCTGAAAGGGTGCGGCTAAAGAGAAAAGGACAAATTTGCATGTTACGTCCTGACAGACAGTCATCACCAGACAGTTTCATGATGTGAAGTACAGTGTAATAATATAAACTCGCTAGTCAAATCCCTTTGGCACTGGTTCAGATCAGCACAAGTTTGCATCAATCCCATGCAGTGGTTGCTACTATTCTGTTAATCAACTTTTGATTGCTTTTTCTCCTATTGAAAAAAAAACAGTATTTTGGCACTGGAGAGAATGATATAAAGATTAAGTGTATATACAAGCTAAAAAAAAAACACCTTACAGAAAATTCAGCAGAAGACAACTGCGTGACCACTTCCACATTATTCTGACTAATGAATTCTGAAATACTGATGCAACTTGATTTTTAAGTTGACAAACAGCTTGCTGTGCCCCAGAATTCCTCTGTTCCTGTATCCAGAATACTGGTAGATGTCATGCTTTTCAAAGTAAATTCCTTAAACATTCAGGCATCTGTAAAAAATCTGACTAGCTGTTTCTTCTGGAAGACAGGCTAGAAAACATTAATGCCTTTCACACACAAGAAAGCCATATCCAAAATAACAGCATAAATTGCTCCAAAAATTAAATCCAAGTTGTGTTAGCTGGAGGAACATGAAAAAATACAGAAACATGATGCAGTGACTTCTTAGAATCTTGTCCAACTGTGACTGCCACAGCATATAAGTGTCAAAGACTTTACATATTTAATAAATGGAATTGATTAAACAGTAACTTAACTAAGAGCAAAAAAAAAGGTATTGAATTCAAAATGCCCATTATCAAGATGTGAACACTAAGGCTGTTCCTTTAACACATTTTCCTCTGTTAGCATTTAAGTGTCTTCATTTTGCTTTTTTTTTATTCTACCATTAGTCACAGTTCATTACATAGTGAAGTCTCGTTTACAAAAGCTTTCATTATTATCTGCCAGCACCTGCTCAGACAGCAAAGCCAAATCGTAAACCACTTGGCTAAATAAACTGCAACATACCTGCGCCTTAAGAGCTGCTTACGGTCACTAAGAACTCCTAACGTTTAGGGAAAGCTGGTAGGTATGACATGTCTCATATATAAAAATATATGTATATGAGGACTATTTGTATAATATTGGGGATTACAGAAATTTGCTGAAAACATGACCTCAAACCCACAAGCTTCTACAAATATTTTATGCAAAGATCTAAGCCAACAGCCACATTTAGAAGCACATACTACAGGTTCATTGCATAGTTAGTCATTCATTCTTGAAGAGGGGCTGCATGTTAAGCACTGCAGACTTAAACCCCCATCATATTACTGCATCAAAGAATATCTGACTCAGAGGATCCACCGTCTCATAGCCTATGGCAATTAAACAATTTTTAATTGCTGTCCAAAGTTTTAAGTGAACTAGGATAGGTGAGGTGATTTCACTACACTTCAAAATGACACAACTGCAAATTATTGGACAAAGAGGAAGCGAGGGTAAAAATAGTAGGGATAAGTCACAAAGCTGGCAAATATTAGGCTAGGAATAGAAAAGATTACAACCTTGAAAGAAAAACCCTCAGCAATTCCGCTTCATTAAAACAAAGTTACTTAAATATTATGACATCAACTTCCAATATTTCTTACATAATATTACTGTTAATACAACAATATACCAAAGTTGCTTTTAACTACTCGCATTTAAATGTTGCTTTGAAACTTGATTATAGCAAGCTTAGCTGAAAAACTCTGAAGTGCACTTCTGAACACACACATACGTTATTACCTGGGAGAGGGGAATGTCTTTTGAACTCAAAAGGTTACAACTTAAAACAAAACATGAAACTGCTGCCTACTAAATGCTTTGGGGAAAAATACTCTTGTACTGGCAAGAAAAATTGCTACAGAACTGAAGAGGATGCTTCCCAAGATCCCAAGGCTCAGATATTCAAGTGCTGCCATAGAACAGACTTGATGGTAGATTTTTTTCACAGACTCAATTGGTACGAGTCAAGCCAGAAAAGCTTTTATTTTTATTTTATTGTTAGTGTAAGATATGCTATACTAAGAGCATTTTCCAGTTTGGCTATAAAGATGCATCCCACTTGTTGGTACGCATGCACACATAAAATCCTTTCTAACATCCTCTGACAAAATTCCTCCCGTAGGTAGGAAGGTACCCATCTCTCTGATTCAAAAATACACACTGAGTATGACAACATTAACTGACTTTTCCATTTTCAAGACTAAATCTTTCTAAACCTGAATATTAAAAATACCAAAAGGATGCAAAAGTGGCACATTTTTATTCATATTCCAGCAACTCTAAGGGTGAAATTCAAACCATGCAAAGCACAGCTCAATTTCTGAAACAAACATTTAATTAAAGGGAATGTCAATTAAATCTGAACAGCTACATACACAGTATCATTAAGAGGCCTATTTCAACAATGCTGTCAAGTATACATGACTCCATGCAGAAAAAGACAACCTTTCAATGCCTTTATTACCCTGTTTTCCTCAATCCATCATTATTATAATTAATTGGTGGGGCACTTTTCTTGCAATACCATTCTAAAGTTATCGGATACAAATAGTTTATGCAGGCATAGTTTTAGGTACTGTTAAGCAAATGAAACACTAAGATTGACATGAGCTGTTTCACAGTGCACAAAAATTAACACAATGGAATTTTAACTTCTGACTCCTGAGAATCATGAGAATAATTTAAAGCTACAGAAGATCTTAGTTCCATATCGTCAATCTGCCCAAACCTAATATAACAAATAATTTTAAAGGTGGAGAGGGATAATACATATAGCTATATACTTTGGGGAAAAAAATGGGAAAAATCTTGGAAGTTATCTATAGCCAAAGTCCCATCCCTGTACTACAAAACTGGACATTCAGCCTCACCATTTCCTGCTGGATTGCTTCCTCCCACAGCCAGAGGCTCCTGTTATCTGCCAGGCCCTGTGCTTAGCACAGCCCCGCCGCTGTTCTTACGACAAAGACTCGGCAGGGCACTGCACCTGAACCACTTGCCATCCTGCCTGAACTGAAATGCCAGGGGCTGACCACCCTGATCTGCGCTCAGCTCTCCAATCCCTTCATGACAGGCTGGCAGGAGAGGCAAGAGCCACGCACGAACAATGTCTGTCCTGCAACAGGTTCACACGCATCAAGTGATACCGAAAGTCTCCAGGAGAGATCTTGCAAAAGCTATAGAAGCAAGGTCTCTACAGAGAAACTGCATGCCCCATTGTTTCAGATAATATATTTTCCCTCACTGTAATTCAAAACTCAATGACCAGTACTACTACTGCTGTTTGAAGACCACAAACAGAAACAGCAGAGATAAACGACTGCTTGACATCAAGAATAAAAGCAAACGCAGTGAGCAAAGGTTCTTCTGTAATTTTTTCCAGTAGAACTTGCATCTCCTCTTCCTTAAAAAGACTCTTTCAAGCTTACACGATAGAAGCAGGAGAAAGAGGAACAAGACAAACTTCACAGTAGTTCTATTAATATCAAACCGCCTGTCGTATAAACATATTGCTACACATTAACCATCACTTCACATACAAATAGTAGCATTTTAATCACAGCATTTTCCAACCAGGTTATAAATGTTGCAATAAAGTCTCACCTTGGGAAGGTATTTCAATACACCTGAAGACTGATGCACGTACACCTAACTGTGTATGTGTATTAAAATATGTTTGTACCAAGCACTAAATATCAATTTTGCAGAAAAGAAATAGAGCAATGCACTTCCAGAGACTGTTAACATGACATTTGCATAACAGATGAACTTGTTGCCATGGAAAGTGTAAGAAAATTCTGAGCTGGGCTATTTAAAACACCAATTTCTGCAAATGTTTGGCAAAGTCTCCACTTTAATGATAGCACTGAAGATCATGTTACTATATCTCACCACAAACTCCTTAAATTATATAATAATCAGTACAAGAAATGTTAGCATGGCATCATAGGATATGCCAACATAAAGAAGTGATGCAACAGTTTGCAAGAGGCAAAAGGGACTATGTCACCATTATATGGAGCTCTTCATGAGCCCAGAAAAGTTAAGCTGAAGCTATTCACAAAATAGAAAAAAAAAAATTTAGGCTGAAAAATCCTATGAGGAAGGAAGCCTATTTACATTTGTGGTATTACACCAGTCCACAAAAATTGAAATAGGAATTGTCTCCAGTCTTCTTCATACACTTCACGTTTTGTAAATTAAATTATGTACCATCACCTTCTGTAGCAGAAAGGGGGGCAAAAAGTAGCTTACATTATCTGTTTGCAATAGTATGCCATCCACATTTGCAGCATCTCATTCAAATCCTTAATATGTTATGCCTTCTGCCTAACCTGAGTATAAATCATAGGAAGTCTAAAGTTTATAGACTGGAACACTTACTCATCCATAATGACTTAAGCAGTACAGAATGTCACCTAACAATTACAAAGTATGGCAAGCAAACATCCACAGGGTTTAATTCCATGCAATTTTAACCCACACAAGAGCTGCCATGAAACAATTAAGTGTCAATAATTAGAGTTTTTGTCTTTGCAAGATTCAAAAATGTTATTTCTGCCCCATGCCAATATTTCTAAAACTAAAATAGCAGATACAGAGTACACAAATATGCAATCAGACTTGCTCTAGAATTTCTCAATTGCTCAACGTAGTCGTGTATTTCTACCTCCTACCCTCCCTAATAACACAGCCTCCCACCGTTCACTACAAGTTCCTAGCGAGTTACTTGATAGTTAACCCCAGCTACCATTGACACAGCCAACCCATTACAGAAAATATGATAAACATTCTTCTCTGTAGTTGTATTCCATCAGCTTTTATTTTGCTAAGTATTAAAACAAAAGAAGCAGCAAAAGAAGTGACAGCTGGCAGACAGATTTTCCAGAAATAACATGTTCTCTATATTTAGCCAGTTTTTATGTACAATTCAGTTAAAAATAGAGCATCCAAACTCTGTATTTAACTAAAGAATTAGTCAAAATTTAAATCTTCACTTTAATGAGTATAAGCTTTTACTTGAATTCCAGAAAATGTTCCTTCTACATTCATTATAGCTCTCCCTGAGATGCTTTTCTGACCCTGAAATGATACTCAGACACTCAGATAATTAAGAAATAACATGCATTTTGACAGCATCATTTGCAAGATAATGCAAATGAAAGATCTCACATGACTACTTACACCATCAAGTTTAAAGTGATCACTACTGGATCAGTCTGACTTTATCGGTAATAAATAACCCAAGTATTTGTCATGACCCTATTTGGATCATTAAACATTTGAGAGGGTTAGATTAAAACTATCTGGGTTTTTTAGCTAAGTTACCTTTAAAGGTAGCTACTTAGGACTTTACCTGCCATTTTATTCTGCTGTTTGACAAACCGGATATACTCAAAATTCAGTAGTGGTCATACCAGTAAGTGACATAAAAAAGAAAAAAAAAAAAGTCTGCTGAGTTCACATGCAGACCCAAAAGCTAATGCCCTTCATACACTGCTGATAAAGGTGGTGTTCTGCCATCAAGAGCAATTTTGCTCCAGCATGCCAAACAGAACTCTCTAAAGGTTGATGAAAAGCTGCAGTTGCATGAAGACCAAAACCGCACGGTTTATCCAAACGTTTATCCAGACATGGGCTCTGGCTTTACTTGGAGAATGCAGCTGTACAAGGGCTACAATTCCCAGGAAACAGGACTGCCTTTGTCTCCCTGGGATTACTGTAACTGGAGTCTCTAACGCTGAGGAAACAAGAGCAAAGCCTCTCACAGATGTAGGATCCAGACAGTGCTGCTGCCACCAGATTAAATCTCCCATGTATAAAATTAAACCCCTCAGAATTGCTACAAGGTCACACTCAACATTTTTCATTTACATTCACTCAAATTTGTCCTCTGTTACTCATTTTTATCCAACTGAATCCTTTTGTTTACCGTACCTACATCATATCATTTGTCAGAAATTTTTCTCCAACAAAACAAGTATTCTCACCCCCTTCTGTTTTACAATGTATTTCATACCCCTCCTCGACATACATTTCCAGTTTTCTTTCCTTTAACTGTCTTACTCTTATTTTTCTTCAGTACAACTTGCAGAGGTAAACTTTACTTTGGAGGACTCAATAGGGAAAAACGCATACAGAACACATTTTTGTTGATTAAACTATTTTTTCAATGTTAGCAGCAGCAATCCAAAAGATTTGCAATAGATGCATATCTTGCATTTCAAAAAGGGAAAATTACTTTGGAAAACGTATTCGATAGTATTTCTCATTAATATACTCCCTTATTGCCCTCCTTTCAGCAATGCACTCCAAAGTGCCAAGGTATCAGTTTTGGCATGCAATGCAAGCTTGACTTAAACAATATTTCTTTTTTTCTGTACAGTTTTAAAGGCTATTATTTACTGCAAGCATAGAATTATTCATTTCCCTGAGCTTTTTGCTCAGGCACTAAGAGCAGAGATGTAAAACAATATATGTCAAATGACATGCACTGATATTTGTACGAGGGAAGGAAAACAACATGATGAACAGCTTCAGCAGAGATGACAAAAACAGAATTACCAACTACCTACTACAGTAAATACATAGTGTGTTTCCATTAGTCCCCATTAAAAATATTATAGCATTGTATGAACTGGGGTCCAACCCAACAAGGAACATCTTTAATTGTTAATAAGCAGCTACTGTCACGACACATTTGCAGGCATGAAAACTTTGCTTCTCTGCATCTGTTAAATTTGGTACGACTCATCTCCTTCCACCTTCAGAGTGACAATTCAAGGCTATCACTGCAGGTCCTTTCTAATATACAAAAGTAGATAAAGGAGGAAGGTAAACATTATGTAAACTCATTATTTTAATGTACAATATAGTCCCCAAATCATTATCTACTGAGAAATTGTGAAAGATTTGCTTAGCTTTCTCTGTGAAACCAAGCACTTCATTCATTCCAGCTGCAGCCCACTGATATTTTCTAGAGAAAAGCTTTTCAGTCTTCTCTGATAACAGAAAATATACTGAATTATACGTCTAAAGGAACTCTCTAACTGTAATGCTCCAGCTGCCCAATCAGTGCATTTCTCAAGATGTAAAAGAGACTACTGCAGGACAAGAGCAACAGTTGGCACATTCACGTTAAAAGAGCCAACAACAGAAGTTACTAAATTTATAGTTTGCCCCAAATCAGACGACAGCAAACTGGTATCTGCTTTATTTATGAAATCAAGAAAGGTCAACAGGCTCATAAAGTCACTCAAGGGAACGGAAACTTCCTCCGTTTTTCAAATAAAGTGAAAACAAACCCAACAGCACAAATGTATTTGTCTTCTGCTCAGTTAACTGCTACATTCAAGATTAACCTGTTTAGACCAAATTAGACTTTAAAGTTGTAGAATTTTCTTGCACACATCTTTTCATAGCATAAAAGGTCAACTAAAATAGAAAACAAAACCAAAACGTCACTGAAAAGTAACTTGGACATTGTCATATGCAGGCAAGGAACCAGAAAAATCACAGCTCCGGTATAGGAGAGTGAAGAGACTGGAGGCTGACACTTAACAGTTAAGGATTTGGTAGCTATGAGAGAAGTTTCAGCACAAAGTCCACTTTGCTTTTGCAATCCCTGACAAGGGTCCGTAAGATCTGAAACACTGGACTTTTTGCTCTCTACCTGCAACTTGAAATAGAACGCTTTGCAGGAAAGTCAGTTTTTTTTACTCAAGTCACTGAAACTCAGTATGACCTACTCCTTGGTAAAAGCCCAAGACAACTCTAATTTGGCAGCAGTATCACACGTTTCCTTTTAGAGTAGGACTCTATGGCAAAGGTGTGTATTTTAACATTCTGATACAAACTTAACTGCTACAGAAAGGTCAGCTATCATTGCAGCTGAGCTGCTTTACACAAGGACTCACTATCTAGACAGCTTCCAATTTTGCTGGCAGCAACATAAGAAGTTTGCATTGGACTTGGCTCTGAATAATGGTGATGTACGAGAAAATTTACCAAAATGTATACGAATCGAGTCACTTTCGGAAACACTGTGTCCTTCCCTTTCAACAAATTGTTTCTACTGGACTGCCAAATAAAACAAGATTCGTATTTGACTAGACTCAAGTGAGGCATCTGGCTCTCAATGCAAGTTAGAATAGATGTATAGCTGACTACCCATTTCCATGCCATTTTGCAGTAATAATAATCAAGATGATAGATTTTCAACTATTATAATACTCTCACTAGAGTAACTTTATGTCAATCATCGCATTAATAATATTGCCTCTTTGAAGTTCTAAAGCATTAATCATAGTCTATCAAGTGCTCTTGCAGAACTCCAATAGAAAGTGTGACAACAAAATTAACTCTTAACAGCAACCCTGGTAAGCTCATAAGTGCTTCTGAAAGTTTCATCCCAAATAACTTACATGCACTGGTGATCCAAATAAATATTGTGCTTGCTTAGTCCAGGGAAAAAAGCATATAAAAGGTAAGTAAATATTTGCTAGTGAATATCTGATGGTCAGACATTATTTAATTTCTTAGCTACAAATGTTGAAATACCAGTGAGTCTTATTTCGATAACTGTTAAACCCAAGTAAAAACTTAGACTGCTATAACACTTCCTTGACGAACTTGACATAGCAAGTGTAGGCCAGTGAGAATTCTTCCAAACAAAGTCATTCCTGTCAATCTGTGTAAGGTTCTTGGCAGGAATAACAAAATAAATTTGAAGGTTTCACAGATTAAAAAAAAATACACGCACTCTGGTCTGACAACTGTTTTTCCTTCCTGTTCATTTGGAAAATGTACTAAATAGTTAATAAGTGGAATATAAAATTACTTTGATATTTTGCAGTTTCGTAATCCAGTGACATGAGACTCCTCAGAAAGACTCTGCAAACACAAATTACCTTACAAAGGAGATCTCAATTAAAGAAAACAGCTCTCAGCCACACACGAATGGAGTCTGCATCTCTTTCCATAAATACACCAAATACCAAAACTTTGCATGCACACACCTGAAGTTAACTTAATGTGCTTGTTTATCACTGCATAATAAATTACATGGGGCATCTGTAGATAGGCCCCCAGTGTAAGATGTTCCCTGTAAACAATTCAAGTAAAATAAATGATTGATGCAAAATTACAGTAATTTGTAATAAAAACAAGCACTAAAAAGTTTAGTACCACTGATGGTACAGAATCAATATGAATAATATTGTTCAAATGGTTTTGAAAAGATGAATCAAAAAGAAAACATCTAGAGAAAGGCAGTAAAAATGATTAAGAAGTACAGAAGATTCTCATTACGAGGAGAACTTAAGAGTCTTCACTAAATTAAGACATGACTCAAGCTAGAGGTAAATAAAATAAGAATACACTGAAAGTCAATCATTGACTTTACCTTCTACCCACCATAAAAGCCAGAGTCTCCAATTATAAAACAAAAAAATTAAGTAGGAGATTGCACAGGAGAGTAAGGAAACCATAGCAAGAGCAACAGTGTCTGGTAAACCTGGATTTAACATGAAGTAATGCAAAGGAATTCAAGAAAGGATTATTCATGTCAGTAAGAGTCATCCCGATTTAAGTGAGACAGCAAACCCAAACACTTTAGTACAGGTCAGGAAGTCAGTAACACATTGAGCTTGCTCTCTCCTATGCTGTAAGTAACAGGACAATTCTAAATCACAAAACAGGTCACTTAAGGGAATAAAAAAGAAAAGCACTTGTTTCATTCTGGCAAACAGTCTCTATTCTCCTGTTCTGCAGGAATTCATTCCCTTCCTGTTTTGGAACTTAACCTCCAAATCTATTTATCTCAAAGCTCTTCCCTAAAACAGCAATCACCAAATTTTCTCTGCATCTTCTACACAGGAGCCTTTAAACAGTTCTGTGATTCAGAAGAGAATCTGGAAAATCCTAATACAATAAAATATTTCTGCAAGGAAATGTAATATCTCAATAGAAACTTAGGAACTTTTAACTTGCTTTCAGGAAAATTAGAAAAGTATTTTCCTAAGAAGAAGAATAATTTCAAACCACACTGACTTAATTTAAAAAAAAAAAAAATAGCAGTGGAACACCAAGCTTGTTTTCTTCCAGGTGACTCATTTTTTTCAAAGCTAACCCTGATCAATAGAAAAAAATTGATTTATACTGGAAAGCTGTCTGGTGTCTTATTTCAGTTCCCATTGTAGGTTATGTAACTGAAGACAGCATTAGCAAATTTGCTAGGAAATGCTGCAACTGTGGTCTAGATGTATTTTATTTCTTTAACTTGGAAAAAATACTATAAGGAAGTGTGGCTGAAAAAGCAAAAGTATAAAGTAAAATATGGAACAGTTCAGAACCTGAATAACCAAATAACCCAAGAAAAATATTTTTATTATGTTAGATAAATATATACATTTGCTCTAACCAGAAATAAGTTATTAGCTAGAAACATGCCAACTTGTTACAATCATGAAGGCTGTATTGTTTTTTTAAGTTAAGCACAAAAAACCACAAAGTAACAGAGAGTACGTTAAAACAAGAACTACAAGCACCTTGCAAAGACCCGATAATCAGCATCGAGCCCTTACGCTGCATTCCTGACCACCTTCAAGCTCTTTGCTAAATTCTTCCTGGAAGAAGTTCTGCTTTCTTAGTGGCATCACCACTCAGATGCTTGTCTCGACAAAGCACTAGACACCAGGATGCCTGCTCCCTCCTCGAGCACAAACCCCTACCCCGAGCCCCGACAGCGCGGGGAGCACCTGCGGGTCTCCATCGCCAGCTGCGCGTGTGGAGACCTTCAGAGCGAGTGTACACACAATAGTACATCTGAGGCTTCTGAAGAACAAACCAACCATACAGCCTTCCCGAACCTTGTAATTACAGCACGTAAGTAAACAAGTTTCCCAATGTTCACATAAATATGATACAAGCTGACTAAAGCAAAACCACCGTTTTTTTAATAACTTAGGAAAGAGCTGAACAATGCCTCATATTTCCAAAAGTTTATTCTTAGAAATATGGATTTTAACAGGTCAAATACATGCAATTTAGTGCTGAAATTTTATCTCTTTTTTAATACAGATTAATTTATTTTTTTACCTCTGAAATGAAGGCTTATCTTCTATTCTTAAACCCGTAGGCAGGAGCAAGGCTGGAATGAATCATACCAATTTCACTCTGCTGTTCAGGAAAGCTCAGAGCAGCAGCTATCATAGGAACTGGGGGCGTTGCTGCAGAAGTGAAGATGGGAATTTAAAGTAACACAAGTCTCCTATTCAAAGGGCCCCGTGTATGAGGGATAAAAGAAAATTTCTGCTGGTTAGACCCCCTCAAATACATCAGATATTCACTAGATAGGACCTGCCGTAGAGATACCGTTCCCTTGACATTCCAAATGCAGCTTGTTAACTGGAGTTGTATAATTCTTCTCATAAATCCATGTGATTTTGGGAAATCAAAGTGAATTTCATTTTAAGGTTTTGTTCCAGATGATCTTGTTGACCTTCTCCTTCCTCACTTGTCTTTTCCCAGTCATTGGCTAGGAAATTTTGAAGCCTTGAGTGGCTACCTAAGTTTTTATTAAATCTACTGGAAATAGAGCTTAGATAAAAATATCATTTGATGTTATTCCTGCTACAAATGTACAGCTTACAGAACTTTAACATCCTCCTATAAGCTACATTCCCATTAATAAGCAATCATTTTTCCTCACAAGCTCTTTTCCATTTGGAAATAAGTTTTAAACTTTTTCCAAGTACAATTAATAAATTCATGCAACTTAAACAGACAATCAGGGCATCACTTGGCCATGATTTCCATTTGTGATGGCATCCAGATGGCAATCCAAGGCCTACCTTTTGTAAACAGGATGCATATTTATGTGACTCTCAAGCACAGCTAATGATTATTTGCCTATGAAATTATTAACAAAAAAACTGCAAGGATTTCTACTGTCACAGAATTTAACCTGCGTATTTCATCTTTACATTTCCCTTTTCTGCAGCAGCAATTTGACACTGTTCAGCAAGTCACACTTACAGACAAAAGAAAATCCACTGTACCTTTTATTATGACAGCATTTATTTAGAATCTGTGAAGCAGAAGCCCAAAGTTGCACTTTGCATTGACTGATATAAAACAAGGCATAATAATTATTTATAACAGCTGATAATTGATTCATAATTCACCCACCTTAATCTCACACTATCTCTGGGACACTATTATTTACTAAGAGTTACCCTATAGTTCATGCTCCCCCTGAAATCTGGTAAGAACCATGGGAAATAGCAACATTATGACAGCACTAGAGCCATTTAAGGTAAAATTTTAAAAGATTTATTAGCAATGGTTTTAGACTTTAAAACTGCACTACAATAAATAATCACCAGGGGCTGTCCAAGACATAAGTGAACCTGATGCAGGTGTTTTGCCTGCACTACAATCGAGGACTCTATTTTAAGAGTGACACAACGGGGGTTTTTAAGAGGTCACTTGGTTTCATGACAGACTCCCACTCAAGTTGCCGTACGCAGCACGTGCTTTTGGTAAAACGAAATTACAGACTTTTTCCCCCCCTTGACAGCCTGACTTTGTACGGAGAGAAGATAGGAGAGAGGCACACGCAGTGTTCATTTCAGACAACAGGATGAATTATGCCACTGGGGTTTGTTGCCTAGATAAAGCGCTAAGTGGAACACAGCTAAGAGACAAATACAGCTGAACAGCACAGCACGGAGCCACTACCATACAGATATAAATAAGTACAGAAGTAAAACATTGTCCTCTTCTCCCCTCCCCCCCGCCCTCCCCAAAAAAGTTGTTTTTAAAAGGTATTATTCACAGGCATGTAGCAGAGCAAACTTTTATCCTGTGTAACATCAGTATCTTTCTTCCTCTGAGAACACACTTGTGATCTGCCACATACTCTGTAACAGAAACTGCCTAGACCATTTTAGCATTGTTTGACTACACTTTAGAGCTTACTCAGCACCTTAAAGCAGATTAGAGCCTGATAAAACCACTGGATATTTTTATGTATGACCATCCTTTTTTTTTTTTTTTTTAAATACTTTAGTTAGTGAAAAGTTACTTTTGGAAGGAAGACTGAATCTGAAGCCAGAGACTCCAAAAGTGTTTTTCTTGAAGGAAACACTCATCCTCGATATTACTGCTTACTACTGCTGCAGATTACTAGTGTGATATATAAAGGAAGAAATGCCCTGATGAGAGAAAAAAATGTCCACACTACTCCTCTAATGGACACATGCATTCAACTGTAAAGTGAAAGCCAAGCTGTTCTCTTTTTTGCCTTAGAAAGGGAATTACTGAAAAATCTTGTGCTAATACATTTGATTTGAACAAATTTTCCTACAAGCTTGGCAGGCGGGACAGAAGCATACTACCTTCAGCCTGGGAGAAACAGATAATAAATGCTTAACAAATGAAATTTCAGAAAATGCAAAAGCAACAAAAAATTTATTAGATAACTTTTCTGCTAGTTGTTGACCATACACCATCAGCTGCTGGCTCTTAACCATGTAGTAATCGTGTCAAAGACAACAGGGGTTAGCTCTAATAAAACTCTGTGATGTTACCCAAGTTCACCAAGTTGTTTTCTTTCTTGTGGGTTGTATTCCACTCCCCCCCCCCCCCCATACCCTTTTATCCTACTAAATTTCTTTCTAAATCTCAAAAGCACTTATCACCTTAGCAACAACATGCAATGTTTCAATGCATAAAAATAAATTAGTAAGAACTGCCTCTTTTCCTCAAGGACTCCTAAGCTGTTGTGCACAGCAAAAGAAAGATGTAAAGAATTTACTCCAGCTATGAAAACCTACAACCAAGCCAGGCAGTAACTATTGAAGATTAACACCTGGGAGATGTATTTTGTATGCAGACTACAAGAACAAAAACATGCAAGACACTGAACTGCTGAAGAAGTTGTGCAAGTAAAGAGCAGGTGAGTTCTAAGAAACATGACTGAGACATAACCCAGATCTCACCTTCAGCAAAAATGTTAGAGAAGACTGGTACACAGAGGAGAATGCCAGGTGCCATCCTAAATATGCTCTAAAGGAGATTATGAACCTTGTGTCAGTAATCACTTGCAAACAGAGGTCAGATCAAGGTCAAGGAAACCAGTTCAATCTGTATTTTGTGTCCACCCTAGACTTGGTCAGCTGCTGACTCTTAAATGCCATCTCAACTTTACAAATTTAGTAAGGCCTACCTCTTATGGTAAGCCAGTCTGAATTGACAGCGTGTGAGGATTTATTCAGAAATACGAGAGCATTCCTACTGCAATATGGAAAGTTTTACAATAATGAAAGCCTTGACTGATTGGGCAAAACTCATCACATTTGTGAAATGGTCAGCTTTTCTCATACAATCAGAGTTCACTAAATAAATTGCAGAAACAAGACTATTTGTCAAATGATAGATATCTTAACTGTTCAAGGACAAGGCCTAAGAAGCATTAAAAATTCAAAAGGATATTTGTCTTACTAAATACAGAATAATTATGAGCTATTTAATAACTGCATGTTTTGAATAAATTATAATACACTTCTCAATGTCTTGTTTAGTCATTTCTAAGGTATTAAACTGTCAATTTACTTTTCTAGAAAATGTGTTTCTAAAGGACACACGCATTCACAGTTGTTTAAACTTGGCAGTTCTTACTTAGTTCTATTTTCTCTTCAATGTGTAAGATGACAACCTGCAACACAGGCCAAAATAAAGTTTATAAAAAAAGAAATTAATTGATTTGTTTAAATAGCTAATAAATTCAAATTTCACAACCCTCCAGAGGAGCTACTCTCTAGTTAAAGTTTCTTAAATTGGTATTTAATCTAAATCTTGTACTAACTCCCAGTTTTTCACATGCATAAAGTCATAACAACTTTCTCCTCCCACCCCCCTTTTATCACAGTTAGAATTATTTTTTTTAAAATTACTTTTTATTCCTGCTCTCACAATTTCCTTTATTTTCCCATAAAGCCTCAACCCCAGGACTAAGAAACTTCCATATCCAAGAGATATAGCTGAATCTGCAGAAGAAGGGATATCAGTAGAAACCATTTTGGAATCCTATCTGCAGCTACTGCTATCAAATCAGCAGAAAGATATTGTGTTTCTATAAGAAAATTGCTGTGAATTGCAAATATTAGCAGATGTTACTAGGAATACTAAAACAAGAGTAAATGTCAAGCAGTAAAAATAATTCCAAAAACCTACTAAAAATAGAACTATGCAATTTCAGAATAAGCATGTATTAGAAAAGAATAAAGCACATACTATGAATTGCCTTATCTTTTACAGCACGGATGCAGAAATGTTAATCATAACAATTCAAAGCAACTAAATACTAAGAATTTGGTCTTTCTCCTTCATGATACAAAACTAAAATTCCACAGATGAATTCTTCTTGGTTATTCTCAAATGCTTCGTCTATATTGTATCTGGGGTTGGTTTGTTGGGTTGGGGGTTTTTTTAGTATTTGTGAGCCTTGGTAAAGGAGCTTATGTTTATAAAATGAGGGAAAAGACCTATTGCTCCTAATTATGACAGTCTGAAACCTGTAAACCCCGTAACAGTTAGAACTTTAAACCTATAAAATAGCACAAAACCAAAACCCAGGAACCCCCGAATTAGTTTACTGATATTTTTATCTGTAATTTCACGAATGCAAATAAAACTTCTCTGCCATGAAAAATTACCTTAGAAATTATTCTGTCTGGCTTCTCTGATTTATAATATAATCAAATTCTTTCAAGTTGCTTTTCTAGCCTTTCAGGTAAATCACAGGCACACAAATTCTATTTGCTAACATAAGGCACATTTAGGAAAAGCATAATACAGCCTCTAATTTACCAAGCATTACTTAAATATGTGCTAAATATGCTTTCCATTACAGGCAGCAAAATAAAAATCAGTGCTTGAATTTCAGTTTGTATTAGCTCAACCTATGCATTACTGTTCAAAAGAATAATCGTGTTGCACCACTTCTTCCTCCCAGCCCCCTCCTCAATCTCTAAAATAAAAAAAACTTATGTAATAACTGTTCTCCTAAATATTTGAGCTTGTTCCCCATGTGAGTTCCACAGTCAACTACACTACAACTAGGAGCAGGCCCTAAATTTTAAGTTAAAAAAATTTACAGTGATGCCATCTGAAAGATTATCTCCCTTCCTTCTTTGGTTTGTTGGTAACCTTCAGAGAATTCCAAACTATACATGTTCACCTACAAGAGGAATCGATACCCTTGTGCTACAACTGTAAATGCTTCCTTTTTATATTTACTCCCTGTGACAGCTTCTGTTACGATTTTGGCCTAAAAGAGTAGTCAAAATGTCAGTTATATAAGGTCATACGAGGAGGTACAGGCACTCTAAAAAATACTGCTACTGAATTAATCATGGAAATAATCATGGATGTCTGGTTTGACATACATATTTACATAAAGACTAACGTGTATGCCCCCCTGAAATTCTTCTCCCATCCTTCCTCCTTTGCTAAAGTCAGCCAGAAGTAGTCATTCACGCTGCCTGCAAGATTTCATAACCAACAAGCTCGCCAGTACCCTAAAAATAACAAGAAATTAAAAACCTTACTTTCCCATTCGCACCAGCGCTCGACTAAAGTAAAAAAAAATAATCCTTGCGCGTAAGAGAAACCCATTCCTCGGCGACACTTCACTTGTTAACACTGCCTGCAAATAATTTTAGCAGCAACCCCACCCACACAAAAAGTTTATAGTTTTCGGAAGGCTGACACAACGCCGCGCGCTGTTGCGCAAAGGCCGTTCCCAGCCGCGGGAGCCCCCGCCGCGGCGCTGCCCACCCCCGCCCGGAGACATTTTCCCTCCGGGCCGAGCGCCCGGCTGCCGAAACCGGACCCGCGCCTCTCCCAACTTTCCCCGCCGCGCCGGGAGACACCACAACTTCCATGTTTCTTCCCCCCCACACCCCCCCCCCCCCCGCCCTGTGCCGTCCCTCCCTCCGGCTCGGGAGGCGGCGGCGGGGGAAGGTCACGGCGGCCGCCGCCGCCCACCCGGCAAAAGTTTGCGGGTCGCCCCCCTTCCCCCCGCCGCCATGGCCGGCCGCGGCGGGGCGCGGCGCGGCAGGGAGGGAGGAGGGAGGGCCGGGGGCCGCGGCGCGGCGGGCGGGCGGGCAGGGCCCTACCTTTCTTGGCTTTCGGGGAGTGCCGCCGGCTCCGGGCGCTGGCTCGCTCTTCCTCAATAGCGGCGGCTATCTCCGGGTCGTCCTCCCCATTGTACCACACCAACAGCTCCTCGCCGGGCGCGATTGGCTGCCGGGAGAGAAGAGAGAGGCGCGGCGCCAATCAGGCGGCGGCTTGTTGGCGGCGGGCCGCGGGGCGGGGAGCGGCCGCGGCGGCCCCCACGGCGCTGCCCCGCGCAGCCCGCGGCGCCCCGCGCGCGGAGGGGCGGCCGCCCGCGCCCCCTGCCGGCCGGAGGGCGCGCAGCGCCCAGCTCCGCCCCACACCCCCCCCGGCCCCGCCCCGCCCCCGAAGGAAACGGGCGCTGAAACGGGGCCGGTTCCCCGGGCAGGCAGCGCCCCGGCAGCCCCCGACCTCCTGCCACCGAGGAACCGGGCCTCTGCCGCCAGCCCCACTGATTAATTACACAGTGAAACAATTATTAAGCAGATTTGGAACTTCAAGCTGGAAAACCCCCGATTTTGTCTCAAATCGTGACACTGACTTAAACCCGCGCAGGCTGACGGCAGCGAAACCCCCGCTGCTCGGTTCTTTTCGGGGAGCTATCAGCAGGGCTCGAGCTACACACACCTACCTCACACAAAGCATTAATATAAATAATGAGTAAAACTGTTCAGTCATCCGCTAAAGTTGGTATTTAGAAGAAAATCTAAAGATACAGGAAAAGACTGCCGCAGAGAGTTAAAAGGAATACAGAGAAAACAGATAATTACTACGTGTTTAACAGATCCACTTGACCACAATCATGAAAGATTTCTTTGCCATTCCAATTTTATCATTTCTGATTTTTTTAATCCAACCAAAAAATTCACAGGAACGACCAAATTAGCCAAGTAGACATCACTGCAATTACTACTCCTATTCCCAGCACTGTCACCAAATTGAGCAATACTAGTTTCTCTGATTATTCCACATTCTCCTTAAAACATTATCAGACTCAAATCAGTAAGTCCCCAAGTTTGCAGGCTAAAGATGTATTTTTTAAATCTTTGTAATTATCTCTCCATTTCCTGAAGCATTCTATCCAAAACCAAGAAAAATCAACTTAAATGCCTTCCTTTACCTTAACCTTAACTACAATCCCCCTTTCTCCAGGGCTTAATGAACATGGGGCTTGGGGAAATAAGATACTATTTTTAGAGTCATTATGTTAGAGCAAAGGGTATCCCTACACTGTTATTTCAAGTCTGAAGCCAAAGGGAATTTTTGTATCAAGAACAATAGTAATATTTGTTTCTTCTAAAGCACTTCTTTTTTTAGGTCTCACAGCACTTGATAAAGGTTATAGTTATCTTCATACCCCCAGACACTGGAACAACAAGAGAAGCAAGTGTTTAAGTTATAATGTAAGCAAAGCCTACGGTTTGGTTTCCTTAACAGTTCTGGAGGCCTGATAGGATAAACGCTGGTAAACCTATTTGCATGGTCCCGTTTTGCAAGTATTTAGCAGCAAGGAATGAAGAAGAGTTGTCTGATGCAAACAACTTACCATCTAAACAATATACAAACTCACAGAAAAGAGCCGACAAAAATTTTAGGCAATGCAAACACAGGATGATCACGAGCATGTCATTTGTTAGCTGCATGGCTGGAACTAACATTCAACTTGATGAATTTAGTTTTGGTGTAACTAATCTAGAATCTAAATTAAGCCCTCTAACCTTGTACTTCTAAAACGAGCAGCAGCAGCTCCAAACCCAGACAATTAAAACAGCTCCCTCGCTAGCAACGTGAGCAAGAGAAGGACTACACTGACCGAGTGCCACTTCTACTGCTACTCTGACACTAGAGAACCCACGGCCGTCTCTCACTGGTGACACCCTCTAGTAACAACTCTAAAAACCAACCTCCTTCAAACGATTACCTACAAATTGTTTGTGTAGTAGTGTCAGGTTAGGATAGCCTGGTTAAAGAAAAAGGTATGAATTTTGGAAATGCTTATTAGGTTAATAACTCCCACATGCTTTTTGGTGCTTCATGTTTTACCTACGACATTTAGCATTCCTTAATCTGAACATTTGCTATTCAAAAGGTTTAAAGTAATTTCAAAATTTGTTATTGTCAGGAGTACTACCCTAACAAGTTATATCCTAAGAAGTTCTAGCACAGATTGTCTAAAATTCAACTCGCTGTACATGTACAAGCACTGCAATGTGTCTTGTACAGACTGAGGCATTTGCCTGTCTGATCTTAGCACATCTATTTTTCACCACAGACTGTGCATTTTACTGTGATACTGTGCTTTTGCACCTGGATGTGGTGTTATCTCCCCCAGCGTAACCACAGTGGACAGTTTGTGGCATCAGCACTTTGACACTGTACAACCCTCTGTTACCTTGTGTTCCTACGTAACAAGGAGGTTCTTGAGTTATTATAAACCTGTTTGACAAAACATTCTTCTAGAAACAAATTCATTTCACCTTAATCAAGGGCAGTTACACGGCCAAGCTTATTTAGAAGACTTTTTGAAACTGAGTTTTCACCGCGATTTCACTTGAAGAATTACAAAGTCCTGCACTATCTGCAGAATAACACTATTCAACCACCTCATTTCATTAGGAGAGGCAGGAAGAACTTCTGAAACTCCATAATGAGTTTGTTTCAACAAAATATCACAACTCTTATATATGCATCCCAGGGAAAGCATATGCAAAGCAGCCTACAAATCTCCTCAGTGCCTCAGTAAAGATGAAGAAAAAATGGAAGAGAAAAATATTTGCCTCTGCTCACTTAAAAGTTCTATGCTATTACTATTCATTTACAGCAGAGAACAGGGAAGTTAAAGCTCTCTGCAGTTTTGAGGTTCTTTTACACCAAGTAAATTTGGACTTTGCTTATCTTAGCAATGAAGCTTGGAAATCAGCCTGTTTAACTTACAAAGTAGAAACCCACAAAAAGCTGAAGAAAACCTGGGGAAAAAAAAAATAAATAGCCATGACAGTATTTTATATGCTTCGAGGTGAAGCAGAACAAAATGACATACAAGCCACTCCAATTCTCCTTTGGGGGTAAATAAAAACTGTGCTGTTTATTTATCACCTAATGGAATTCCCCTAAATTTATGAATTATGATAAAGATCAGGAAGGAACCATGTGTACATACCTGGGCTAGTAAATTTACAACAGTTTAGAAATACACACCGAAAGAGAAGGACATTTAAGGTCTTATTTACTACACACTTTCTTTTGTCTCAATTATCAGCAACGTGCGATGTTAATCTAAGACTGGTACGGACTCTACAAGACCAACATCATCTCTGATACAGAAGGTGAGACAAAAACAAACCTTTAAATAAAAAACAGGCATATAAGCAACTGTATTTTGTAAAGAAAGTAGAAAACAGCACAATTTTTTCCCAGGGTATGAATTTTCCCTACAGTTTCAAAGGTATAGGATAATAAAAACTGATACAACAGGCCATATTTAAATGCTTTAATGTAGTAACTTGCCCTTGAGACCACACATTTGAAATCTCCTCTACATCATACGTCTCCTACGCTATCAGTCACTTGCAGCTTAACTTCCAATTTCTTCACACTAACTTTATTTAAAAAGCCTGGTTACTGTAAATTTGTCGTTTTAAATAAAAATAACTTTACAAAAGACTAGACAAAATAAGCTTTCTTAATGCCTTCCTCAGGTTTTCATATTCTTGGAATGAACAAGAAAGTAAACAGAATATTGGATTTTAAACACTCCTATTAAAGTACAAGAATAGTCCACTTGTGCAACTAAAAAAACCACAAAATGTGACTTTCTAAATCTTGACCTGATTTATCAGTATGCTGACTGAATGCTGAATGTTTAATGGTAGTGAAAACTGTCCAATTTCACAACAAGCTTTCCCTTCAAAAATCATTACAGATTAGCAAGATCTGAATTTTCGTTACATATCACTTCTCTAAAAGGTGGGAAAATATATTGAAATAGATGGTTCAAAAAATAATTGGAATATCAATATGCACTTTTAACAAACATTCATTATTATGGATTTGTGAGCTTTTTTTCCCCAATATGGAGCAAAGTTAAGCTTTAGATTATAACCTAGTTTTGCACAGTGAAGCGACTCAGACATTTCTACAGCCACTTCTTAAATTACCTGCCGAGTTACCGGTGTAATAGATGCAGTGACAATCAAGGAACAGCAGGAGTGCACCGCTGAACCGTGGCTGCAATGCTTCTTGGACTAACTTGCTCCTGGAAACAATCTGGTTACTTTTGAGCAGCATGAAACTGGGATTACTAATACAACCCATCCCAACGTGGCTCGTGCAGAACTAGTTCAAGCATGTCCACACTGCGTTCCTGGAACTAAGTCTACAGGGCAGAAACAACTCGGTGGTTCTATGCCAGCCCAGATCCCAGCACCTCACTTTGTGCAACACCCAAGCCCAAAACTACTCAGAGCTACTGCTTCTGCACTGGCCTCTAAGAGGAACAGCAGCAAGCCTCTGCGCAGAGGCAGCCTGCAGGTAACACTATTTCTTATGTAACACTCCCTCCAACTAGCATACAGTGCAGACACCAACATGAATTTCCAGAAGCTTCCCTGGGACTGGTATTGCCAACACTGAACTGAAGCTCATAAACAATCCCTCAGCACACTGGGAAAGGCCCAGCACACACGTGGCTAAGTGGTGGCTGCAGGGGCAAATAAAGCCTGCTGAAGACAGTACTTTGAAGAACCCCTTTGCATCCCAAACTCAAAATCTCACACTGTAAAAAATCCCAGACAGATTTTGAAACTAATAAAACTGATGCTTATAGGCTGCTCTAACAGTCTTCAGAAAGAGCTGCTTGGCACCGTGCTCCTGTTGGCAAGACCTACTAGGATAAAATTCATCAGGTTGCAAGAGAAGACAGTCAAAGGAACAAAAGGATATTTCAGATGCTGAGGCAAGGTATTTGTTATTCTGTCAGCAGTGCTCAGCCTCTTCTAGTGGTACACTTATTTTCTGAAGTGCAATATTATCCATCAGAAAACAAATCTGAAATATGTGAATGCTTGTCTTCATCAGGACTAAAACCTTGCAGAAAACGTTCAATGAGAGAGAAATTTAAAATGTCAAAATGACTCCAAAAGCACACTTATGTTAATGAACTAGTGTGACTATGGGCAAAGGCAGAGGCAACCCAAAATAAAGTGTCTAGAGAAAACTAAGCTGGCTACAGATTCACATCAGGAGCCTGCCCTCAGTGAATAAACAGTGAAGAGAAGTCAACAGTCCGGCTGGCAATAGCAAACCTCTACTTGAATGCTATCTCAAAAGGTATTAGAAAGTTCAGAAAATGTTTAGAAGTTTGGTTTTTTCCAATGTAGTTTGAGTGACCTAAAATAGAACATTACATATTGCTGTACTGCCGTATAAACTTCAAAAATGCATGGTATCAGCTCATTCTTTTATTAAGTGAATATCGGTTACTTACAGATGTTGTCAGCCTTAGAAGGAAATGTAAGAAACAGTAATAGCACAGCAGCAAGGCTGCATATACCCAAAAACCACAAAAGCATTTTAAATAAAAACAAAGTCAAGCTATATATACTCACTGCTAGGAGGCTCTTGATCAGAGATTCAGATAATACTTTATAGCCACAACATTCTAACACTAACATCCTCTACCATTACTTATAGTTAAACCTTTTTTTTTTTCCCTTGGTTTGGGAGATACAATGCCCCAGGAATTACACCCTTTTTCCTGCCCCTCCCTGAATAAAACTGGAATGGTATAAAACCCGGAAAATTTGTTTCATGAAGCTACCTATAAAAGTGTCTTGACAACCAATCTTTGTCATACAATGCAAAGACCATATAATAACTAATTTCTGCAAAAAATCCTCAGCAGAAAGGGTCTCAGTATCTACAAAAATAGGAAAATATTTATTTTATGTAATCTGCTATAGTTTTTCATTCTAGTTTGTATCAAATTTGGTGCTACAGCAAATCATTAATCAACAAGATGGACTTAGTGTCCATCCAAATGCTGTATCTTAACAGTAGATCTTAATGTCAACTGTATTGGCACAGAAGAATTTAGACCAATGAAATGTAACATTTGCAATATTTTAATTATGCTTCATAAAATGTTTCAAAATCTGTTTAATACAAATATTTAAAAAATAGGATTTGAGTAAAGGGGGAAAAAAAGTATTAATAATAAAAGTAAGAGAGCAGTAACTATTCTTCAGACATTGATACCTTTAAACTTTTGTAGTATATGGTCCTGTTGATCTCCAGAGGAAACAGGTTTTGCTCCTTTCCTGAACGTGCCCAGTTTATATAGCGTAGCCAGTTCCCTTTCTCAGGATCAGTTGCATCAACACACATCCATCCCAAGTTTGGGTAATACACCTATGAGACAAAAATGGCATTAAGCAAATGGACAACTTAACACGGAAGCGTACGTGCACTAAACCACTACACAGTTTAAAGCTATGCAAAATAGGAATCATCATCTAAGGACAGAGATAACAGAAAGGATATGAACAGAAGTAGGAGTTGTACTGGGGGGGGTGGGGAGCGTTTCTGGTCTTCTGCAATCTTTTTAGTGGAACTGGTACAACAGGAAAAAAACCCCAACTTTTGGCCTGCAAGCCCTTTTCTGAAGGTTTTGGGCTCAAAAGCCAAAATACTTGAAACATTTTATGCTTTCTTTTCAGTTTGGCAAGCCTGAAATTATTCTAGATTCTACATTCAGTAAAATGACTGATTTTAAGATATGAAGGCAATAGAGCTTTATTTTTACTATACGATGAATTGGGAAAAGCAACTACATAGAAGTTCAAAGCATTTGCTTTACTGGAAAGATAAAGGAAAGCATAGTTTATATTTAATCTTTTTGCAGGTTATTAAAGAAAACCTTAACCTTTCAGAAATGTTGTGATCACCGTAAAAAATTGACCATGTCAATAAACTTCTACGTGTTTCAAGATGCTGCGTAAATTCTTTGGTTTCCGTTCTTGGAGAAGAAATTTTAACACCTACTCCTATTTTACATTTCAAGACAGCTTGCAATAAAGCAAGGTTACTGACATCTTCAGTATTTTCTGATGACAGGCAACTCTGCTTCTCTTTGAAGACATGTTATGCATCTCCCACTCTTCTTATTAGAATCCAAGTTAGATGCCTATAAGAAGAGCTATCAGTGGATGCTATACATTTTTTCCAAACCGAAGAACATACCACTGTTCAGCAACTACAACTATCATACTTCCATTACTTTGTCTCAGAACACAGGCATACTGACAGGTACACAAGTCTCAGAAGTATTGGGCAGCTCACAGATTTTTAGAAAAACAATAAAGGAAAAATAAGTGCAATTTGATTATATCTCATTATTTGCTTTTTTCCTTTTGGTCAAGTCTATAAATATCAGCCTCTGTGTGGAAGAGCTCTTTTTCAAAACCCAGCCTCCCTAGCTCATTACCTCCTGCAGCATTCACTGAGCACCACTGCAGATAAGGAATAAACTACAATTCTGATTTCAGCGTAACTTTCCCATTCTGGTACACAACGTGGCAGCTTTTTATTGTTTCTGATACTTACTTCACCAGCAATTCTAAGTCTTTTCAAACTGTTTTCCATTTTTAATTTCAAGTACACTTCTACAATAGCTTAAACCAAGAACCATTTAATAAATTTCATTTCTCTTGTGTTGGTTTAATAAAATAGAATTTTATCAATAAAGGTAAAGTTTCAATAAATATACCAAAACCATCTTAGTTTCTTTCCAAGCAAACAGAAAACATCTCCCTTACTTAAACTATTCCAGCATGGATTTCATCAGCTGACTTCTGAAAGAATGTTCATCAGCACACCCAGCCCTTGCAATATGAAAGCGTACACAGCTTCACAGACCAAGACTGTAAAAGCAATTCTTCTGGTTAAAGTGGAAGAAAAGAGCTGATCAATGCTGTGGAAGAGTTAGCAGATACGGAATGTATGGCAAAACATTATAGTTTTTTTATGTGTTAGTTTATCATGGTTTTATATTACTTTATTATGATTTTGTATGAAACAAAATACTTTATTTATCTTCATCAGTTAAAGCTTCTAATTTAGAGAATACCGTTTAAAGGCCTTGTGCTCTGTGAGAAAGGAAACAGCTCCAACTCCTCTATATAACATTGCGACTTTAAGTGATTCCTGTAAACCACAATAAAGATCATTCAGCACAGTTGTGCCAGTCATTCTGAACTGGCAGACGGCATTTCCCTCAGATTTCAGTCGCTCGCCGTCATTTTCCTATCCGAGGCTTTTCTCTGACAGAAAATGAAAATATACTCAAGTCTCTATTTCTCTCCTCAGACGCAGCAAGCATCCACTGACACACAACTCATCTTTTTCAAAATGATCCTCTAGCACGACAGTTCAAAATTATTAAAATTGACTAGAGATGCCAGCTTTTGGAAGCCGCCTTCTTCAGATTAACTTCACTAAAGAAACAAATGGGATTCTTGTGGAAAAGGTGGTTCTCCTAGTTGGAGATCTGTATACCTAACTACTCCCACACACCACCATCCTTTTACAAACCATATTTTCTAACAGTTAAGATTCTGGAGTGGTTTCAAATATCAGCATATGGGGCCAACTGTTGCGGTCTCATTTTAGCTGCTTTTTTCTAATTCCAAAATCAGTATTAAAGCAACACACAATTACTTTGAAATCTAGCAAGGGTTCCCATTATCGCCTGCATTGCAAACTATGAAACTTTTTAACAGTTTGTTTGTGACTATCATTTCTCAACACAAATTTAAAAAATATTAAGACATATCCACTGAGAACATTTAAAAGCCAGCACTGAGAAAAACAATTGCAAGGTCAATAATTTACTCGACTGATTCAATCTCACTAAGTGTTCTTGTACCAGATCAAAATTGGAGATACCTTATGCAGTGGAGTTTGTGATAATATTAGCTCAATGCAACAAACATTATACTTGAATACATTATTACTTTCCTGAATGTGAATTTGCATTTATGGGAAATTGTTCTAGATCAATTCCTCTTACAGGGGTTAACATTTAGTTTTGTACATGTATCCAGCATTTTATGTGGTTCAATTTCTGTGGGCCAGAGGCCAGAAGGATGACTACCATCAGTATCTTTAGCCTAAAAATCTGTTCCACAACACACTATGCCCCAGTTCCTCCATCCCTCCCCTCCCTGACCGTTCATTTTGCTAAAGCCATTGCTCTATGTGTCTTCAGAAAGATGAAGAAGTCTTCGGAAGTAGTTATGAACCGCCTTAAAGACACTGCAGACAGGATTCAACTCCAGATTAAGACACCTACATTTTGAAATGTACATAATATCCAGGTCCTACAACTATCAGTGGAGTTTAGAGGTATTCAGCTGTCAGGACAGTATTTGCTTTAAGGCAAGGCCAAACACAAGCAGCACATGAAATATTGCAACAGTTGAGACCTTTTTACAAAAACTCCAAAAGCAAAACCAAGTCCCATAACAAAGCTGGTTTCCAAAGAGCTAGATGAGGAGGAAGGCTGTGGCTTCCATGAGAAATTCCACATCCTCCTAATCTCCCTAACTTCAGTACTCAGTTGCAGAAGGGATACCAGCAATAGATTGTTAAGGGGAGCTGTGATCCAGAGAGAGTTTATAAGAAAATTAATACAGCAATTTCAAAAAGTGCCGATAGTTTAAAGCTTTGTAATTCAGAATGGTTGCTCAATCCAAGTGTCTATAAATAACTATTTGTAATGGTAGACATAGATAGATGGCAATTATTTCACATCATGTCTATTTCTAAGATCTCTGGAAAAATTAAAGGCTAAATACAAAACACTAACATAGTGACAGATACCTTTTTCCATTCACAAGCTGTTTCTTACCTCCCACATGTATACATTGCTCTTAACTTGAGACCTTTTTTTCTTGTCACCAACAAATGGTCCAAACTTCTTGCCTTTTAAAATTGACTTTGTTGCCCAGACACCTGAAGAGATACATATCAGTAGTTAAAACTAATCTAAACTAACCTCAAGCAAATCTTCTACTCACAGACCTTAAGATCATTACATGTGTCTGTCTCAGACTGGGGAGCACTGTACAATATTAAGATCACAATAAGGAAATTGAAGTTTACTTAAATGAATTCAAACAATCCTCTCCCCAAAGCACACTTCAATCATGAAAGCTTTAAGCATTTACCTGGTTCCATGCTTTGCTCATGGGCTACTGTAGCTCTGAAGACAAAAATCGACCTCGATTTTTCTTGTCCTTCAGGTGATATTCAAAATACCGTAAGAGCATTACAGGTTTTACATTGTAAAGTCCCAGATTTCAGCTGTTTTGCTGAGTAAACATGTTATTAAAACAAAAATCCTATTTGCTTTCTCTGAAACAATGCCAGGCAAATAAAGCCCTCACAAAAGTTGTGAAACAAATTAATAGTATATTTTGAAGGAAAAAACATTTAGGATTGGTTAAGATATGTGCATCTGCCCACAAATTTACTGACAAGATTTAACTGAAAATGGACAGATGCATTTCACATTTTATAGCACTAAAACTAAGAACAGATTGACAAATAATTGCTAATTAAACATAACATTCTCATTCAGACCACGCTAGATCAGGTTCATACCAGAAAAGATTAACCTTGCTCCAAGGAGCTTATAAACTAACAGCATTGCAGCTATTGTTAGGCTTATTCCTCAAACTACCAGCTTTTGACATCAAGTATCCCGTCTGCAATTCTGACTTCCATCAAAGTTCTCCCACGTTAAACTGTGTTAAAAAAGAAGCTAAGCATTTTGCACATATTACAGAAACAACACTTTGCTCCATATAGCAGCTTTCAAGTCTGCACTGAATCTGTTCTTATAAATTAAGCTTTTCATATTAATTGGATAGTGAGATGCAGCATTCTAAAGAGGCAACAGCAAGATAGTTGCAAAACACAAAACTAGTGAAGTGCTATAGGTGAGAACAAACCAGTGAAGTAACATTTTAGTATTTTCATAACCTAATCTATTTGCATCTTGGTCCACCTTTGACTCCAGTTCTGACATTCCAGAAACATCATCTTGGGATGTTGGAGAAACTCAGAAGCTGTCCGCTCTTTCCAACAGAAATTATTTCAGATAAATGCACCAGACATCATCCCTACCCAGCACAGGAGGGCACCAAACTTTCATAGCAGCAGTAATTTATGTGAGCTAGTGTAGAAATCTTCATTCTCTTTTCACAGCTGTAGCACTCACCAAGCCGTGTCTTGTCAACAGCAGATGGGAAGAGCCTCACGTCCTCAGGAAGCCCCCTAAGCACATGCTCAGGTACATCATCTAAGGTCTCCACAGCAACAGTAGATTCAGTTGTGTTCTACAAGTCAAAAAAAGCCAGAAGAGCCACAACTATTAACAGACAAACACAACAGCACAACCCAGATGAGCTACAAGAACTCCTAACTTGAAATTAAAGTAAAATTTCCAAATTCCTATTTCAACTAGGGCCCCCTTCCACCAACACACTAATGGAGAAGTACCTTTTTATCAGAACATTCAGGTCTTCACTATTATCTTCATTATGCTTGTTTATGCTTTATGGAGGGTTCTAAGACCACATTAGAGATATATGTAAAACACTGGTAACTAAATTTGCTGCAAATATTCTTTTGCTTTAATTAATGGATGTGTTTGGATTACAAGTAGTAAATCTAACTGAAAGGGTTTTCATGTATCTCTTAGGCCATTTGCCATTTCACTCATTTTCCTTGGCCTCTTAAAAACAAATTCAATATTCTCCCTTGAGTTACTTGGAGAATAGAGCTAAGGGTATTTTATTTTTCCTGTCTGAATACAACTTACCTGACAGCACTACTATATTATACCTAAAGATGAATGAGCAGAAGAGTACTGTGGAAAATACCTGTATTTTTCAGAATATAGTTTCATGAGAGTTCAGGCTTAGTGTTAAGTCTCTGAAACAGCTCATTAACACGGCAATCTAAAGCTCAGTCATGGAACAGTTTTCAGTTGCATTACCTTTACTGATCAGTTATGCCATGAGAAACTACATTTAACAAGTAATTAGGTCAGTAATAGCATGGTTACATGCTACATTATGTTGAGACCGCATTCCTCTGTGCCATTTCTGATTGAAGTTCTTCCAAATTTCAGATAAAATTCACTATAAAGTTGATCTACCTGCCTAGTCTATTATCTTGAGATTTCTTCAAAACAGTATCACATAAGCATTCGTAGAAACAGTCCTAGTTTTAGCATCTATGAGTTATCACTATAAAAATCTCCAGTTCCTTAAATATTCTATTGCAGCATTAGAATTACTCTGATTACACAATATATTTGTAAATAATGTTCAATTCTATTTTTTAAATCAACAACTCAAATTTTTCAAAAAAGTATGTAGCAGGAAAACATACTAGCTCTTACATAACCTGTCTGGAAAGTCTAACTCAATTAGAAAAGTAAAGGAGGTAGATTCATTTTCCCTTTAAATTGCAGACACCTAAACCAGTCCTAATCTAACATTCAGACCTAATCTTTCCTGAAAACAAGCCACAAAAAGTTTTTATTATTTTACGTTTCAGCTGTACACTAGACCTTAAATACAAGCTCTTCTGTTAGAAAATGTTTCTGACTGCTTCTAAGAGACTAGGGTATTTAACAGCAACACATGATGCTTTTAGTAGACTTCTTGGTTAGCTGCGTACTGTTTGAATACCAAATAGTCAGAAGATGAGAGAAATTGTTAGAAGTGTTTCAGGACACGTACACAATTTGTCCAAATTACACCGTTGAAACATGTTACTGGCAATTAAAGTAAGAGGCAAGTGAACCGCCATGCTAAAATGCACTTATTTGATTAAAACGGTGTGCAGCAAAACAGCCAGAACACAGGAGGAATAGGAGGTTTTTAAATTTTATTTCATAACCATCCTATTGACAGTTTTTTAAAATCCTGGGTTTCCTACAAAGACTAAAACTAGAAGTCCCTAAAATAGAAGTATAATGCAAGTTCTGCACTAAAGCATCAGCAATGGAGTTCCACTATCTTTTCTTAACACCTAGACACCTATCTTCTGCAAATTCTGTTTCAAAATGTAGAACAAATGTGGATCAATTAAACCTGCTTGAGCCAGTAAAGCAGTTTCTCCATTGTGACCCTCAGCAAGCAAATTTCAGTAAAGATTAGTAAAACCACGTAGGCTTGATTGGATCCACTTCAGAGGTGTGGTGTGTAGCTTATCTTTATTATAACTGACAGCATTAATGAAAAGGATGACTGGAAAAACATTTATGTTTTATCAACCATCTGTTTCATTTTCTGTTTGACTTAACATAAGTATCTGTCCATAAAAAGTAATGGTAACCGGTAGCAAGAAAAAAATATATTTAACTATTAAAGGCATGTCTATTAATAGAGAAGTAGGAAATTAAATGCTAAAAGTGGTTCTAAAAATATTTATTTTCACTCAACACACAATTCTAGGCATTTTCCATTTTCTATGTATTTTTTAAAGAATCTTTCAATTCTTGTAAGTGAAATCTGAGATACACTGCAATTTTCCTGAGTATACCCTAGTTTCATACTATTTGTGTTCAGAATGAAAGCTAACTGGTATTTCAGCTTAAAGTATAAAGACAACTCAAACTTTCAAAAGAAAGGGCAATTCCAGATCCAGAGCACTTATGGTCTGAGGGTCCAGACCTGCTCATGCAGCCTTCCATTATAATTTTGTCAATCATTTCCTAAACACACACATAAAAGTTCCAAATGAAACAACTGTGTATGCTTCTATGGATAAAGGAAAGGATGACGTAAAGCTTCAGTAACAGGAACAACTTGCCTAGAAACACGTAAGTGATGACTGGAAATACAGCGCAAAGCCAGAACGTCAGCTACCCACCATACTGAGGATAATTTCACATATATTAGCAATTCTTTATTTCCCCTTTTCAAATGATGACTTCCAGGCAGACTCAATCTAACCAGTCCCCAAAAACCAATCTGAAATAGTTTCCGGTATTGCCTTACGTGAAAATGTAACACTTCTGAGAAAAACTAAACAGAAACTTCAGGAGAAAACTGTACTCAAAAGTTCTGAGAAGCACATACAGTTCACAAAAATGAAAACTTATTTGTTTTACCTATTAAATCGAGGCTGTTGCAGTAAGCTAACTACACCAATGTATATATTAGGAAAAGTACTTGGGATACAAAATCTACTCTGCCATAAACATGGATATATCTGTACTACCCAGTACTGAACATTAGGTGGACAGAGACAAGCTATCCTGCACATATTGGAGATTAGTTATGTGCGGAATACCCTTATGGTAGAGTAGCTGACATGTTGAACCTTGTATTTTAACGTACTTCACAGAGCTACTACTGGGTCTATTGTCTTTCTACTGCTCTATTTACAACCTACAATCATGTTGTTTCATTCCAAAAACTGATGTTGAAGTATCTGCATGTCAAGTCACTCCTCTGCAACACAGAGGATAAGCCAAAAGCAGCTTTTAGCAAGAATAAAGGGTTTTAAATAACATCAGAGAAACTACTATTTCAGTATCCTAAGTAAATCAACAGCTCGGAATTCTTAGCCAGCAGGTTATAATTAATATAAAAGGCTTTAAGGTTATTTTTATATTAAAAGATTGAAAGGCAGTAGAAAGCTAGTAAATGATTTATGAATGTCTAGTAAGTGATTAGTTCCATTTTAAAGAGCCTACAAAGTTCAATAGGCTGCTTAAAATATTATACAATAGTATAACACAACAGTTAAATGCTACTCACACTTGTCATAAAACAACTAGCTCTTTATTACCTAATTATAATCAACAAAACACTATTCCTGATTAAAATGACCTGAATTTCAAAGTTACAAGCATGCAGTTTCCTATGAAATCTGTCCACATTTTGAAAGAACTGGGCTTGGTGAGAACTAGGCATATGTTGAACCACGTACAACAGCTCTAAAAAATGTACCTGCCCTCTGACACTGAACTTCGATCAGTCTGGTCAGAAACAAATACTGGTGGCGATGGTAGTAACTACTCTAACATGAAGGATGTTATACTTAAGCTCTGAACAAGGTTTAGGAGGTGTTAAACTGAGAAATAACAACAACTTGGGCAACACTACAGTTGTCCAAGGAAACCCAGACTTTCTGGAAATTATTCTTCCTTTTACATACAACCATAAAGCAGAGATACGATAGTAGTTTTCATACAGTGAGTAATACTCAGAGCATTTTCCACTGAGCATTTATGAAATATGCTGAAAGTTTACTGCAAATATATTTTTAAACGCATCTCTATATGATATCAAATTTAAGGTTTTTATTTCTAAAGGAAAACAGATAAAGCTTCTCAACCTTTTCTACTTAGCACCCACTCTTTGTGAGGGTGCTGTGTATGGCAATTACTCTCTACATTTATGAACGTGACTTGCTAAGTTGCAAGAACATGTCTTCTGTCAGCTTGAACAGCAACAACAAGAAAAATAATAAAACTGGAGTCATAGCAAGGTTATTCTATTGCTGCCTTGGTAAGCCCTAACAGCTGCACAGACACATCCTACAGAGCTATTTGTAGGGGAGAAAGACCCCCAAATTGGAAACCATGGAAGGAATAGAATGCCAGAAATCCCTTCCCATCCAAGGGAGTGAAGAGACCAAGGAGGGGGGTCAGAAATCCTTATTATTTAGTTATAATAGCTGAAGTCTACTCAAAGCAGAGCAAAGTTTTATTTTGCTCTTCCAACAATCCAAAAGGAAAAACAGTGATGAAAGAAGTCTGATTTTCAGATATCTGTTAGCCTTGAACTGGTACACAAGAAACCATGTCTCATCAGACAAAAAAAAAAAAACCCACGCTCTTCTCAGCATATCAAACAAAGAAACCCAAATATCTTTCCAGTACATTATCCCATGATTTCATTAGAGGAGAACCAAGCCTATTTTTCCCAGTAGTTTCTAACAAATTATATATAGGCATAGATGGGGGGGGACTACAGAGAGCGACCAAGACAGCTATCAGAAAAATGCACTTCAAGTTTCAAGCTAAAAACAGTGGGGTGATTTTTGTTTGGGTTTCATTTTGGAGTTTGGTTTGTTTGGGGGGCTTTACTTTTGTTCTTATGTTTTGGGGGGTTTTTTTACAACAATAGCTAGTTGAGAAGTTAAAAATCTCAAGCCTGCAAATAAATTTTAACCTCCCAAAACTTTAAAAATCAAGACTCAACTGATTTAGACAGAAGAGTACAGCACTGTGTCACATTCTCCGATGTGTCCGACATATTCCTTAATAGTCACACCTCCTTTTAGCCATAAATATCCCAAAACTGTTCTATCATTTAAGAAGTTTGTTTGCATGGAGTACTACACAATCAGAACTTTATTTTGCATCTACCTACATAAACCAAAGATTAGCAGCTACATTCAGAGAACACAGCACTCAGACTCACACAACACCTGCCATACTTTCATGGACTTCACAAGTACCAGAAAAGTAGATTATGGCCTAATACATTACATTTCACACCTCAAACGAATGGTAATAAGTAACCAAATACTATACAGTAAAATAAACAACTATTTAGTTCAGTCAAACCAGTGTAATCTCATTTTATTTGCAATTTAAATGTAGCTACTTAAAACATTTTCCAGATCACAACTTGTCCCCAAGGAATGTCTGTCTAGGAAATGAAGAAATACTGCATTTCAATCACTTTTCCACCAACACTTAACAATCACATTTAAATTGTTTTTTCTATTTAAAAAATTCACCTCTTGATAAGGATAGTGTACTGGTGTACGTCCTAAGTCAACTTTTGCATTTAACTGAAGTCCTAATACGGTATTTTTCACTCACTCCAAGACTGCAATTTTGAATACAAAAGCACTTGAAGCTTCTTTTACTTTTAAGCTTTTTACTCTGAAGTTCATCAGAAATATTACATTGTTAGCATTCAAATTAGCAGGGGTGAAGTGACTTAAGAGCAATGCAAAAATAATTTAAGGGCTGAAGGGGTGCCTTCACTGAAACTATCTTTTCCTGTTTGCATTGAATTCAGAGTCCAATCACTTTGACAGTACCTTTCAACACATTGATTAAACAAGTTTTCACACCACTTTTAATAAAATTGTACCTATGGACCAACCACAAATTAGACTATAACGTTACAAGCAGTATTTAAACAAAGTAGAAACAGTACCTGCAAGAAGATGTTTACAGGTGATGAGAGATTAGTGTAAAAAGGAAAAAAATCACCCTGAACAGTGTAATGAATGGCAAACATTCAGTTAGTGTCATGTGTCGGTGGAAATAGGATTAAGATAAATGAAAAGATAAAGGAAAGGATGCCATTGAAGTGAGAGGGACATGGCAGAGAAGTTAGAAGAGGCAGCTGTGAAAAGGAGACAAAGAAACTAAGGAAGACTGCTGATGCAAACAGCCAGATAGCACAAGAAAGGTAAGTCGGAAGCAGAAAGGTCTCTGCTTCTCCAACAACCTTATCTGGCTACCCCTCCTTGCCACAGATTCACTGTGTGTGCTTGAAAATTTATGTATCAGAAATATTTGAAATAATCATTGACAAATTCAGAAGGAATGGGTGAAGGGAGTTTTAGTACAAGTGCGGATGTAATTTGTTATCATATGCCTCACCGTTTTTTCAATAACTGCCCGTGCTGTTTTCCAGGTAGCACACAACCTCCTTTGTACTCTACCTTAATGCAGTCCAAGATGCAGTAAATGCTACCAATCAAAACCCCATGTTTGCTTGGGTTTTTAAAAATAAATTATTCAGCATATTCTGATGAAGTAGTTTACATATTAAAGGAAGACTCTTTTTAAAACAGATAGAGAATGCATACTGTCTACCCTGAGACAGGAATCTTCCAAGAAACCCAAAAATATTAATTCCAACAACAGCTGCTTTTTTTACCTTAATCCTTCTCCTTACTAGGAGCTGGCCATATTGAAGTATTTACATATGAAAAGGCTTTCCTTCACTACTTCAAGATTTCTATGGGATAAACAACAAAACTAGCAGTCTTTTCATATAAACTAAATTAACAATAGCCCAGTTAGTTTCAGGGTCACTGAAATCACACCAAAAGCAGAGATAAGCAGAATGAAAGAAATATGAGAACAGAACACTTGAAAGATGTTTGGCAAAAACATTTCTTATACAGACCTGGCACTACAACTTGTCAACAGTGAATGAAATGACAAGGGCACTGCAAGAAAAAACACCACAGGGTTGATGCTAAATACACACTTAATATGAATGGTAACTGAACAATAAAAAGCCATACGAGCTCTGTATACTTTGGAAACTAAATGTGAAAGGCAGGAACACCAAGGAGGACTCTAAGCTATTGTAACTATTCCCAGAGGCAGGGTCATCTCATTATTTAATTGTAAGATGACATACATCACAGCATTGCATAAACAGTATTAGCAGTCCCAATAAGGAAGATGAAGACTTTGTTTTGATACAGGACAGAAATCTTACTTAATTCTACAAATAGATCAGGGGCAGGGGGACATGATGACAGACAGGACACGAGGGGACATGGACAGACAAATGGGAAGGATATCAATGACAACAATTAAAGATTAGGATCTACAGCTTTCAGAACTTTAGGAAAATCCAAAGCTTATCAGAACAACTAATAAAGCTGATTATTACTCAGGCAGACAGAGCAATAGGCTGTTCACTTCATGGCACGGAGTTGCATTCAAAGCAAGCCTTACAGGTCAAAAAATTTCCAGTCTCAATAGAAATAAATTGCGAAGCAGTAGTTAACCTAGCTACCCCAAACTAGACTACTAATGCTTAAAAGTGTGCTAATTCAAATGTTATTTGTATTACATAAAATATTTTTATATGCGTATAGATGTAATACAGATATGTATTTTTACAATACATATTACACGGCTCTGATAGAGATTATATCTTGCTTTTTACTTTTTAAATACACCCACACATATTAAATATTTTTTTTACTTTAAATCAGAGGAAAAAAGCAACAGCAAACATCTCACCAACCCATTTCACACAGTAATTACTTATGGATATACTTCTATAACTTCAGTGAGAACATACTTCAGCGAAGTGGTAACTGTATTCAGTGCTGCTGCTAATCAAATAAGGGCATAAAGGGCAATAAAAACACGCACAGATACTGGCATCAATAAAAAAAGTATACAAAGCGTTTTACATGACTGTGTACCATGGTTGTTTCTGGTTAAGAAAGCTTCCATTCAGACGACTTTTTTAGCAAATTAAAAAGGGCATTTCTTCAGTGTAGTATCCTCTGTCCACATTCCCATGCCAAAGGGACTTTGTAAGATCATCCAAAGAGAAAAGTACTTACGAGAAAAGTTTAAGGCAACACGTACTTTTTCTATAGGTATCTTTAAGTAATACAATTGTGCGTGATAGACAAACAGATCTATTATTCCTACTTGGATAGACAAATGCAAAATAAAATCACGTACACTTGGCACTGATTAAAACAACACCCTCCTGTCAGGATATTCTTGCATCCACATAGCAGAGTACTGCCTCACAACAGAAATGTCCTTTCCCAGTATTTTCACTTGATTCTACGGGAAACACTTAGGGTTCCAGAAAAGTGTACAACTTCCTGATCAACCAATTTCTGTGACAGATTGTTCACTGCACATTTGAAATGGTAAAGTGGTTAAAAAAGAAATGGAAGCCTTCAATTTTCAAGCCACTTTTATAAGGAGCTGAATTATTACCAAAAGCCTCAGGGTAAAATAGATTTTTCTGAAGATGTGTTCTTATAAGAGGTGCCAGCAGCAATAACTTACATGCTGCTAAAGGGAATTCACACACAAAAAAATTAAATCCATGAAATAAAATAAATCTCACAAGCATACATGTTGTGGAAAGGAAGATTATGAAATTTAATGACACTGAAGATTTTAAAGAACATTTCTTTTTTAGTGGATTATTTACTTTTCTTATTAATAATTAACTGTTCTAACATCTAAGTATTTTGATAAAGTCTTACATTTATACTCACCTGATTCATTTTGAATTCCTGTTGTGTTCTGAAAAGATACACACAACAAAGAAACTCCTTTGATTACATGAGCCCTAAAAAGAAAAACAGACAATTGTAACATATACCTACCTACAAATTTACACTGAATTGAAAGTACACAGATCTGTAGTTTCTCTTCCTAAAGCATTTGTCACAAAGCAGCATATTGCTTTATAAAAAAAACCTGCTCCAAGCTATAGTTTTGCTATTATAGCTCAAATGTATGAATAATCTCAAGACAGATATCTATCATTAATCTTTCTCCCAGTTTTAACTGATGATGCAGCAGAAATGTGCTCAAGTAGGATTGTTTCACTTGTTTTAAAAACAAGTTAGCTTGTTCAAGATTGAGTACTTTACGAGTCAGATCTCTTCAGAATTTAGTATCAAAGCATTATGAAAGACCTTAAGTGGGTTTCAAATTAAAAAAAATGCACGCATTTGAGTTTCCACTCTCCCATATTAGAAATATGAAATTCTTCCTTAATTTGGACCTTTTATTAAGGTATTTTATTACACTAAGGCATCTGGCATTCTTGTTTAACAGAAGCCTGAGATTTCAAAAGGTTTCCTAGTTCCAGTAGGCATCAAACTTGAAAGAAAACTCATGACTTAAGACAAAACTAATCAGAACGATGACATATCTAAGAGTCTAGTACATCAACTCACTTCCTTTTTTTTTTAAGATACATACAAAAAAGCATTATTGCTGGAAACACTATCCCTCCTGGTGTCATACAGCATTTTCAATAAATACCCTTTTTTGAAGGTTAACTGGTACTTAACCACTTAAAGCACTTTATTTAAGTAGTGCTATTTCTTTCCTCTCTTTAGTTTTCTTATTATAAAAATGATTAACTGATTTTTACTAAGTATTTTGTATAAATACTAATTTTTAATTTAAAATACATTCAAGCAAAATATACTCCAAATAAATTTCACATAGTCCTTCACATCTTCACACTGTAAGAATTCTTAATGGTGTATAACAGTGATAATACTGCCAAACTTCATAGAATTGTTGCATTGCTTAAGAAATTCGCAAGAAAAGGAAAAACTTCCTTGAAAAGGATATTTCTATTGTAAACAGCTCTTCCAGGATTAACTCCTTTTGTCCTGATAATTCCATACTATTTAGCATTTATCTGAACAGCTGAAACATCTGTATTTCAGTTCCAGTTTTGCAACTTGTTCTGTGGTATTTACAGTTTGCCAGCATAGACCAGTTACAGGATAAGGAGCTCCCTCTCAACAGCTTTTAAAAATCTGAAGAAGAGCCTCCCTTTTGGAATGTACCATTACAACTTCTAACTTATTTCAGTACATCTGTCAAATACAAATCAATTCCTAGGAATGATACATGCCAAGCATTCTATTTTCTAAACTTTTCTCTAACACCGACGGAAAACATAGCCAACAAACTACCGAGCAAGTAGGGAATGCTCCCCAGGTTTCATTACTAGTTACAGTCACTCCTGAGATTGTTAAATCTTGCCACGACAATAATGTCCCTTTGGCTTGAAGTTTCTTATGCATTAGCACGCAGTTGTTTCTCACACATCTTTACTTCCCTCAGCCTTGACATCTTAACTCATTTTCCCTCCTGACAAATACGATTTCTACTTCAGACATTTTTACACAAATGTTTTAGGCAAATGGTTTCTGAAATTTGATCCATAGACTGCCTGTCATCTGCTGAAAGGCACACGGAAATGCTGAAAGGCACGTGGAAATGCTGATTAAAGAAAAAGCAAAAATTGGAGTCAATATAAACTTCTGTACTTGAGGCCGAAATAATGGAGAAAAATCCAGTGCTGCTCTTCATTGTTCATTGGGACAATACCCACACAATGTCAATTTATAAATGAAATATTTTGGATAGCAAGAGAGGCATCAAAACATTTCCTAGTGTGAAAAACAACTTATTTTTAGTAACAAATGTCTTATTCTTCTATACTTGGCTACAAAACAAAAAACAATTACTCACATAAAGACAACAAAAGCAAGAACCTTTTATTGACATCATTTTAGAGCACAGCCTGATGAGCTACTATGGCTGTAGCATAGGAGTTTAAGTGGTTATTGTCTCCAGCTGCCTATTTCCACCTTTTCTCCTCCCTCTGACTGAAGATTATCACTCCCTCAATGACAAGGGCTTAACTGTTCACATAACCATTTGCTATCATGGTTCTGCAAAGTGATTTAGAAAACCTACTGTAAGAAGTGCACATATGTTACACTGTGATAAATGACAGTCATCTGAAGTATATACGCCATTTCCAACACTGAATAAAACTGGAAGGCATTTAACCCAGAACTCTAGATATGTAAAGACAACAAGGATTTAAAGCATTGTCTTACAAAAGCAAACATTCAACACCATCACTACTCAGCCACTAAACATAAACGAATTTGAGAGACAAGTAAATATCAATCAAGTGATGGGTTGAAGGGTTCAATGCTAAAGAGAAGTCCCGTCAAGCTGAAAATTTCCTCTAAGCTGAGCTTTCTTAGCCAAGTTATTAAATAGTCAAAAATTTGAAAAGCAGTCCAGAACTTTTTTAAAAATTTAATTTCAGCAGTAAAAATACTTTTATTGTATTTCATATACTAATTAAAAGTTATTTTGCTTAGAATTAATACTGTTTTCAAAGTCTTTTCAGAACAAAAAATAAGCCTGGTATTTTTACAAGTTTTATTAATGCTTCGTTCAGCTTTTATAGAACTGGTTATATCCAAACCTCTCAATGGTATTTCTTAGGAGAAGCTGGCAAATTTTAACATACTGATATATTTCAACATCCACGTAACACAGCTTAGGTAGATTCGTAACAGACTGCGCTACTCTATACTCTTTCACCTACAAGTTACCAGAGGAACCAGTTGACCATAAAATACAATTAGATGTGAGATTAAGCTACAGTAAACCAAAAGCTTCAACAAGTATTTATAAAGCTATTAAAACGCACACTTCATCTTAAAAATTTTACACATGCACTTCTGACAAGTTACATTTAGGAGCCCTCTAACTGAAAAAATGCCTGAAAATATTTCCCCAATTTTCTTTCCTCCATGTTACCTACTTTGTTAACAATGAACTCAACTATATGGAAAGCAAGATTTTTTTTTTTTCTTCCCAGCCCAAATAATTAAGACTATATACAGACTTCATACAATCACTAGTTTTCCTTCTACCTAAATGAAACCTGACATAAGAACAGAAGACAAAGTATCTGTAACACTACATTTGGGATTGAACTTCTAATACACAAAGTTTAACAAAACCAAGCAAATATGAAACAAATTCTACAACTGCTACACAAATATTAGTTCCCTGTATCATCAATGACTACCAAAAACGTATTTATTCTCATCACTGCAAGCAGAAACAAGCTTTCATTTCATACCCTAATGACTCATATCACATACAGTCAAGTCCAACACAAGATTGGCCAGGAAAGCACCAAAGAAAATGATACTGCTCTGATTTATCATCAGGGGAATTGTGATATATTAAGTGTAAAGAAGACCACATTAAATCAGTTTTAAAGTTAGCAATAGTCTACAACTGTGTTAGTACCTTGAAAAAGTCACGTCAGCAGCTCCATCAGAGGTAACAACTGTTTCAATTCAACCTTTCCTCCAAACTCAACAGCAACATATACCTGCATCTATCAGTCAAAGACCTGGATATTGTTAGTAACATCTATCACAGTAAACTTTGAAGACTCACTGAAGTCCCTAAGATAAATAAAGGTTGTATGCAAAAAATGAAGCATGCTCACCAGTACAGCAACCTGATCTTTTAAAATTATTTTGTGGAAAACATTGCCAAGTCATATTTATTCCAAACTGCTACCTACTACTGTATCTCATGAGACAAAAATGTTATGTGCTTTCTCAAGACATTAAAGCATCTGGGAAACAAACACAAGAGAAAGAAGATCTACTGCATCATATAATCTTAAGAGTTTCAGAAAAGTGTATTTCGAAAGGCTCATTGTTAGGCAACAAATTATATTTATTTAGAGAAGAATACACCAGGCATCTATATTTAAGGAAACTCTGTGGTCTCTCTAAAACAAAACATCTGAAACAAAAAATATTTTGACCCTATTTCTGAATTTTACGCCCTTTTTTAATTTTAAATATTGCCCTACAAAAAATATAACTTCCTGGGAATAAAGTTTGCAAACAAGAGCAAGTAATATTATACAAAGCTAACATTACAGATAGGCTTTTTCAAGCTATATCAGATGATACTTCTGGTAAGCATTCCTAGGTTTTACTTCTGATTTTATAAGTCATGTTTATGATTTCTGTATCGAAAAGCACTTTGAAAGATAATGTTGCTTCCAATTCAGAGAAAGGAAAAACCAGGCATAAGAGTACCAATCCTCTTCTGGAAGCTGAAAAAGGGACACGCATTACGTCATTGCTCCGGTAAAAACATGTTCGTTATAGAACCAGGAACTAAACTTGAAAGTCTCAACAATTTGCTTTCTTAATGACCAGCGGTTCAGGCTGGGATACTGCACAGCTCTTTGTTTTAGTTTTTAGTTGCAGCACATGATTTTTTTAATTTATTTTTTTAACATCAGGCCATTTACATTTTTTCAATTCAATACTGAAACACTTTAATCCACAAATCTTCAATGTATTAGGTGAAACAAAGCTTGCCCCCCCCTCCCCCATTAAGTTCATGTTAACTCTGAAAGATTAAAATATGTATTTGATAGAAACAAGAAGCACTATCTATGGGCACTTAATTGCAAAGACATTTTCAGTTACTCAAAGCTGACAGAATAAGAATGGAGAAAAAACAGGCAAACAGTGATTTTCTGAACACTAAAATCTATTACCTATTGTCCATTAAGAAAACAGGCTTTGCTTACCGCCATGCAACCAAATAAACTGTTACACTTTAGAAAGGTTTATTCAAATAACCAACAAAATATGCCAATAAATCACCAACACAAAAATAAACCCCGAGTTTATTAATTAAACAACAACTAGTCAAGAGAAGTCAACAGAAAATAACAAGTCTCTAACCACTGCAAATATACAGAAATACCATTCCAACCTTCAGACATAAGTATACTTTTTATTCTGCTTGCAAAGACAGTAAATTCAAGTGAAAATTTTCTAAGACAAGTACATTGCTGATTTACTACTATGTGAAGAAGTCCATTTCGGTCCTTTTCACAGGACAGGACTCAGCCTCCCAATTTTGCCTACAGGCATGTTTTATACAGAGGCAGAGAAGAAATATTTTTCAGCTAAGAATACAACCAGAGAAAAAACACATTAGTAAAATAAATTATTTCATGGGGGGGTCGTCAAGTAGCATGTGAAAGAGCAGGTATGATCCTGATAGCAAGTTCAACAGCAAATACACGGCAGTGCTTTAGAAAGGTATGCCAGTGCAGATACTCCACAGACATGAGTTTTCAAACTCCAGCTGTTTATAAATCCCTGATCAAAAACATACAAGTAGCAGTCTCCAATCTCCACCAGTAAGCAAATGACTCATGATGATCAAGGTACTGTGCTATTGCTATAAGCCATACACTAATTTATTTATTTTTTTTCTGGTTGAGATCCTCATTCGAAGGTCTTGCAGGCACACTGCAAATTAACTATCAACTGGATACCAATGATAACAGAAATACATTACCACACTGGTCGTCTCTAAATCTCTCTGAACTTCTGTTTTTCAACAGACAACCACCTAGTAAGCAACAATATACAATCTCCTCTTTATATACTATTACTTGTTTACCCCTAAGGATCAAGGCTTTTCTGTAAAACAGTGAAATGGGGACATCACTGCACTGGAGGATGGACTTCAAGAGCCATTTTCGTTTTTACAGAAAAATAGTAGTTTGCTTTGACCTTCTGCTTTACTTCCCTTCCATTTTCAAGCAAATATTCATGTAGAAAAATAAGGATGTGTTATACAAGTGTATATAAGGACTTCTCTCATCTTCCACACTACTCTGGGAGAAGGCTGTTCTTTTGATCCCCATATCTGCACTAAAGAGGCATCAGTTCAGAAATCTCCAAACACAATAATCATTGCATTTCTACCTAAGATATTTTATTCCAAGTGATGATTTGCCTTTTATTTAATGTAACTAGGGTTTCACTATAAGCAAAACTTGGCCTCATTTTCATGGTCTATGCCATGGGCAGACAGGCTGTTGAGACACTTCTGCTCTAGCAAATCCTGTGAGCTATATGCTTGAAAACCAACAGGTACTACTACATGGTTCTCCTTGCCATCTCTACAAGTCCAGTAGTCCTTCCATTTCTTAAAAGTCATTCCCCCCCATCAATCAGTGATGCAGTTCTCTATCTGAAGAGTGCCAATGCTATCACTGATTCACCATCACGCGTTCCAACAGCTGGAAGAGCTGGAGGCCTCTGGTCTACACCAAGGAAAGCTTAACTGAAATCTTAACATGCACATCATTTTTATTAAAACAGAGCAAGTGTCAAAAAACAACATCATAATTACATGCCACACCACTGTACATCTCCAGTTCTCCTAATCTACATAGTATGTGCCAATAAACTGAACAAGACTTTGAATTCAAATAACACGCCCAAAGTCAAGAGCGTAGACTGGGAACGGCAAACTGGCGTGGCATGAGAAATGCAGGCAGTCCTGCTGCTGAAGAGCTGTCCACTGCTGAGTACTCAAACGTAAAATAAGAAAACTGTTTCTCTTGCCACTAAACGATCAGATGGCAGGTGCAACCACATCACCTGCCTTTCCCTTTTCGACAACTGTTGAAAACAATTTAAACTATTCTTTACTATTTCAAAATGGAAATTTTGCAGCTTCTTATGAATTTCAAACCACTAGAAACTTTGCTGAAGATTTCAGCCGCCTGCTCATGAGGTAGCTACCAGCAGGGCTCCACATGCCGCCCTGGCTTCAAACACAAAATGTACCTGCAGATACTACTCTTGACCTGTTCTAAACGTCTTGCATGCAAATCTTGCCTCTCACCCCAAACATTCTTCCCCACGGTACCACTGCACCACCATGAAGAGACCTCTGATTTATGTGACACGTCCAGGACACCTCCAGTGAGGAAACCAATTCTGAAATTAATTTCTCCAAGCTGCCGCTCACCCAGCTTGGCTGACGCTTGATCTGCAGTGAGCTTTAAAGGCGTGTGAATTGCCAGAACTTTTGAAGACTGCGTATTATGAACTGTTTGGAAGACAACAGTTGTCTCGAAACGTCAGGCTGGCAGCAGTTACAGAGCTCTGCTTCGCCAGCTGACACCTCCGAGGCAGCATTTTCAAGAGAAAAACCTGAAAAAGCAGCCCAGGGGATGGAGCACCTTCTTCCAAACGGCCTCTGCCGCCATCCTCCTCCCTCCGCCCGGACCCCCTCTCCTCCAGGCTCCCCCGCAGGGCACAAGTCCCACGGCCGCTCCTCGCACCTGCAGCCCGCACGCCCACCCCGCGGCCACTGCCGCCACCTTCCTCCGGGCACCCCCCGCCCCGGGGCGGCTCCACCCCCCCGAAGGAGGCTCCTCCGCGGGCCGGGCCGCCGCCACCGCCGCGGTCCCCTCCTCCCGCGCCGGGCCCCCTCCCAGCCGCGCCCCCGGCGCCGCGCCGCTGGCTCTGCCCACCGCCCCCACGCCCCGTCCCGCCCTCCGGCGCGGCGGCGCCCGCGGGCAGCACGACGGGCCCCGCCGCCTCCCCCTCACCTGCGCCGCTGCCGCCGCCTGCGGCCCGGCTCGAAGGGGCGCGGAGCGGCCTCAGCTCCGGCACCGTCCGGGCGCCATTTTGTCTTCAGCCTCGGAAGTGACGTTGGGGGGAGGCCAGCGGGCAGGTCCCCCCGCCGCGGGACCCCCTCCGGAGCGGGGCCGCCCCCCGCCCGCCGCCCCCCATCTCCCCGCACCCGGTTCATCCCCAGTGTTTCCCCGAGAGCCCCTCAGCTCATCCCACCTGCCCGCGCCGGCCTCCGCACCGCGGCCTCCAGCCACCACCCTCATCCCAGACAATGAGCTGTGGAGAAGAGCAGGTTCTCTTTCCCTATTTCTTTTTTTTTTTTTTTTTTTGTCTGTTTTTCATCTTTTGGTAATAGTACAGCTCCGCAGGGAGGTGGTTTTCTCGCCTCTGACTGAAAACGAAAAAAAAAAAAATTAGTGGCTGAGGGGAAATTATTTGAATAACTGGAGGTGATGTGTGGAAAGATCCTCACCCCCTGAGGAGACGCGGGCAGTGTTTTGGGGCTAGCAGTCTGACAGCCTCAGACCCAGTTTTGCTGCACATATGTTGTGCTGTCCCGTGTAAACCAAAGTTTTCTCACTGTAATTTCTGAGCAAGTACCTGAGAGGGAAAAAAACCTCATAGTCACCTCCTGGGAAATGCTTGTATTTGTATTGTAGGGCATAACAGTGTGTCCCTTTAATTTGAAGAGAAAAATAATTTTCTCACTTGAATTCTGTATTCATAATATTGTCGAAGAGATGTAGTTCTCCTGGGCTAGGACTATTTTTAAAAGGAAATGTTAAGGATTTCCCATTTTCCCAGATGAAAACCCCCTGACTTAAACCCATAGGAGATGGGAGGCATTAATGCAGTTAGAGATGAGAGGTCTAAAGTTAAGAAATGTTTTACATTTCTTTGATTATTTTGTTTTCACATTCATTGTGCATCAAGGAGCGACATTAAAACTGTCGATAAGCCTGGGCACACAAAGTACCTGTATAGTACCAGGAGAGAGGAGTCCCATTCCATGAAGCTGGAAGGTTTCCTTAGGAAGTAGCCAAGCAAATCACCTGACTACGCTCTCTTGTCAAACAAGCTTTTTACATCAATTCACCGTATTTCCAACAAACACAGCTACAAAGATAACATTTCAAGCATAAGGAAAATGCACACTCTGAAGCCAGAGAATTTGAATGCCTCTGTGGTATTGCTTAAGTTTGCCAAGCCACAGCAGACTGAAAAATAACAGGACACAGTGATCTTCCCACCTGGATTACTCAGGATATGTTTATATTTTAAAATGTTGCTTAAGTATACCAAAGTCAGTTTTGAAACCTCTAATTTTAGTAGTAACAAATCCTAATATAAATATGTTTAAACTACTTTAACTTATTAGGCTAAATTAATTCTAATTTAGCTGTATTAACATTTCATTTTCTAAGCTAGACTAATTACATCTGTGTAAGTTTTGGAGTCATTTTAAGAAAAACCAAGGCTTCCATTTAGCATGTTAGAGCCTTATAGCTATAACAGAGAAAACAAAAACATAGAACAAAATACATACACCATCAGCTAGAGTACAAACCTTTCTACCTTCAAGATTATTAAGTATATGGTTTTCCAAAAGAATCACAAATAATACAAATTATGACTTTCCTCAGCACACTTAACTCTAGAAAAAGTTTCCAAAGCAGCTTAAAACACAGCCCTTTTTAAAAAATAAATTAGCCTATTACCTTCTTACTTTTTCCTGTATTATAGAGGTATTGTTATTGAGACTGTAAGCCAGGCAAGGTAGGTATCAACAAACTAACCCACAAACTTACAGTACTGACTACAAAATACTGATATTTTTAGCATTTCTTTTGACTTTATTAATTTTATTTTGATTTTATAACTTCATTGCTACAGTATTAATTTTTACTCACTTGTTTAAAGCTGAAAGGAGTAAAGGCTTTTGATCAAATACTGATACTACTTCTCTATTCCTTCTTGGTTAAGGCTGTACTGGCTCTTCAGAGGCTTAATTTGAAGACTCACCCTGCTAGTGATTGGTGGATGTCACTGTAAAAGTCATGTTGGAAGACCACAGTAATTTTAGGCTGTGAGCTAGACTGTGAAAGTGAGTTTATTTTCAGTGAGGCTGGTTGTCTTTCTTTTCCTGTATTTTTTGTTTCCTTACAGATTTTGCTTGGCTTTGTATAGTGATAAAGTAGGAATGTTGTATAGCTAGGATTATTTTCTTGGCTTACATTTGGCTTAATTGAACATTTTAAAAATATTTTTTTAATATATTTTAGTATTAAATACTTAAACAGCTTTTTAATGGATGGTTTTAAAGGCTAAATTGTTTATACTTGCTCAAAAACATAATTTTATTTCTTATTGTGTAGAGATATAATGCTGAACCAACATGAAGTTCTTTATAGTTGTAGAATCACTTATGAAGATTACTTAACTCTGTTGCTTTTAATGTTTACTATTTATTAATTACTTTTTGTTGTATGCTATTACGTTGTAGGTGGAGAAGGGACTTTTGAAAAGCTGGAGCTCTGAACGAAGTAGAAACAGTTTTCTCAGGTAGCTAATTCTGTAACTGCTTTTGTATATGTAATTGCTACTAATACAAGGTTATAGTTTTATGATAATAAAAAAATTTAAAAAAGCTCTTGCTAAAGTTTGTAGATTCTTGGAAGGTTTATGCTATGAATGTTAGAAGAATTTTGAATGCTAAGATAAGCGATATTACTCCAATTTTGCTTTTTAGAATGTTAGTTAATAAGACTTTATAATATAAGAGAGTAAGTAAAAACAAAGCATCTAAACATTGAAGACTTTACAAATCACTCTCTAAGACAGGATAGGCTTTTAGATTGGTTTGCACTTATTTTATCTACAAACCAAGGAACTCTCACTTCTAAGTGTTTTAAAGAAGTGTTAGTTCATTTTTTTCAGTCAAAATCCTCAGTGTAGAAAACAGTAACGTTCTGTCAATATCTGTATGAAATGTAGCTGTCATAAGCATATTATGTGTGTGACTGCAAGAAGTGGAAAAAACTTGTCTGATGCTGTCAGTTTGTCAGTAATTTTGGTAACTAACAGTTGCAACATTATCATCAGAACTAGCTCTGTGTAGTCTTGGCCTTCCCATAGGTATTCCTGAGCCATTTGCTCAATTGTGTCAGCTATTTGGTAGTAAACATGCTCTTGTACTTGAATCCTGTTTATTTCCATTCTTATACAAATGGGTGCAAAGTCTTGTTTAGGCTTAATATTTGGAATTTTTAGTTTGAAACATCTCCTAAGACATTTCAAAGAATAAAAGGATAGTCAGTGCGTTAAAGAAATCACTTCTGACCAAAAAAACTTCCTTTTAAACTAAAGCATCACCACTATATATATAGTGAAAGGTTCTCACTTAGTATTGCATAATATAACATTTCTATTTGTCTTAAAGCAGATTCTTTTTATTTTCCAAATTTAGCATGACAGAAGTAATACGAAGAAAAGATAAAGCATGAAAGCAAAGTGAGAGGAAAGACGTAGGGTCCTTCTGCCTGCTAGAAATCTTATCAAAAGCTTCCAGAATATGGCACTGAGTCTGTCTGCCCACAACTCAGCCTCTGCATCACAACAGTGAATTAATAATAAAAATACATATGACAACAAGCCGATTATCTATGCTCTAGATTTCCTTAGAATAAAGATGAGAATGCCTGTGATGAATACTAGCTTGTGGGTGTAATAGTAAGTACTAATCTGACAAAGTTAGTACAGGAGGCCTCTACTGTACAGAATAGAATAAATGAACACACGAGGGATGCAAATAAGCCACACTGCAAACATAATAGTGTCTATGTCAAAGGCTTGGTGAATCTATTATAAGGTTATCCTTGAATAATATGTTCATTTGTGTGAAAATAAATCACTTAGAAAATACACTTTGCTTTTGGAATTGCTTGAAGTAACTTCAGTGCTGTTAAGCTGTCTAACAGTAATAACTGATCTCTTTAGGTGTCACTGGGACTCATTAAACCAAAAGACAGTAGACAAGAGGCATTAAAATTGCTTTGTAGAATCCTTGTCTTGTTCATGCAGTGATGTGTAATGGATTAAATTCTATGATCATCTTCACAAATTTCTGCTGCCTTTTGAGACACAAGAATAGGGAATAATGTGATACCCACAAGCACAAACTTTCACTTTATCTGTAAAAGTAGACTTAAGGATTTGGAGAATCTTGAGGCATAAGGTGTGATTTCTCATCTCAGTATTACATATGTTGAACTACAGGGATTCCAATTATTCTACTTTAGGGGCCTCACTGGTAGTTTCCCAGCCTGTGTATTTTTGGTTTATCCCATCACTCTTACTTTAAGCAGCTGTGCTTTGCTCAAGTGTTAATAGACACTATTGTTTTCCAACTAGCTGCCACTTAACCAGATTCTATATCCTTAGCCTGCATGCTTTGATTGTGAGTAAAATATATCTGTACCTTCAGTACATTTTTTTCTGTATGCTTCTAATGTAGTGAGACCCATAATCCTGTAATCAAGTATTGTTTTCCCTGTTTTCTTGTTGATATTCCAAGTTCCAAATCATTTACACCTTTCTGTGCTGCTGTGTTCAGTTAAAATATAACTTTGAAAAGTGAAAGGTGTACTAGAAAGACATTAGTATTTAGCACCCTTTCTTCTAAAGAAATGCAAGAGCTATGTGAGGTAGTTGAATCTGGCCTATGTCTGATTAAAAATATATTAATTTCTTTCGTTAATAACTGCTGCTTTTCACAGATGGAATGTTAGGTGTTATTCCAATACTTGAAACAAAACACTACCGAAGGGAAAACTTGGGTGAGACTCACTCCTGTTATGCTGTAAGGCCTTACTGACATTTGAAAGGAGGCTGAGGATCTGTTTAGTATGGACTATGTTTTTAAAATGATGGTAGGCTCCAACAGGACAGGATTTTTGATGTTCAAAGCTACATTTCTTTCTGAAAATGATTAGTGTTTATCTCAACAGTGACAACCAAAGTATTGATACAAATGAACTTATGTGGGTAATGGGATTTGTAGTTTAGGACTGTGATTGTAGGCTTATTGGCAAAAGGTGAGAAAGGATGTAGGGGAGCAAAATGCTATTTTATCTCTGGCCTGGAATTAATATTGCTAGTTTGGAGTCATTAAATAGTAGAGACTCACATTATTTATCAATCTTCTAGCATGACACTCTTGATATAGAAGTCTTCCATGTATGAATCTTAGGGCTCTCAAGCTGCTCATGTAAATTATGAATGTCTCTACAAAGCTTACTGCAACATGCTACCTTCTCAGAGTGAGAAATGCTATAGCAGGCCAATCACCTTTTGCTTTCAGAGCAATCTAAAACCAGTGAGGCTAACAGACTGGCAGCATTAAAAAGTCAGGTGACAGATTTTGTCTGAGGGGAACATGAAGAAAACATCCATTGTTACAATGAAAGTACAGCTTGCAATATCAGCCTTGTCTCAAACTCTCTTGTTCGCTTCCTCAGTCGCTTCTTTGCAGTATTCTGCACTTGTATCGAGACACATCTGTGACTGTTAATACTGTTTTTCCAGAACCCATCATTCAATCGCACTGAACAGGAACAAGCTGTCTAGTTCTGGCATAGTCTGTGCTGGGTTTTGTGCCTCTTCAGCCCCTGTTTATTGCCAGATAGACTTCTCAATTTGCTTTGCCTGGAAGTTTTTGCTTTTGTTGACTATGTTGTGTCGTCACTTATTTGTGCTTGAAACTTAGGTAGCTCTGTGTACAAGTCATCTTTACTTTCCCTGCACTTACATTGAGAATACATACCACCTGGTGGTGTTTCAGTGGACTTGCACTTCAGTTTACACTATCTCTGGTGGTCAGAGAATCCTACAAATCTTTAGCTGATTAAAGTTCTGAACACTTAAATTTTTTTGTATTCAGAAAATACCGATATTGCTGCTACCGTGCTCTCTAAAATAATGAATTAGGGTTTCAGGTTACCTGTGTGTGCTTAAACACACACACAGGCACATAATATGAGCACACAGTAGAGACAAATACTAGCAAAAAATTTTTGTAAAGCTGCATGTCTGACTGAATATATCAGGGTGACTGGGAAGGTGACTGTTGCGTGGTTAGAGACAGAGAACTTCTTGTGTGTAGAAGTCTTTACGAGCCTTGGCAGGAAAAATCTTTCTAGAAAAGGTTTTTCTCTTCAGAGGGTCTGAAGTAGCCTTGACACTAGCTAGACCCAAGTGATACCAATATGGCCAATTCTTCTCTTGTTAATTGGAACAAGATGTCTATTATCAAAACTCTGTGCTGTTCTAGTTTGTCCTTATAAACATCAGAGACAATGTGCTGCATGTTGTGGCTTAAACTAATAATTTCTCTGGGCAAGACTGATAGTTTGAACTGCTAGGGTTACTGGTTACTTAATAGCTCTATATTTAAGTAATGTTACTAGTTTTTTCTAAAAGAGCTTTTTGACAGATAAAACAAAGAATTGGCTGAAGTACTAGGATAGTTGGGTAACTTGTACTTTAAATGTCCTGGGGAATGAGCCTCTTAAAACTCAAGGACTTAAGTACTCTTGCTTCTTTTACTTCCTTCAGGTTTAGGTGATTCTTTCTAACTTAGCCTCAAGGTCCTTCACAGTCCTTATTCTTATATCTGCTTTCTACAGCCTGAGTCATCTTTGTACCAGTAGCAGGTCTTGATATAAAAATCTAGTTTTTCACAACTTAAAGCAGTATCCAAGTTTATCAATGGAGTTTTATACTACTCACAGATGTCTCATGGTCTGATTGTTATTCTTGTCTGAGTTGATTGCTTGCCTGTTATACTGTACATAAGTTCCATATCTGCTGGCCAACAAGTGCTCCTTTTCCTATAGCTATGGAGAAGTTCTTTTTCAGGATCACCTTATGGAATTGGTGATATGGTCATACCTAGTTAGTCTTGGATATTTGGCTTCCATATGCATGCTCCAGTTGGCCTTCCCACAGTTCCCATGACCATTTCCATGAAAAGTCCCATATGACTGACTGTAGCAAAATGGTAACCAGGATATCTGATGGGGCAGGGTACTGGTGTCCAGTTAATGAAGTCAGTTCACTACCTCTTGATCACAGGCTATGGAACCTAAGATTTTATTTTCTCTTTTTAAGAGAACAGATGTCTTCAGTCCAAGACTGAGTAGACATGCTTCGCTGGAACATTGCCCTCTCCAGAACTTGACAGCTGCTGAGGTTTTTGGTCCTTCAGGTAAGTTATATAGGACTTACTAGCCATTACCTGAGTACTACTGCTACTAACGGGCTAAAACTCATCTCTGTCAATTCACTTAAACACAAGAAATATTTATATTGAGAGAAGATGTTGGCAATACTCTGTGGAAGGGAAAGCATGGTAAGAATAGTGTTTGGCTCTGGTTTTGGTTACCTACTACTTGCATAGTGACAAGCTGGCTCTGAGGATGAAATAGCACTGAGTATGGAGAAAGCATCTGATTGTTGTCTGTACTGCTTCTTCCAACTCATAGCAATGGATCAATCAAAATCACTTCAGGTGCTGTATGGATGGTGTAGGCATACTCTGTGAAACATTTGTTTTGTTGGAAGCATTTTAAAAATAAATCAGGCTTGATGGCTGGGAGGCAATATATAATAATCTGAAGCTTTTTGATTATGAACATGTTCATTTTTCTTGTAAAAAATGCCTTCAGTAATTCTTACCACTAGCTGGTGCTAGGATACAGTTTACTGAGTGTGCAGTCATGGTGCATCTGCATTATTAGCCTGCAGTGAGGAGTCCTTCATTTTAGTGTTCTGCTTGTGTATTTCTTTATACATTGCTTCTTGTCAGGTGTATCAATTCTTCAGTCATTCTTGTGGTTCTTGCTCAGTTTTCTGCATGAAATGCAAGAATGCTTTACCTTCTCAGATATTTCTATTTCTTTCCACTCAGTCAGTCAAGCATGCTTATTGTGGAAGTAAGCTAATTATTAATCATGACAAAATGAGCTAGAAAAATCCATCAGGAAAACTGTTTTCAGGGAGTAACTTCATAATTAGGAGTTAAACATTTCTTAAGTGCAGCACTTCTAGACTTCAATGAACAGATGATAGGATTTGCCTCCCTGAGAGTTGTGGTTAATAACAATGCACGTTTTTATATTCTCATTAATATTTTTCTCTTACAAAGAGGCATATCTTAGTGTCAGGAGTAGTTTCCTCAGGTTAAATCCAGCTCTGGACCACAAAGGTAACTTCATGCAGCAACTTACATTATGTATATTCTCTCACTACTTTACTAGTGAAGCAAAGGCTGCCTGTTAAGAGTAAGCTGTATTTTATTATACAATTTGCCTTTAAGGGCTGGGGTTTGGGTCAAAATCTCTTGTAACACCAATCTCTAAAGCTGTGTCTAAATTGTGAGAAGTGCACTTTCCTTAATTCTCTTTGTATAAACAGTTTGTGTGGGTGTAGACAGGAAAACACAATTCTGCAAATGGCTGTCCCTTATTTCTCAGCAAATTGCATCAGTGATAAACACACAGGAGAGGACATGCCTTCAAGAAGGAAGCTAGCATGTGTTATGCTGTGCTCAGTTGTTACTGCTTATTCAACTCCTGTGTTTTTTTGCAAAATGTTAGATAGGAAATGAGGAAGAGCTGGCATTCCCATCTCTTTTCCCTTGAGTACACCTGCTGAACCTGCTAATTCCTTCCCCGTTTCCTGCACAGGATGAATCAAAAATGTCATGAGGCAAAATATCCACAGGACTGTAAAGGAATGTGTTACTCGAGGATAACATGGTTGATAAAAGCAGGAAATGGAGTTGCTTCCCAGCTCAAATGAGACATACAGCACTAATTTCCTAAGACAAACATCAGTATATTTAAAATTGCCTTGTTAGAAAATGTTTAGTTGTTCCAGAGGGAGGGAGGAAGTGTTTTAATAAGGATTTAGGTTCATCCACTTCTAGTCAATGATTTAACTCAGTTGCTGGTCAGTACTGCCTTTAAGTTGTTACCAGATGGCAGTCTTATTGTAGGAAAAATGAGTTAATGGGCTTATGTAGTACAGAGAAATCCATTTTCTTAAAACATCAGTGACTTCCTGTTCTGCATAGGAGAAGGAAGAAAGAGGGGTTCTCTGAAGAGTAGGACAGACTCTTTCTATCATTTTTCCCCTCAAAAACCAGAGGGAGCTTCTATTTTTTACCCAGATTTAATTGGAATTGTTGCTGCATTGCATCAGTATTGTTCTTACTGTGCTCCCTTTCCTATTGGAAGGTAAGGATGCAATTACTTGCTGCTGCTGCAGCGTCTTCCTAGATTACCTCCTGTTAGGAAAACTAAACCTGGTTTATACCAGTGTTGCGGTACCATTTCAGAAGAAAAACAGTCCAGTTCTAAATGAGATACAGAGCACAAAAGACTGATGTTTACTTGATAGAACTGCATTAAAATTAATGACGCTTTCAGAAAGAACAGCCATGAAAAAAGTTCTTCTTTCCCTGTTAATTTTAAGGTAGATTTAACAATGGGGAGGAGAGGGGTGCAAAAGTATTTGCTGTTAACTCAATCTTTGACTAAAAAGCAGGTTTTCATTTGTGGAGAAGTGCATCCTGGGGTTTTATGTAGCTATAAGCACTAAGAGAAGCTATGTCCCTGATGTGTGTGATGAGGTATATTACAGCTGGAATACATTTGACTGGGCTATACTTCATGTCAAAATCCAGAACATACTCAGCAGAAATCGTCAAAGACGTCTGACTTTCTAATGGCCTATACTTACCATATTGAGGGAAGTTTGTGAACAGATACAACTCTAGTCTGGCAGAACCAGCACATGGCTCAGTAACTCACACCTGGAAAAGCTGAACTTTTCTGAGAGTATAGTTAAGTATTGATACAGTTTGCTGGAAGGTGTGGTGGACTCTAGAAATCTTTCAAAAGCCTATTTTTTTGAAAGATATGTTCTCATTAAACCAAATTAATGAGCTTGATTTGAGGGGTGTCTTTTGAATTTCTAGATTGATAAGGAAAAAATAAGCTTAAAATCAAATTATACTTTTTGGAAGAATCTGTATGTGTACAATTACTGATCCAACAGACTTGCTGTAGGGGGAGGATCTGACTTTGAGTGCTTTGAAGAGCAATTCTTTTCTGCCCTTCTGTCCCCATCAGTATTTCTTTGAGTAAAACTTGTTGATTTGAACTTGGATAAAAATTGTGATGGTTTAATGTAAGGGAGTGCCTTCATCCTTTGAAGAACCTACTTCAGAAGGTTTTAAGGGCAGTTGTGGAAAGAAAAGAATAGCTCAGCCATATCCAAGTGAATTTAAGTGAACTTCAGGGCTTAATGTTTGGTGATTTGAGGGGTTCTGGTTGCACATAAAAATAAGGATGTTGTATGTCTATGCAGTAGAACACTCTAATACTGCAAGAGTGGCCTGGGATGAATTGAGTGGTTCCTTATCCTTGTATTTGTGCTGTGATATCCCAGAGAACACTCTAGAACTGTGACTCTATGATAACCTTAAGTATAGACTAGGAAAAGATCAGGTTGATGACTTAGAGCCCCTGTATGCCTGACCCTGGACAAATGGGGGGTTTGAGACAAACTTCTAATCTGTCCGAACAAAACATTTCTAGGCATCTTTTTCCCTCTGATGCAAGTTTATCTGAATACTGATGTGGCTTAACATCTGAAATAGCCCACACAGGTGGGTAAGTCCATTGTTTCAATTCAGGTCAATCTGGAAATGTGAATGAAAATTAAACTTTTGTGAAGACAGTATTTTGCAGTTCTCTACTTTCTTTATTCCTTCCATTTTCTACTTTTTTGTGGATGGCACTGTTTGGTTTTGGTTTTGAACTCTCAAAATCAATCATCCTTGCCAACTGCTTTCTGGAAACAGAACGCAACCTTGAAAATGCATGGAATGTGCAGCACTACTTGCCTGCTAAGACACTTGCCAATTTAGCATTTACCGGAGTCTGAAAATCTGACTTCTCCAGCCTGGAAGAGCCCAACAAGCTCCATGATTGAATGGGGATCTTTGTGTTGCAGTCCAACTGTTTGTTGCAGAGCAGGGGGAGCTGTGGGTTTGGTCCAATGCCTAAATCCACAAGGCCTGGACAAAGACACATGGCTAGTGTGATGCTGGGTTTATTTATACGTAAATGCCTCCACGCTGCAGCTGTGAAAAATGTACAAAGCACTAATTCAAACTTCTCATTATGGCACCTCGTGTCAAGTTACATTTCCACTATTACCTTCTGTATCCACCGGTAGTTGTCTAACAAAAGTAGATGCTGAGAGCTTCAGTATGATTAATACTTCAGGTTAAAAAAGCTGTCTGGAAAAGGATGGATATGGTTAATCTGATTACTTCATCTAGTTAAGTAGATGAATATAAATAGCCATAACAATGTCTTCAGGCATGGTGTAGGCCAGTTATGACTTAAGCTTTAAATTGCAGTGGTTCAGTAGCATCTACTCTGCAAAACTTGACTGTGAAGAAATTATTTTTAGATGGAATAGTTTTTCATCAAAACCAATCAGAGCATATTTCTGACCTGAGGGTTCTTGGTAGATTCACTAAGTTGCTTTTTTCCCCGTGTCCTTTGTTGCCATCTTATATTAAAGAATATTAAGGATCATGTTACCATAAAACATAATGGAACATCACTTCATTTGCACTAATATGAAGCTGTAAGAGGACTACTGTTTAAAGATTCCTGTGTTGGGGGCTTTTCCCTGTGGTATAACCCGTGGCAAATCACTTAATCTGTGTATCATACTCCCCTGAACTGGAGGTAGTACTTGCCATCCTCACATGAATGATACATCAGTGCTTTTGAGTTTGAGAACTTTACAGAAAGCATTAATGTGCATGTTGCACTTACCTCTTAATGAAATGTGATTAAGATACTTGCAATAGCATATTGCAAGTGCTCTTAAAATAGTAATTACATTTAAAAGCAATTGCTGCATGTTTTAATTGGTATTTGACTATAAATGAACACTTCTTAAATTTATAGGGGTAACTTGAGATCTCTGTGACTATTCTGGTTCTTACTTAATTATTGCTAGTTTTATTGAATTAATTCTTCTGATGTTTTCTGTTCTTACAGTAAAAACATGCCTTAGATGAACTCTTGTAAGAATTGCTGTACTGATGCCTAGAAGTATTATAAACGTTAATGCATCAAGTCATTGCTTTCATAGTATACTACTGCTGTATATCTTCCCCACAGACACAAATACAAGGGGACAACGATGTTTATGGTATTTTTTAGTGACATCTGGCATTCTCACAGGAAGCCTGGTGCCTGCTTGTCTGTTAGGGAGAGCCACATTCATGACTCAAAGCCAAACTGCAAAAGGGAACATTACTGTTACTAACTATAAAGGAATGAATGTGATCAGGAGTAAGGACTTTGACTTAAAAGCAAGTGTTGATATATTGAATGTTGTTCCCTGTGAATAAAACTCAAACCTGGCCAGCTGGTGAAAGTATGGAGCTGTTGTTTCCTGCTGTGTTCTCATGCATAGGAAGTCTCCTGACCTTGGGCCTTGATTCTGCAAGCGTGTATACTGATCATTCATTTCAGCTTACAGAAGTATTTGCCCTAGGACAATGTGCTGTTTGACTTCTTGCAAAGCAGAAAAGATCCCATCTTCCACATAAATTCTAACAAGAAACACACAGCTTGTGTTCAGCCTACCCGTGAAGTCCTGAACCATGGGAAGCTAAATAATACAAGCTAATGAAAGCTCAGTCACAGAATGCCGCAGTGGTTTGCATATGGAATATAGACCTCTGCATTTCTAGACTGTTTGTACGTGAAGTTACAAAAGGGATTTAAGAATTCTTCAGTAGCATATAAATACATAACAAATATGACAAAGATTTTCATAAGCCGTTGTTTCTTGAGGTTTGCTTGAAGCTGAATGAAATGTTCTACACTTGAGATTTCTAGACAGCAAGGCAGTGCGAATCCTCAGAATATTAAATGTATCAGTGTAGCAGCAGTTGCTGTTTCTTCATGTTGACGGAGTAATGGAGGTGTTCTGATTCTTCAGAGCCCTTGCTTTCTTTAGCCATATACTGAGTATCCTGTACTCCAGCTGATACTAAGAAGGCAATTATGTCTCCACATTTTTGCTGGTTCAGATTTATTACCAAATACAGCAGTATTTAATAGTGAGTCTCCAATGCCCTCCGATTATGTTTCAGTGGAATATGGGCCATTTGGTTAGGGGTTACTTTTGCCTAAGATTACTAAATCTTTCTTTAAACTAGAGGGCAGAACATAAAGACACAGTTAAGACCAGAAGACTTAGATAGTTGGTACATGATGTTAAAATAGCTCTTAGTGAGAGATTCTGGAGTAGGAGCAAAGAACAGTTTACTTGAGCAGAATGCAGGCTGTTCAACTGGTGTTCTGTACATGATCCAGGAAAACATGAAACTTCCACTAAAGGTTGTCTGCCATCATGCTATGCATTTTTCAAATGGGGTCTTGTAACTTCTGCCTTAACCAATACTCAGAACAGGCATAAAGATAGTTTTCTCATTTTGTGGTATTTGCAAGTTAGCAGCAACTGAGATGATGCAGAACAAACTGGTGACATCTGTGCTATTCCCTGCAATGGTTGAATAATTCATAAATCCATGTGGCATTCATTTGGTCAGACATGAAGTGCATCTTCTGGGGTAGTTTTCAGTACAGACAAGAAATTGTTAAATCTAGAGTAACAGAAATTACTATTTTATGTTGCCACAATAAGAAAAAGCTGTAATCTTCCTGCTTTCATATGAGTTTACATGGATTTTTAGCTAATTCATACAAGTCACACAAGCAAATAGAACAGTCATGCATGAAACTTGGTGGTAACTCTCTTTCAAAAACCAGTGGGATGTATGGGCATGCAGAAACAAAATACCTGAAGTAATACGGCCCCCTTTAAGTACTGTAACCTAAAAGTACTGGGGCAAAGGGTGGTAATGTGAAAAGTTAAACTCTTTCTAGCCAAGACAAGTATGTCTTCAACTGAACTGAGTCACAGGAATTGGAAAGTGTATTAAGGTGTGTGTGAATTGTTTTTCAGGGATGGGACCTCGTGTGCTCATTTGTAAGAGACTGCAGGCTTGCTTTCTTGAAAGATAACTGATTTGATATACCAGAAATCTCAGAATTGATTGGATAAACTGCATGATGTTGTTACATGAGTAATGCTGCAGAATGCAATCGGTCATAGGTAAAAAAATATACTGACACTTAAGTAAAGATACCTTTAAAAAATAAGTTTAATTGAGGTCCCATGGTGGTGATAAAGGTAGTAAAAACTTTGTAGCCTACTTCAAGCCCACTTCTGTGTCTTGGATTTTATGCTTTAAAAACGTCCCAAACCAATTTAGCATTAGTAAAGAACTGACTTAAGATACACACTAGGCTTAACTTGTTACAGATTTTTATATAGTACGTACATGACTTTGTATGGTGGTATCATTAATTTTTCCCTTTAGTTTTATGCAGCTTTTGAGTGTAAGCAGAAATAAACCAAATGAGATTATGCTGGAGGTGAGATATGAATGTATTATTCCACAGTACTGTACTACTGTAGACCAATTCTGGGATGCATATGCTCTGAGGTTGCACTGCATGGGATTAGTATTTAAATGCAAAGACATGGCAAATTCCTTAATGTTAGTTGCACCCTTGTGTGGGTGCACACATACTCAGTAATTTCACTCTCTACTCTTAACAAGCTTGATTGTGTTTTATCAGAAGAGACCCTGAAAACAAAGTACAAGATTTAAGGTATATTTCAATTTTATTATAAATTGCCTACCTGTGGATACTGCTTGTAATGTGATAGGAATAGTTATTCAAGGGGAAAGTCATTCCTGTGGGAAAACTGTAGTTTAGAATCTTCTTCTGGTAAGGAAGAGAGAATGACTGCTCCAAGTAAAGTATTCCTGAGTATAAACTCAGCAATTCAGAGACAACTATATTTACTGACAGCAAGCTACAAACCAAAACCTTGTATCCAAATATGCTTTAATTCTGAGCTTGACAAAGAAGTCTAAATTCAGACTTCAAGAAACTAGTTTCTTTTTATAGATGACACAAAAAAAGCATGCCTGTATCTAGAAATTGCAGCCTTTGGATCTAGTCCGCAGTTCTCAGCATAGACCAGTCTGAAGATAAAGCTTGCTAGTCATCGGTCATCACAGACTGAGTGCCCTGTTACGTGAGCTTGAGAACTGCACCAAAAAGACTGCTAAATTACTTTTTCTGACATGTTTAGTTTTGATGATAGCTTCATTTATCAGTGTCAAATGAGTTGGTTGTAGACACTTCACTGATAAGACAAGTAGCAAAATAAGCTAGGAAAATTGAGGCAAGTTTAAAACATTTTATAAGGTTTTTTATAGAAAATAAAGAACAATTATTGTAAAATAAGACAATTTACATTATTTTTATTTCCAAAGCTCAGATTGGTATGATAGTTTATGGCACATGAAAGAAACAGAAAAGCAAATCTAGATAAATTGACATATTTAGCAATTATTGACCATATGGATTATTGTGATTTTTACACCAAACACTTAAGTGCCTCTAAAGTTTAGAAAACATGATGCGTTGCAGCCACCTGACATACAAAGCCTTTGCTCTGAACTCTGTGCGTTCAGGTACTGCTGCACTAAGTATGCCACAGAAAAGCTGTAGACTCTAAAGATGCATTATACCCCATTAACGTATTCTGATCTAGTGTTGCACACATTTATCAAACAAGCCAACTATACAGTTAAAAAACGAGACTGTTATACAGGAAAAAAAATGTATATACTAATTCAAAAGCTTCTACATGTTGGCTTTAAAGCGTGCTGAGTAACTGGTTAAAGTGACCCATCAAAACTGGGTATTTTCCAAGCACCCTTTAATTCAGGATGTGTATTTTAATCCCTGCATGTCTCTGCAACAAGAGAAGACAGGAAATTCCTGGTGCAACAGTCAGATGAGCAAGCTTTCAGTTGGTAGGTCAGTTCCAGCTGGGCCTACCATGTTTTGCCACATAATAACATAAGCATCAAGAGCAGAAAATCCATATCAACAGTGGAAGGATTTTAGCTTCTGATATCTAATATTTTCTAAATTTGTAAATATTTGGTGCTCTCTGAAGCTAATTCCTCCTTTTTGATACATTGTTTGGCAGATAAACATGCCACAAGCACTTAACCAGCCAAAACCACTTAAAAGATTCTGGATATGTTTTTTAAAGAAATGCATAAAATGTAATGTGAAATAATCTTTGGTAGCATTTCAAAATCAAGCTAGCATATATTACCTGCAAATCACATTTCAGATGTAAATCTCATTGCTGCTGGGTTTTTTCTTACTGCATAATCTTTTTCTTTCTTCCAGTAAACTCCTGGTTAGTAAAAATCCTATGAAATGTTCCATACTCTGTAGTCTGGGGAGGGGGGGGAAGGGGAAGAGTCCTTAAGAGTTGTGTGGGATCCCCATAGATCTGGAATTCTTCAACCATATTTTCTATGGATCATCTTCTCACACCAATACAGGAATAGTCTTTAGTTCTTATAAAATAAGAAGCACTTGTATTTTCTGGTGTAGAATGGCATGGTTGCTTGTTTCAACTATTTTCAGGGCCTGTAGAACAAAACACAGAGATTTTATCGTTCTTCATAGTTACCCAAATGCTTTAGTTACATTACTGGTTTTCCTGTCACTGCTTTTTCTCTCCCCAGTTCATATTTTGCTTTCTCCTAATGCTGCATGAATAGTATTTGTTAAATGTAGTGTGGTTTTCTTACTGCTTTTGAGTCTGGAGCCATGCAAATCTAAATTGCTTTACAATGAATCTTGCTGGCATCAAACCAGATTCCACAAATGTCCAGAGTAATAAGATAAAGATCACTTGTGTTCATATTATCCAGCACTTCCAGAAGTTGGTCCTGTAATACTTTGTAGTGAATTTTACCTCTGTGCAGTAGAATAATCCAAAACCCGTGCACCTGGTGAATATTATAAGCGTGCATGCAGTATGTGGCAAATTTTTCTGAAGCACATGATGCAGTTTACATCACCCACATCACATTGGCAGCTCTTGCTGAATCAATAGACACTGTATGATATGAAAATAGGTTATTTTGTCAAAATAGAAGCACTAGAAATTTCCAGAGCGATTCCTGTGACCTTGCTCAGAGGATGCTTGTTTGAAAAGCCTGATTAGCAATTTACTTACGAGTACCTGCCTGACATCTTCCTTACAACAGCGATGATTATTCCTGCAAGGATTCCAACTGCCACTATGATTCCAATAATTATTCCAACCAGAGCAATTGTTTCCAGACCACCTGAAAGAGGAAATTGGGAATGTTAGCATGTTTCTCAGAGACCATTGATAAGAGGCTACTGACAGAACTGACCCTGTTCTGCTGCATCCTGCTCCTTGGGGAAAATCTCCTTATCTTGTGAACTCTGAAGTAGGCCTGGTGAATTCAGCAGGCTTATTCGTAGCCTGTGGGCCTGCAAATGTGCATTTGGGCGGGAGGGCTCCATGTAGATGTGGCTACAGAGACAGTGATCATGAGAACCAGAGGAGGCAGCTCAGGGAGCAGGTCATGGCTCCTCCTGAAACTTTTATTTCAGAATAGCATGGGCACAGCTAGTGGCTTCTAGAAGGGGATCACCTGGCAGTTAAATTCTCCCTTTATTAAAAAAATTCCTGTGTTTACCTTTTTCAGTTTTCTCTGGTTCCCCACTCGGTCTACCTGTAAAGCCAGAAAGAGAATGATTACTTAATTGCTCACTGTGGTTTGTACAGAGTTTTGCATCCCAACTTATAATGGTATATCCAAGGAAAACTTTGTAGAAATACACTGCCACCAGATGTGATTTGACTGTTTCAAAGCAAAGCCTATAAACTAAAAACAAACTGACTTGAAATGTGATTGACAGACCTGCCATTCAGGTGGACTAAGTTTATCACTAATGTCTTTTGGTAGGTGAATCTGACATACTTTTGAGCCTCAGAGACTTCCAATGTTTGTGATCTGATTTTTGAGTTTGTACTTAAGGTAAAGTACACTCTGAACATCAGATGGCAACAGCTACTACTGTTCACATCAACCGGAGAAACCATTCTTCATTTATTTAGACACCAAGCTACCAAAAAAGTTGGTCTGGAAACAAAAAGACCTTTTTTTTCTCATAACTGCTCATCTGACCATTTCAAAGTAAGATTCATTAAATGTATGACCGGTTATTGGTACTGTTACGGGACTGGAATATCAGAGCAGAAAATATGATGCTTGTGTTCTTTTACTTGTGGTAAGCACAAGAGTGAACCACTAAGAACAAGCCTGGTCCAAAAGCCGTATAGAGCACGTGCCCATTTATTTGTGCCCATACATTCTTCTGTACACGATCAGACACAAAAGCACAGGTACAAGCTGTCTGGAAGACTGCTAAGCAGGCATAGGGCAAACAGGTCAGAGTGCACTTTATCAACCTTTTGCACCCATCTGATGCTCACAGACTACTGTATGGACATGGGTGCAACTTGCTCTATATATGCATGACATGCGCATGAAACTTGTGTCTCTCCAGGGAAGCTAAGGCAAAAACCGAGAGGGCAGCTGGGTTGTAACAGTTACGTTTTCTGCATTTTAGGGTCTTTGAGTTGGTCCAAAAAAAAAATTTTTTTTCTGGAGAGCTGTTTGATTTTCATACTAATCATCTGAAAAGAAAGTGAAGGCTTCAGTGTTATTGCCTGCCTTGGGGGGAGAACCAGCAGTGCACTGGTAAACAAAATGGTATAGCTACTCATTCCTTTTGTCAGTGTACGTGTGTTATGAAGTTAGGATGTGGAGTGATTATTAAGGAGTAATTTTAGAAATCTTACTTTTCACTTTCGAAAACTAGCAGTGCTACCTTTGAGAGCACCTTAAACTTGGTATTTGAATCTTCCAGATACGGTTTAGTAGGTGGCAGTAGAACTTTGATATAACAAAACAGAAGAGAGATTTTTCTTACCATCAACATTTTCTGTGTTAACTTCATAACCAGTAGAATTATCACTGTCTTCAGCTGGGGCAAATGCACTTTCTGTGGTCATCAGTTGTCCAAACTGCAAGAGATTTGTTACATTGTGTAGTCTTGTGGGCAACTACAAGAATTGGGGGGAAAAAAGAGGGAAAAGAAAACCTCAGTACATTCAGTCTGTGTGTATGAAATAAGCATTTCAATTTCTTGGTCCGTCAGGTGCCCTACGGATGCTTTTTTAGCTATGACCTGTCATCTTTGACTTGTGTACAGTGACCAAAAAAAAAACCAAAGTAAGCTGATTTGTCTTCCCAGCTGGAGGCTTTCTAGATCAGATGACTAAGTTTTCAGGAGGAGTACAAAAGGTGTAGAAGACTGCAGAATACTGCAGACCTGCCTTTTTTTGTTGTGTGGGTTTTTTTACACTAATTTGTCGGTTTGGTTTCACTGAAGCTAATGGAGAGGTACTAAATTAGAAGAGGCAAATGAATAAGCAGGTTATGAATGCTTTTTGCACCACAAAAACTGCCAAAAACATTTTCAACTCTGTCACCTTTCAACCTGATTGCTTGCAAAGCAAAAGCATTGACATTAGACCATTTTTATGTTAGGACTCAAGGTTATTCTTTAATTTATAATGATTATTCAAAATCTAAGCCACAGGACAATATCAGAATATGAAATCAGGGTAACCTAAAGGAATGATACTCACCAGGGTTGGTAATTCTTCAAATTCTGTGTCATTTCTGTCTCTGAAATCAATTGTTGCACTTTCCTCTCCTTCTAGAACTGAGCTTGCTGAATAAAATTTTAGAAAATGAGTTAGGATTTTACTTGGTAGTCACATGTTCTGGCTACTTTGACATGTAAGCCTCGTTAAACATGAGATCTATGTAATGTTCCCTCTCCCTGCCCCTGTGCACTTAAGTTTGCAACATTATTTGGATTAACATTGAATTCTGCTATACTCTCGTACATAGCTGTAGGATAAAGAGCTTAAGTAGACATCCCTTAACCCTGGTACAACCGTGAAACCTTGAAACGTACTTGTTACTAAACACTTTGTCCAAGAAAAGATTTCTCTTTTTAAGAAAAGATTTCCACACACACACCCTGGGTGGATGTGACTACTCCAGTAAGTTAAGTGTTAGCTTATATATTTGGATAAATTACTCAAGCATCTTCCATTTTCTAAAATAGTAAGAGCTTTCTCCCATCTTTCAGCTCAGTCCCAGCTGCAACCTTTATTTTTAGAACTATCATTAATGTTTATGGGTGTATCTATAGTTCTGAAACTATTCCTACACAAATTTATTCAGAGATTTTTCTAAAGTTGCAAACCTTACTTGCCATAATTTGAATTTTTTAGGTAACAATGTAAGGTCTTCCTTTTTATTCTAGACCTATATATGTCATCTGTGCTCTTTGATATAATGGAATATATAAATTTTGGCCCACGCAAGGCTCTTTCTTTACAAATACAGCCAGACTTCATCAGTAGGAAAAATTAAATGAAACAGGGTAGGACACAAAAGATATGGGTATGTGGAGATAACTGGCAATATCAAGAAAATGTTGAAAACAAGTATCATTTGATTAAGTTTCTTGCTGATTCATAAAACTATGACCATACACAGTATGATGTTAATGTACCGTGATTTCTCTTGGGAGTTTCTAATTCACCATGATTATAAAGCTAGGTGAGGCTGCTTGCTATGCTGTTGCCTGGGGCATAAGAGTTCTGCTAATTCCACATACCAGTGTTTAAATTTAAGCAAAAAGCCAATAACAGCCATTGTCCTGAGCAAAAACTTAAGGCAAAAAAGTCCCTAAAACTCCTGAAATTCTTTCCTGGATTAAAATTTTGCATCTAACTTCAATTTATTTCATCAATCAGAGCAGAAGTTTGTCCAAACATCTTCAAATCCAGTTTATATTTTTTCAGCATAATACAGAAATAGGAAATATTGCAATGATAGCTGAAGGTTATGTGAATGAGAGTCGTGTTCATTCTCTTCAAAAAAGCAGAGAATTTTTAGGGGAGTTGGAGAAAACCCTGGATGCTCAAACATCATTTGCCAGTGATGTGTGAAGATAACAATTGTCAGCTGCTAATAGGTTAATTATGAACAAAGAATACCTAAGCCTTTTTTCCTTTGCAAGATAGTTTGATACGTTTATAAACTGGTAAATATGAAGTGGTAGATTGGTAGTGTGGGGTAGTGATCTCTTCAGGGAGGAGAATAGCAATTCACGTAGGTTATTTAAAAACATTTGAATATTTTATGTAAAAGAAATATTCATGACCTGTTTGTCTTACTAAATCTTAACACTGTTTTTAGTATTTCACCTGGTTTTATTTAGTGACCTAAAAACACTCTCATCTCCTCTGCATTTGAAGTTAGACTGTTTCTGAATTTTTAGACTAGTTCCAAATAGTAAGACTATTTCTTCTGAAAGACTTTAATACTCCTAAATGCACCCTGTGTTGTATATGATAGAGAGGCATGTAAACATAATTTTTATTCTGTGACTGAAATTAGAATTGCCACTTTGATCAATATCAGTCAAAATTGAAAAAAGGATAGGATCACTTTGGATCAGCTGCGCATGGATCACTTGGAAATTATTCTTCTTTAATTGTGAGGCCCACTTAACTTTTCACTTTTAAACTTCCCCTTTTAAAATGAAAAAGTTATTTCAAATTTAAAAGCCAATATTTAATTTTGAAATAAGTTAAAAAAAAAAATGCACTGGCACTTTAAAGGAAATTTTTCATACAGGGGATGAATGATTTGACATTGGGGAAAAAAAAATCTGGTTTTGTTTGAGACGCTCATCTGAATTCCAGTGGGAACTTGCAAATATTTTTCTTGCTCCCAAAACTCATTTTTGAACCAAACTAAAAAATTTTCATCCATCTCTCACAATGTAAGGCCAAGAGCTTTGTCCCATTGCCAAGAAACTAAACACTGATCTAAACTTAGATTTCTAATTCCATGTTTACTCAAGTAAATAGAATTTTATATTTTTATACCTCTATAAGCCTGAATACAGATACACTTTCTATTTAAGAGCCAAAAGGGTGTGCAAGTAGTACTTTAGTCACTAACAGATGAAGAAAGTATATTCATGTTATGCCAATATAAGGCCCAATATAGTGGCTAATTAAGCCAGCCAGTCTCCCAAAAAAATCACCTTATGATCCATGGAAAGACTAGAACAGGCCAGGGTAAATCATATTTCTAGGTTAGATGGTAAAAATAATGTTTTAGTCATTTTTGATTGAAATATCCAAGGTGAGCAGCCTTGGATTTTTTCTGTTGAGATAGCATAAAGGGGGCTTGACTTTTAGGTGTGTTGCTTTAGCCACCTTCTAAAGATCAAGGCATTTTAAGATATGGCACTACTTTATAAGACTTATCTTTTGTTTATAAAGTCATGTCTTTAAAGTAGAATATTGGGATTATGCTATGTACATGTTAAGAAATGGCAATAGAGCTCAACAACATGAGTTGTGTATGGATCAGTTTACCTTGTAAGCACAGTCAGAAGTGTAAAAACATCCTTTATTCACTAGTTGCAAAATAAGCACAGATGGAGAAAACCCATTACCAGAGGAAAAACCCCAAGCAGAAAGTGAAATAAGTTTTGTATGTTAACAACAAGCAGCTTATTCAGAGAAGCTGCTTATACTCTTGGCATGGTGGTAGCTTTCAGCTCTGAAGAATTACCTGATAGTGAAGGCAGGAAAGGAAATGGTGTCACAGAACAAAGGCGTAGAGAATTAGTGAGTGTCACAAACATGAAATAATTATTATTTGTGATAAAGTTATTGCAGATTCTTGGCCATGAGTGACATGTAGAAAATCTATTTCAGTGCATTTGCCCTCTGTGTGCAGTGATTGACAAAAGGAGGTGGCCCAGATTAATCTTGCCTAATTTTAGGTTCTTAATAAAGGTGCCTAAAGAAGGTGTCTGCTTGCCCTTATCATCTTTTATAGTCTGTAGGGAAAGATAAATACTTCTAGAAGGTAATTCAGCTCACCTGAGATTTGGGTCATCCTTGGCAGTGCTGCCTTTGCTTAACTGTAAAGGGAAACTAGAATAATATGGCTCCACTGTTAACTTCCTAAAGCTCACAGGCAGAAGTGATTTCTGTTGATGTGAAAGTCTTGTCCCAGCTCTACCCAATCTGCATGATGCTCTGTTTAAGCTGAGGTCCTGTATTTGCTGAAGAATAGCCCCTGGACTATATTTCCAGGTTTGTTTTTCTGGACAGGGAGTGGAGGTGGTCTGGGTGGTAGTTAAGCAGATGCTACTCAACTATTACCAAAAGAAAGACCTGGGAGGTAATTTGTTACTGGTGTATTGCATTTGTAGGAAGGAATATGTGACAGGAGACAATTCTCTGTTGGAGAAAGTCATAATAAAGTAAAAAATATTTAAACGAAATTGAGAGAAACTATCGGACTTGAACCTTCTTTCCCTGTACCCAGTACAAGGCCTATATACCGCTGACATGAAAGAGAATGTAAATGGGATGTAAGGGTGTGTATGTGCTTTAGTCATTGCTGGTTTCATCTGATGTGGGCCAAATGTAGCAAGAGCCGCAGGGTTAAGTAGTGCTTCTGCATATGTTCTTAATACTATCTTAGAGGAGGCTGTAAATAAAAACAGTGCCTCACAGTGCTACGATTGTCTTCAACTAGCACTATGGCCTCTTCTGTTTGCAGCTATACGTTGCTGCAGATGTGAATTAATCATTGCATCTCGTTCTGCCAAAGTTCCAGCTGGGTGTGTTTCAGTTCAAAGTCGCCAGCTGCTATCAGGCTGCAACTTCTCACACCAGGAGAAAATCTGATGTCTTTAAAAGTTTAATATTGCTTTGAAAACATCCCATGGTTAAGCATCCCATGACCCACTTAGGGGAAGATGAGCTCACTGCTCATTGTTATGCATGGGGTGACAGTTTACTAGAAAAACCTCTTAGGGTTTCTTTCAAAGCACAGTGGTTGTGTTGGAAAGGAGAGGGAGTTGTAAAACTGTTGTTCATTAGCATTTCTTTCTGGTATCTCCAAAACCAACAAAGATACTTTTGAAGATGAAAAATGTTGTAGGATCTTGTTTCTTTCCCAGCAGTCTGAGTAAACCCAGACACTAGTGGGCAAGGGCCGTTGTAAGCCTGTATTTTAGCTTAGTCCTTGAAATAGGAAGCCTTCAAAATACAGTGAGTATCCATCTCTGTGATAAGAGACCAGTAGGTAAAAGCTGCTAACCCTAAAGGATTCCCTCTACCAAGAGCTGAAATAACATGCTAGTTAATTTTTTTAGCTGTAATAAATAACTGAAGCTGCTTTTCTTTTTTTAAATAGGAGCAGAGGGGCGATGAGCAATAAAAGTTAACTGTCAAACAAAAGTTTTGGTTTTAAAATTCAAGTTTATTTTTATCTGTATCTTGTCAGTATCCTATTTTATCCTACCCAGCTGTGCTAGGTAGGTGCTTTGTGGAACGCTTCTCTGGAAAAGCAAGGGACAGAATTCAGTGGGATGGGTCACTTGGGAGATACCACTCTGAAATATTACTGAGCTACCTATCTGGAGTTGACTGATGTTTTTCAGTATCTGCTTCCTGAACTGTTACAGACCAAGCGGTGCTGTCTGAAGGACTGTGTATGTACATGTGTGTTAGCCATCCTGTTTTGGCTATATTTTACTCAGCGTTTATGTTCTGATACAGGAATTCCCTTTCTGAGGAAGCATTCTTCACTCAGACCTTAATTTGACTGTGAGCAAAGTGAGTCTTAAAGTCAGTATCTCATTACTGGAATTTTGTTCAGTTCTAGTTCAGTGGAAACTTTTATTGATGGTGGCGGAAGTAACAAAACCGTATAATTTGATAAGGTATCTGCCTTATACAATACATAATGTCCCAGCAGCAGCTCTGTAGTTTTCAAATACAATTTTGTCTGTTATTTGGCTTCATCCTCAATTTAAACGTATTCCAGAGTCGGTTCCAAAACCCACCTCATCAGCTTATTTTTTTTCTGAAAGTAGTTTTCCATTATTTTTCTACAATTGCTTAAACATTTTTTGGTATTTAAAAAAAGCATATAGGTGTCTTTTTGTGTGTGTGAAATGGTTCAACACTGCCAAATCCAGGCTACAAGACTTTTTGGGCTTTGAAAATTTGAGGTTTTAAAGAATATAATATAGTGGCTTTTGAGTTTTGCCTTCTGAATTTTGAGCCTTTGGACAGTTAAAACTTTCAGACTTTAGAAAGGCAAGGAAGCTTCTTAATGAGAACTGAAATTCTCACTTGTACCTGTGGCTCCTGCAGAACTCATGACGTGCAGTATCCTGAGAGCCTTGTACCCTTAGCCTGTTTGGAGCCACAGCATTCGCATTTTCTCTTTTTCTGTTATTTCTGGAAGTTGGAGTAATATATTATGCCATGATAAAGAAATGCCCTGGCATATGTTTAAGTGTCTAGACTTTTTGTTGTTCAGGAGAAAGTATGTACTGTCTAAATCCTGAAGTGCTTCCTTATACAGAGACTGACAGCTTCACTTTATATAATGAAGGAAGCTGGATGACAAAATCCCATGAACTTTGGAAAGTATCTGCCAGTTTAAAAATGGAAAAATGGTCATGATGCACAAGGAAGGATTTAGCTCAGCCTTATTCACGTGTACGACTGACTGTGTTCAGGTATTCCATGTAGCTCATGATGACAATGTTTTGCTGAATTGTCAGAAACATTTCCTTTGGTCACCACACCCTGCTACAGATGGTTTCTATTGCTGTGGCTGGCTTAGCCAAAGGAACAAAGCCAGAGTTTAAATCTACAGTGCCAAGTGGCAAAGAACCACTTGGCTGTTTCTGAAGTAAATCACATGTCTTTTGAATGTTACAATAGTCTACATTGCCCATATATGATACCCACAGAAAAGCAAAACAAGATATATTTTAAGTGATATAGATACAGATAGCAGATATAGAGAAAAATAACTGCTCTTCAAGAGCTTGCTGTATGTTTGAACCGCAACCAAAGTTACAAAACAAAGCCAGAAGAGGAAAAGGTGGTAACATGCTAAGCTTTCTGTTATGCAGGATAAAATTGGCCACAGCACTGTGGGCATTAAAAAGGAAGAGACTAACTCCATTAGGGGACATTCCTTTAACATATTCCTTGCAGAACCAGAGATGAGTCTTCTAAGACTTATGCTTTTAATAATGTTGCTGTGTCAATCTTTGATTTCTTGTCTGATATACACTGACCTCAGAGCTGCTATCCCATGAATGTGGGATGAAACCGATTTCTTATTTGTATTTGCTGCCCCATGACCCTGTTGCCCCGTTTGCAGTCTTATTAGCAATTTTGTTGTTTTCTTTGAGCAGTAGGGGTTTGACTGGGGCAACAAGATTGGAATTGTGATCAAGGTGTAAGTCTGTTTCGCATCTTTCTGTAAGTGGAACATAAAACTCCAGCATTACAGTACTGTGTTTATCACTGTATGGCTGACAAGGAATGAGCGTTGCAGCGAAGACAAGGAGAAAAATACAAAAATTCATGTAATGGATCAGCAAGTTTTACAGGGTGTGCAGCAGAAAGCAGACAATCTGTGTACAAATATTGGGATATGTAAGTGCAGACAAAAGGAATTAAGAAATGACCTCTAATACAGTAATAAACTAATCTTTGCCCTGAATCACTTCCTTCCCAAAACTCTGAGGCTATAGCCATATGCCCTTTCACGGCTCCCTTGATGGAGGTTACTAATCCCTTGTATCTGCCAGCAGAACTGGCATGTTTGCACGATCATTTAAACTCATTTGTTTGAAATATGCATGCTAAACACTAAACTGGAAACTGGTTAGGCTTTAATTTTGTTCACACAATGATTTTTTGGTTAGCTGCTATATATTGCCACAGGGCAAACAAGATCCATTCAAATATGTTTAGTCTGACTTTCATAGTAACTAATAACAGACTACCTAATATTTAGATGGGTTTCATAGTCATAAAAACATTTTGATATGCATTTGGAATTAAGTGTGTCCCCTTTACAGATTTAACAGCATCTCGTATACTACTCAAGCCCTCCTGAGAGAGTGTGTGCTCACCTGAAATGGTGTACACAGTGGAACTGTGTCCTCACAAAGGATTATTCTGATGCATTTATGCTGGATATTGTAGTGTTTATAATCAACAAATACAAAGATGAAAAAACACAAGGAAGTCATGAAGTAACATGAGGATGTGCTCAGCATCACAGTTTCTCTTTCCTTCGAGGGTCTTTGGCCAAGCTTCTGAGACAGTGAGTTGAAAATCAACAGTAAATTTGGCTCTTATTTTTTCTCATTTGTTTCTCTTTAGAACATCCCAGCATACCTATAGTCCCAGTCCTACATCTTTTTCTGAAATGCTGTGTAGCAAGTTGTGCACCACACAGCTATGTGAAGCTTTGCTGCAGCATTAATTCAAACTGAGGGTATGGTATGTACACACAGGAATCAGAGGAGGCCCTTTCAGAGGCTGTCCGTCTGCACCATGGATCTGGGATGCAGTGAATAGTAGGACCTGGCAGCATTTGGGTCCATCCTGTAGTCCCTGACCGCATCCAGACAAAAAGCAAACAAACCAACAAAACAAACGTGCAACTGAGACAGACCATATGTTAGAGCTGGGCAAACAGTAGTCATTTCTGTGGTACACATGTATGTATGGCTTGCCTCAAATGACACAGAGAGGAAACACTGCATGCTTCTGTCAAAGCCCAAGAGCCTGCATGCTGTGGGCTATCCTTCCTTTACTGTTTTTTTATCTGTTAAAACGTGCTCTAGGTTCTCAGCTGCTTACTTTTGCAGATGATTTACAAGTCCTAGATCTGGGGTAAATGCATGGGTTCAGTGGAAACTATTGAATTACAGGAGCTGAGAATCTGCCCTGTTTTGTTCTCACTGTGCAGCCTGAGTTAATGAAAGGTCCACTTGTAAGCTTTTAAATATTATTTCCTTTGCTTGTAAAGTTACACAGATTCAAAAACTAATTTTTGAGATGGAGATGGGAAAGCCTCTCTGCTTTCCCAACAGGAGAAAGCAAATTTTATCTGTTCTCTGCTAGTCTTTTACCAAGACACTGCAAAATACAGACTCACTAATTTGTGGACCCACTAATTGAGATCCAGTAAGATGTTTTTCTCCTTTTTGTGATAATTAAGTTTTGGGTCTCAGACATGTAGAGCTAGCTTCATATCATGCTCGTGTGGTTTACAAGAGGTATATATGGGGACACGTGCACAAGTGTACTCATTCATGACGCAGCCAGATGGAGGGCGAAAGGTTTTGTCATGCTTATTTAGTAGAAAACTGGCTCCCTTTTGAGTCACATGTGACTGTTCATTTTGGTTGTTCATTTCATTTACTACCAGCAGTTACAGAATTAGATTTTCAGAAGAGTTTAGAGTTGCCTGACTTTATTGTTTAGTTTTGCTACTGAACTGGCAACAGAGTTTGCGTAAATCAAGATACTTTCAAAAAAATACTTTCTTGTGTTTTTGTCAATTCTGTTTTTTATGATTTTTGAAAAAAAAAAAGCCCCAAACTTTAGTCTTTCATGTTGACTCTAAACTTCAATTTCCTTTCTTACCATATAAACACTTTTCATCTGAATTACCCTGTGTGTGCTTACTCTTAAACCAAAACAAATGTGAAGTAACATGACCTAGTATAAACCTGTTCAATTTGGAGACTTGCATAAGTAGGTATAATCTAGTATTTGCCTCTAGGTAAGATCAGGCATGTAGACAGTTGATACAGCACAAGTGACATGTGGTGACTTGTTAAACAATCATGTTAACTTTTGTTCATGTTATGTGACAGCCAATAGAGTAATCTCCTTCTCTGCAATGATACTTGCACCATGGGAAAGGTTTCAGATTGGGAAATGTGTTGCCTCTGTAAAGCACCCATCTGAATGCTTGTGCTTTTAATTGTTTGATTAATGCTGTGCCCAGAAAAAAATTAGGCCAACTTCCATTTCAACTCATTTGTTCTGAGCCTGAGTTTTCATATGCTGAACAGGATCACTGAAGGACAAAAATGTATCTGCTAATCATTTGATAGGAAATGCTTTAGTCTAAGAATTCATCAGCTTATATAGAGTGCTCAAGGCTGTCCTTGGTGGTTATAAAGATAAAATACTTGGCTGGTTTTGTCAGGATTTAAACCATGAATAACACAACTAGAGCATGTGTGAATATGTTTAAGTAGACAGTGATGTAAGCTTTGTTACTAGGTTTTCTTTCTGTATTTTTGTTAATTTCTGCCATTAATTTTATTTGGAAGCTCATATATGAGGAGTGAAGTGAATTAATAAGTTAATTATCTTCTCCTCCACATCAGCAAAGTATTTTATGCTTTTACAGCTTTGTCATGTTTTGCTTTATGTGACCCCATTAAAGGAGCCTTTATCCTTTCTTTTGGAAACCACATTGCTGACTTTGGGACCAAATATTCCTGTTCAGAGTAACACAAACCCAGGAAATCTTGACAGAAATATTCATTCATTTTTAACTTACTGATGTTAGATGTAATTTGCATGTTCTCTATGAGCAAAGAATGTTTAAGCATTTCTGACTCTCCCTTAAGATTCATAGGTTTTCACTGAAATGTTTGTAGGTTGGCTGGTAGTCCTGTTATTGGGTCAGTGGTGACTGCTATTTTTCAAACACATTTCTGGTTCATAGTTGTCCTAAAATGGTTTCTGCACCTCTGTTTTCTTTGTAAAGTTGCAGCAACTCAAAGACAGTAGATACTAATGAAACTACTCAAATTGTGGATCACTACCTGGAAGGGGAAAAATGCTATGCTTGAAACTAGGATCAACAGCTGAATTAAATTTATTGGGCAATTCAAGGAGGAATTTGGAACCAATAATAATCCTTTTGGAAATATGCTTCCTGATCAAAACAAACCTGCTTTTCTTGATTCAGCCTCAATCCATAAAATAGAGTGCCCAACTATAACAAAAGGGTAGCTGCAGATCCAGGGTTAAGAGGTATCAGAATCTGAAGGAGATTTATTTTCCTCTAAAACCCCTCAGGCCAAATTGGCTACCCCAGAGGTTCAGGTATCTGAACGTGCCCACTCCACCTATACAAGCCAAAAAAATTCTGCCATCTCCACTGTCAGTGCAGACACAGATTGCCAAAGGTGGAATTGTCATTTTGAGTTTGTTCTAACTTGTAACTGCTGATGGTTATCAGTAAACAGCAGTGATACACATGCTAAATATTTGAGTCTTGCTTATTTTATATCTGGAGTCTATTTTCCTGGTGTATCCTTTGGAAATTATCCTAAATGACTGGTTCTATGTGAAGAAAAATTCATAAAACCTAAACAGACGTAGCAAGTCTTAAATACTGTAAACCATGTTCTCGACCCAACTGTCAAGTTTAATGCAAACTATACTGGTAATAAAACAGAGGTAGAATCTTGCAAGCAGGAAATATTTTAATATTTTTCTGGCTAGTAGGGTTACAACCTGATGGTTGCTGGACTCCTCCTCTGAGTTGAGAGAAAATATGCTTTAAAATTCCCCAAGAGCCTGAAGATGAAAAACTTTTTTTTTCCTGTAATTCTGGTATCCTAGAAAGTGCTTAAGGTAATTATATAAAATGGTGGTGGTTTTGCCTCACTTCTAGTGGCTTTAAACTTTGGTACATTTCATATTAGTGCTTTTTAAGGATAAGCTATCTGGATGAGCCTAGAAAGCAGTATTTGTGACTTACCTAGTATCTGTTGATTTTAAATTTTCTGTGAAATGTTGAAGCATAACTCCAACTTCCAGCCTCATATTCTGACAATACTGAACACCAGGAATTCCCATTAGAAGTTTCAAGCCAACATCCACACATACTGTATGTTGATATAGCTCCATTATTTCCAGCAGAATAATAGTTACCAGGCCAAAATCAGGTCATATGTTTCAGCTGGGGTCCTCAAATCCAAGTCAGACAAGTAGATTTATGCTTTGGAAGACCAGTGGGTTGAGTTTCAGGTTATTGTTTTCGGAACATGTTCCAAGTACTAGTGCTCTGTAGCAACGGTAGCTGTATTTCACCGCTACAGGCACACTTTTTGTTTGCGCATACATCAAACATCAGGCACGTTGCCTGATGGCCAATTCATTCATTATGAGTCAAATACTACACAGAAAGACTGAATTTGAATGTGATGTTCCTGAAATCAAGTACTGCTCAGGGTAATTCTGATTTACTGCTAATAAATCAGACTCTTCCCCTTTAGCTGCAAAAAGACTTAAACATCTGGTTTACCTAAAAGTGTACATTGTATTTTTCTTACAAGATTCAGAAGAGATAGTTTGCCAAATAAACTTTTTCTGAGTAGATACATAACACTTCAAACGTATCTTTGGTAATAATAATTCTTGTTTCAGCCTCCCTCACTTGTATATATTACTTATGGCTAAGTTAGTATTAGCAAAACCCTGCATAAGGCTCAGTTCTAAGCTGTTGTAATGCCTCTAAGTACAGAAGCTAAGCTCCTGAACGGAAAGATTTGTAAGTTAACTTTCGTAGAGAGTTTAATCACCTAAATGTCAGTTACAACTAAATTATTGCTTGTAGTCTCCTTTGCATATATTACAGGGGAACTGAAGGCATTTCCAGGGGCTGTTGGTGTAATGCCTTCCCTGACTGCTACTACTGTTCTCCTTCCCTTACACAGCCACACACAGAAAATTCTTTTCTAATAGAGCATAACTCAGCCCATCTGAAAACTTTTGATGTGTTTCATTCCTGATTACAGCCATAGTAGATGCCTAGTAGTAGCTTAAGAATTCAAAGGAAAGTTTTATGAACAGGATAGAGGAACTATGTTGCTTACAAGTAAACACACAAACTGTTACATTACAGGAAATGACTGGAAATAATTTTAACCAAAGTTTCTTCTTACCTTCTTCAGCAAGTGCTATGAAAGGCACGCTCCCTAGAACGAAGATGAAGAATTGAATTTTAATAAACATCTTTGATCTGCTTAGAGAATAGCTTTCCAATCCTGAGACCAGATGGATTCAAATTCTGATTAATTTTTTTAGAGGCAGGGGAGAATTGAGATCACAAAAACAAATAACTGCAAAAAATACTTTGGTATTCCAAATATTCCTTTAACTGCTGAAGTCTAAAGCGGGAAGTTTTCCCAGATAACTATACAGCTAAAGAAAACTGAGTGGAGTCCGCATTATTTTCTTTAGCCAAGGGGTGGGAGCATGCCTAAGGTGGTCCTCAAAGAAGAGCCAGGCCCGCCCTCTGCACTCTGTTTGGTCAGTACTGAAATGATGATCTCAGCCCAGGTTTAAAGTTACAGGAGCTGTTGTGGCTTTCAGAAGACTTTTATTTAGCAAAGAGGGAAAGGGTATTTAGGCAGAGCGAGGTGTGCAGGGAGTTCCCTCCCTTCTGCAAACTGCCCTTAAAAAATATTTAAGGAAAAACAGTAAGCACATTTTTCCTGTTATTTCCAGCAGTGAACTGATGCTTTTTCATTTCAAAGTGAGCCCCCATGTTTATGTGAGCAAGTGTGGTAGTGAATGTGCATTTAGGGGTACTGAAATAGTTTTGGGATAGGTTATTTAATTCTGCAGTAAATACTGTCTGAATTTTTCTGCATGTCTCTTTCAGCCTGTGTCCTCAGGTGACATCCTAGCTGTACTCTAGCATTTATCTCTGCCCACATGCTTGCTGGCCTCAGTGTGCTAATATCACCCTATAAAGATAGAGGATTTTTCCATTTTGTATGTAACTATTAGTAGGACAGCTGTACAATGGTCTGTACAGGACTAGTTACTATATGTTTCTGCACATCAGCATTGCACAGCATGAGAGACGAGATTAACGCTCTACCAACATCTGTAACAGATGTTTTTTCCTCAGAAATAATGGTTGTTAGACAGGAACTGGGGCTGAAGCAGGATTTGAGGAGCAATGTATATTAATCCTTTTCTGAATCTTCCCTTTTTTTGGGCAAGTAATGATCTACAGATTTACATCTGTTTAGGAACATGGTAAGTTTTAATCAGTGCTCACATGTGAACTAACTACACCAGTGTGCTACATAACTGAGTGGAGGAAGTACGTGACCTTCTCCCTCAGTTTCTGGACCTTGAAGTCCTGCAGTGCTAGACACCAGACTCTGAAGCATAACAGCATAGATTTGTTTCCTTTCTGCTGACAGTTGTGGAGGAGGTAACCTCTGCAGAAGAGTGGGGCAGACTTGTGGGAGAGGTTTTATCTTTTTTAAAAACAAAACCAACAACTACAACAACAACAAAAAAAACCAACCACCAAAACAAAAACCCCCTAAAACGTGGATAGGTTGTTTTGCTCAGTGAATGTGAGTCAGAACTGTCATTAAGACTCCACAACACTTTGTGCTATAAAGGAGCAAAGCAAGTCTAGACATGTAAGCAGTGATACAGTGATGTAAAGAGGGCTGCAGATGGGAAATGCAACACCTTCCGTAGGGCTTTTCTTTACTTTTGAAAGTGATAGGTGCCAAAGGAATTTTTTAGCTGTAGATATAAATTACGGTGCTGTAGTTGTGTTCTTTGTATTGAAGATGTAGGAGAGTAGGATGCAAACAATCAACGCTAATGCAAGGAAGCAACAAGCAATATTGGCTTATTGTCTTTAGAAAAACGGTAAAATAAATATTCCCATATACTAACTTCCAGCATGTCTTGAATCTTAAAATGTGGGATTAATTATTCTTCGATAATGCTGTTTCAAATTTATTTAAAAGAATGTTTGCTTATTGGGAAATGCCACTCATGAAACTGAAATTTGCTGGGGGACTATGTCAGTTTTAATGAAACTTATTTTGAAAAGTCAAACCAAATAAATTTTTACCTTATCAGAATGGAATGTTTGGAATTTTGGATGTATTTTCAGAACAAAAAATGAATGTAGTACGCCATGAAAGTCAAACTGGAACAAACAGTGACTTTTTAAAGTTAACAAATTCTCATAAGGAACACAAAGAAGGGATTTTTAGGATTTCATTCAATTTTCTTCAAAGGCACTCTGAACACCTTTCAGTTTTATGATTATTCATGTAAACAAATTTGTCTTGGGTCTAGGAAATAAGCCTTTCTAAATAAGGATAAGCTATTTGCTGAATTAAATTATTTCTTTCTTTAAACTGTAATGTATTCTGGGTATAGAACTGGAGCTCTTGAGCTTTCAGGAATTGGAGATGTCCAGGTTTCTGTGGCTACTTCAACACTTCTTACCATTTTTATTATTCTTCCCAATAAGGAATAGCTTCTCCTATACTAGTATGTTTCTGCTGCTCCAGCCTGTTCCTCAGAAAAAGTCTTCAGATAAAAGCATTGAACTATGAAGAATTTAATAAAATCAGCTTCTATCACAGTATCAAAGTGCAACAAGGGGAAAGAAATTTGCCTACGGATGCAAAACAAGTTAGTGAAAAAGCTAGGAATGTCTTTGTAATTGTCATTTTGGGATGAAATTGTTCCTTGGGGACAGCCATGACAGGAACTTGCCATCTAGTGACAGCAGCATGTTGCTGAGTAAGGAGATTAAGACTGGGAGCCATTGCTGAGCCCTTGATTTAAAATATCAACAAAACTATTTCAGAAGAGCCAATACCCTTGGAAGAGGGTATGGAACGACAGAGAGATGAGGGAGCAGCTTTCCTCTGAACTTTACCAAATTAAGGGGTTTTTAATGAAACTATAGTTCACTGTATTATAATTAAGCCAATAGGTTTTGTGAAAATAAAGGAGCTATTCTAAGGCTCTGATTGAACAATCCATCTACATTTAAAGCAGCACTTAATTATGTGGTCTCTTTGTTTCAAAATAAAAAGTAAGCGCATACCTATATGTAAGTGTATGTCTTTGCTGATTGGTAGTGGCCTTGTGCATGTGCTCAAGTGCTGCAATGAAATGAGGTCTAGGTCTATGCAGAGATGTTGTAATTTGGTCTTTTTTGTCTGGGGCGTGTTATGACAATTCCCACAAACTGCCAGGATATGAGTGCATGGGTCACCTTTTTTTTTTTTTTTTTTTTTTTTGCCAGGCAGCTCTGTGTGTTTTTAATCACAGTGGTTTAAGGGAGGAGGTGGAAAGGGTCTAGAGTACAAGCAGCCCTATGTTTTCATTTCATAATCTGTTCTTTCCGTCTGACCGTATCAGTCACTTGCACAGCCTTGTGAGAGGCTTAGGCTGTCTCTAGTTCAGCAAGAGCAAAGAAGGAAACATAGCTGGGGGAGTAGAAAAATAGTGACTATATCCCATAAAGTGTTACGCCTCAGTGGTAGAAGTCGTGTGGGATATGTTTTCCCCTGAATCAGTCAATGTCACAGTATGAACCCAGGAGCACTGAGGTCGATGGAAGACTCCCCGTTGTAATAAATGGGCTTTGAACCAGGCCTTTAGACAGCAAGTCTAGTATCAGCAAGGGCAGCCTTGTCACCGGTTCTGTATAGCTCTGCTGGTAAGATGGATGTCACGCAGGGGGTAAGTGTAGGCAGCTGCATTTCTGTGACTGTGCGTGACTGTGTGGTTGCTCGCAGTATTCGGGTTGGTCAGTCTGCCGAAGTACGCTCCCCTGGAAGCGCAGTGCTGTGTGATGATCTCTCCTCTGGTATTGGTCTGGCCTTATAATTGGCAGTTTGTTTGGCAGTTTATCCTGGAATGGATTGCATTTCTCTGCTGTATGAGATATCTGTATGTGTACATTTAATTCCTTTACACTGCAAAAAACTAGCTCCAGATTTCCTTTCCCTGCAGGTGAACATTATTGTGATCCAGAAAGTAAGAACTACTACCTAGGGCCAAGTGTGACAATGAACTCTGGGGACAATGCTGATCCAGCTTCTGGAGTAAATGGGTGGGAGAGAAGGGACTGTTGTTACAGAACTCCAGGTATAGCATTAACCTGTTAATTGCACTTAATCTCAGTTGACAACAAAATTATGACCATTTTCCTGAAGTATCTCAGGAATGATTTCCCCTTTACACTACAGCTATCTCTAAACCACAATAAATTATATATATCAAGGTCTAAACTTCTTAGGGCTGTATTACCAGAACTAGTATTTGATTTTTGTTTTGTTTGATTTTTTTGGGGTGTTTTTGTTTGTTTGTTTTAGAAACCTTTTGAGGACACCTGTGTCTTCTAGGACTGATGTTTAGGAGTGCCAAGCATGCAGAGCTCCTGTCAGTTGTCTGAGCTGGGCATGCTTGTCCCTTCTGCAAACAGACTAGTGTCTCCAACTGGGCAGAAAGTTTCTTACGGTTTTGGGTTACATATCAAAAGAAGCTGCCTTAACATCAGTTATGAAAAATGTAACCTATGAATAGAATTTGCTTTATATTTCCACTTCCAGAGTAATTTGTTTTGTGGACACTCTCTGCTTGTGACTTACACAGTTTTCTAAGACAAAATCTGTTAAGTAAAGGACTCAAAAATTGAGATGGGCAATTCTATATGGCATGATTTGCTGAAAGGTTACCTCACAGTAAAGCAAAGTTACTTGTTGAAAGCAGGTAATGAAAAATTGTAGCTATCATTCTCGGTCTGCTCCTCTTTCAAGTAATAGAATGTTTCCTCAGACTGAATTGGATGTTGTTGTATTTCAGTACCTGCCAAAAGGGGTGGGTTTGGCTGCAAAGGGAAAACAGGAAATGGCTTGAAAATTAATAAAGCTTGCAGAAAACATTTTTTTATGCTTCTGACCAATTATTGCCGGGCCCCCAGCTGCCCCAGGGTACAGAAACAGGAAATTTGGCAACAGAAAGAGACAGTATCTCTTTAGTTACAGATTTGCAGAGAATATAATCAAATTGAATGCTTAATTTACACTTTTTGAGTGTGTTTTTAGTGAAAGAGTAGGAAGGGAAAACATAGGTTTACTTTTTATGTACTGGAGATGTTGTAAGATTTCACTTGTACTGGGGACTGTTCTGTGGAAAGAGAAATTCTGGCAGTACACGGAGCTGCACGTTCATGAAAGATCCTGTAATAAGTCAGGCAGAAGCCACGACATTCAAATCTGTCACCATGCTACAATCTCTGACAACTGTGGGACTTTGTGGGACAATAGAGGTGTAATTTGGATATTCCTCTTTCAACAGATGAGACATTTGTGTGGCCTTTTAATATGTGTGTATACAGAGAGAAGTCACCTGTATATGTACCTGCACATTCTCGGGTCTGCATAGCACACATTAAACTGAGAGCATGGATGATTGTGTTCCCATCTTATGAGGTTATTTACATGGAAGTCAAAGATTCTTAGAAGGCTTTTGCAGAAATACAGACCCTCAGAAAGCCCTCAGAAATGGCTTTTACCTTCCTTTCTTCACAAATTGAAGTCCATCATATCTCTTCATCGCTTTGCATAGGCCTTAAACAGCTGTGGCTCTGTGGTCCCTTTTTCATTTTGAGTCACTGTGCTTTTTCCTTTAATTTCTGGAAATGCATTTGATACGCAAGATATGAGAATACGTATTAGCCTCTAGCTTTTAAAATGGCCATCCGGAAGTCTTTCATTGGCAGGTGTCAGGGAATGGGAGAACCAGAAGATGCTGCTTTCTCCCTATTTGTGTTTTAGGCAGCCTTTCCCGACTGACAGGGGCACCACTCTTGATGTGGTCAGACTTGCAGCTGATATAAGGCAGGAGAAGAAATTCACTGCTTGAAAATTAAAATGTGTCCTATAGGAGGGGGTTGGTATTAGTAATGACAAACTCAAATGTTCATATTTTGCAGTTATTTTAAGATAAGCAGTTATAAATCAAATCCTGTTCCTTGACCATCTGTGCTTCTGACTGTAAAATATTATATGCACAGATGTGTGAGCAACCCTAGCTGTCAGACGTAGAGAAGAGATTAGTGAATCAGAAAACTGCAACAATGCTTGAAGTTGGAGATCTTAAGCTAGAGTAGTAATGGTATTTATCAGTCAGTTTTTGAGATGGGGGTAGATTTTTGGCTGATACAACTCAGTTTCACCGAAATCAATATATACCATTATTCACAAACCCGCATTCCAATCTATGGGACATAGAGGTAACCTAAAATATTTTATGATCTGATAAATGGGCACACTCTGAACCAGTGCCTCTGGGCTATACAGCAGGCTGATGGAGAGAGCGCAGTTCTGAAGCAGCCAGGTCCCATCTTAGCTGTGAAATCCGGATGTATTGAATTGACTTTCAAACCAGGATTTGAGGGAAGAGAAGTAAGCATCTACACTTGCAATAGTTTCATTTGAGATTTATGGGCAGTTGTTCTTTGTACAAGCTGCCTTTCTCCATGATGCCATTTCAGTCAGTCCTGAAAAGACTTGATAAAGATGATCTGGGAGAGGGAAAGAGTAGGGGGGCTACACCATAGTTTTATGTAAGAGCAAGTTGATCCATGTAAAATGTCAAGATTGCTCTATGATGTTTCAAAGTCTGTGGTTTGATGTTGAAGTGACTTTATTTCGGGCTTTTATCATTTCAAAATTGAAATTGGTTTTTGTTTATACTGGAAGGCTCTTCAGTAAAGCAGATTAATTTGGGCTGTTTAAAGCATAACTTGTAATCTTTTTTTAATAGAGTAACACGCTTGCATACCTGAAGCAAAATACTGGTGTGAAGGGAGCAGGACACATTTGGTAGTCTGCACTTCCATTCTCAGGAGAAATATGTATTTTCGTTGTTTATAAAGACCCCTGGAGCAGAGCTTCTCAGCTGCTTTTCCAATAAAGCTTTCTCCTGAAAGAGTGAAGTTCTCTGGGGGCAAAGTCCTAAAGACATATATTTCATGGAACGCAACATATTACATACAGTGTAAGAGCTGATTGTAGGGAGTGGACATGCTCCTAGGGACACACTGGGGTTGGGATTTCTGTCAGTAAGTACTTTATCCAGAAAAAGTCTTTCCAAAGTCTGCCAGCAGTTGTCTCTACGTGACATACAATGGAGTGACTCAGAGTTAAATATGGAATGCCCACTCTTTACTACTTTTAAACCTGTGAATGACCACCATGTATTTAACAAAAAATTATAAGGTTGACGTAGGTTTTCTTAGGTCAGGAGTGTTCTTTTAACTAGAACAGTTATATAAGGAAAGCAACACAGCAGTGGAGCCAAAAGGGGGAGAAAAACACACAGGTAGTGTGTACTCAATCTCTCATTACAGAATGGATCTATGAGTTTGTTTCGTACTACTTTCAAAGACTTTTACTGCTTTTACTGTGAGTTTACACAGATAAAACAAATGCCTGTCATTAGGAATTTACATGTCCTAATTTTTTTTTAAGTACACATTGTGTTAGTGTGCTGAAAATTCAGCAGGAAATGGTGTAATCCCAACAACGTGGCTGAGATCAACCTGCTTGGAATCTGAGCAGAACCCAGCACACTCTCAGCACTATTTGAAGCCGTACTGTGACCTAGCAGCCAGGCCATCAGCTCTCTGGGCATCTTCAGCATGGGGCAGTGTTTACCCCTCAAGGAGATGGACAGACTAAGACACATACAGCATGGGGGTGCAGCCAGTTTTTCTGTAGGTGAGTAATTGTCTCTTTGAATAAGCTTGTGTGTCTTAGAAGAAACGAAATGCACCTGGATGAATAAATGAGAAATACTACCCCCATTAAGTTCCATGACAAAATTCCCATTTCAACTCTGATTTAGGGAGAAATCACATATAAAAGAATGTGATTTCTTTTCCTTTCTGTATACAAAGCATGTTCCCACGAGTAAGCAGCTTCATGAAGGAAGTGCAAAGATGAACAAAAGCTGCTGGAAATAGTTGTGTTTCAAATGGGGAGAGGGCAGGCGGGGACAGAAAAGCAGGCTGATTGTGGGCATGGATACTTAGGAATGTGGGGAAGGGGTGAGTGCAGAGTGATGTTCTCCAGGGGCCTTTCCTGACCCTATGACACATTTCATATAACTGGGATTGATCTGCAAATACTCCTAAGTGAATAAACAGAAAGAGACCATCTACCTAGGGCTCTGCAGCCACCAGAGGGAGCGGTCATTTCACAGGTACTGTTCAGTTTAAAAAGCACTCACCGCAGGGCTGGATTCCACCACTTCCCTAGGCCCAGTGGGGAAAGTGAGCAGAGAAATATGCTCCAGACAGGTATGGTTCTGGGCTGCAATTTTTTTGCCACGTCGTTGAGCAGCAGCATGTTTTTCCACCCTGGCTACATATCCAAATGGGTATGAAAATACATCCTTCAGTGAAGGGTTGGGTGAGAAAAATAAGGCTTAGTGATCTTTCAACAGTGGAAACCATGGGTTTTCTTGAAATGACAGACGTTATGGTGACCCCAGCTCACCTTCTGACCAGCAACTATATTCAACAGCAGCAATTTGAAGACTTTTATTAAGGGGCACAACATACCTAAAAGGAAACCAAGCACTGAAATCAAGGCGGTGATCATGGATGTTTCCGCTATTTTGCAAAATCTGGATTCGTTCACGTGTTATTCCACTGACATGTAGCTGAATTGTGTACCGTAATCTCTTAAAATGACATACTATACCACTGAATTTAATAAAGTCTCAGCTGCAACTGCTAATGCTTTGTCTAGGAGAAATACTAGACTAATAGCATGGCTTTACAAATATGTTTGCCAAATCTTTACAATATTGGATTATTTTCCTGAAAAATAAAGTGAATAAGTATCATGGCAAGGGAAACAACAACAGAGAACACCAAAAAATCTAATGAATGTGCATCATAGTTAAAACAAGGTTTAAATTCAGGGCTTGATTATTCTCTGAAATACACTATAAATCATTTATGTCTGAATAAAATGAAATTATGACTTGAGAATGTGTAAAGGGGTGGAGTCCCAGTCTGAGTGTAGAAGGTGGACCTAGAGGAATGTGATTAAACTGGAATTCACAAAGATAGACCTTATCTTTGCATTACTCAAACCATTGCATGAGATCACTTCTTATTATATTACTGACAAGCTAATAACTAAAGGGAAGGAAGGGAAGGCAGTTCAAATGTGGGATTTTCCTATTTAAGGGGTAAGTTAATTCATGCTTTAAATTAGGAAATAAATGTTTTATGCTTTGCTCTGTATTTGCAAGACCTGTCTTGTGTAAACTAATTCTAGGACTCAAAGGAGAACGAGATAGTTGCTCTCTTGGAGGCCTGCTCACCACTTCAATAGCCCCATCTACATGTGTCTTCAGATCAAGGCACTATTGTATTGTTATAACATAAATATTTAAAAGCCCATGCTTTTTAAAATGGAAATGCTGAAAGCTTTTGACATGAATATCATCTAATTTTAAAGGTCCATCCTGTTGCTGCTTCTGGTTATTTTCATATGAAGCAGTGGGGAAACTGAGGCACTGAGCACTGTAGTGTCTTTTCCAAAGTTACACAGTAGATCAGGAGTGGAAATAAGTATTGCAGATTCTCCCTCCAGTGCCAACACTGTCTCTATTCAATAATTTTTTTCATAAAATATAAGCAGTGAATTAAGAGGGTTTTCTCTTTATTGGAATGTGAATATCTTTTTGGTTTCACTGCAGGAAACTGAATTAGAGGACCATGATTCATGTATTTGTAGGTGTAGGTAGTTGTACACCAAGTACAATACAAAGACTATTAACAATTTTAATCGCCTGCAAGCGCTGTTGATAATACAGCATCTTTCATAGCAAAGAAGATTACTGCTAAAATAAGGGATTTAGATCCCTCTATCTTATACCCTGTATAGTCCATAAGTCTTATATCAGCTTTATCCTTTCCCCTGTTTAAAAAAGGGAAACTGAGGCCCTGAAGTGTTACACTGTATGAGTAAAAGTAAAACGCTGGTTTTAGATGAACTTTTTTGCCTTGGAACGTGTGTCCAGGAAATTTGACCTGTACTTTATTAATGTGTAGAATATTTGTTGCTTAAATCTGTGTGCACATAATTCTTCCAGAAGGCTCATCAGGAATTATGGAGCTCTATTCTTGGTTCAGCAGTTGTGACCCTGCCTCCTTCTGCTTTTGCCTTCTGTCCCTTAAGGTAATAACAATGTGCCACGAGGCAGCAGGCAGTACCAGATAGTGCTTTTTAAAAGTAACAGTAAGGTGCCTGCTCTACTGAGTGCCCAGTAGCCATGTTATCAGTGACAATATTTCAGTATACTATATTTTCTGAAAAGTGACAAGTTTAAAAGCAAACTAAAAGTCATTAGGGCTTTCTTGAACACTTGCATTAACTAATCCTTTATTGGATTGTTTTTATTTTACCATCAAAAGTGCATCTAGAATGATTCATCTTACTCCAGAACTAGTCATTAAAACACTTCTCTGTATACAGCTTGTAACTCTATTCCGTTGTCCATCCCACAGAATAGTCTGTAATACCGGGTTGGAATAGCAGTCAGAGGAGATGCTCTTCTGGATAACGTGACTTCTTATGTCATTTTGGTAAAGAGACAGGTCCCAGTTCTAGGGACCCAACAATAGCAGTATAACAAAAAGTAATTTTAAACTAAGTGCCCCTCCCACCACCATCAAAATCTTTCATTGTAACTCCAAACACTCCAAAGTTGTTTCTTGGTGGGTAACTTTTAAGGAGGTCTGCACAAATGCCATGTCAATGCCTTGACAGCTATTCTGTCCTGTGTCCACAATAGTCACAGAAATGCTTTGACGCTGATATAGCACTGTCTGTCGTGGCTTTGAATAATTGGACTGCTTATGCACCTACTAAGAAGTTAACTTCAAACCATCTTCCTTAAAACAAATAAAACATTCTTGATAAAGGAAAAAGCAGGAAGCTAGACTTGTATTTGCAGGAAAAGCAAATAAACTGTTTATAACATAAAATCTGTATCAGAAGCCACATGTATAATTTTAGCAAGTGTTTGCCTGGCTTCAGCACAAGGAACTAAGTAATTTGTATAAGTGTGTCAAGAAGTAAGTTGAAGCCTTTCATGATATGCTTAGATAAGACATTTCTGACCATAAGTTATAGGAAATTACTTTTTGGAGAACTTAGAAGATGACATCCTACTGAGGAATATCGTAGAGGAAATGTAAGAATTAACACATTAAATCACGGGTTAAAAACTGAAAACACTTTCTAAAAAGAAAACAGAAATTAGCAGTTAAAATTAATTTTTCAATTTTAGTTTTTTGTTGAAAGGGTTTTGTTGGACATTTTTGGCTTCTCTGTTTTCAGTCTGCAGCCATTCTGTGATCCCTAGAAGTATCTTTTAGCTTCTAGCACAGCCTGAGAAAATGGAGAGTATAGTACATTCTACGTGTTATCACGTGGACAGTATTTTTACCATATTCATCTTCTGTGCCATTAACTTCCTGAAAAATTTACAAGAGCCTGAAGCAAGCATACTTTTCTTCTGGATTCCCTTCAGTTTGAGATTTAAGAGACTTCACTTACTCCATTTTTGAGATTGATTTATTTTTGATATTACTAAAGGAAAAAAAGATACGTAGAACCATCCCAGAGATTGTGATGACTGAGAACTGCACTTAACATACTGCCAGCACTAATGCCCATTAACTTGCCCAGGGAGGAAATTCTGCATTTTGTTTTCTTTTGGTGATGTCTCCCAGCTTTAATATCTCTGAAATGAGGCAGCTTCTAAAATTGCAGAAGACTGTATAAGCAGAGATATGAAAGAGTTCATCCAAACATTAGTTATATATACAGAAGAGCTACACCTCCTGACAAGGGGCAGTGAGTTACCCTTGTGCAATAGCACTAGGTAGTATTGTGAGGTGACAACTGGATGCTGGAATTGTGCAACCAAGTGCTAAGAGACCTCCACTTCCCAATACTAAGGATCCTACAGAAGTTCTAGTATTGAAAACTACTACGTACCCCTGCAGTATCAGCATGTAGGGTGAAAGAAATTGTGTTCAAGAGAGCAGCTGTGCTAGTGATTACTCATGCACCATTCAAAGTGACTGTAATAAAATTCTAGAGGTTATGTCTGATATCACGGAGTACCAGAGAAGTACCCCCAATTCATTGCCAGTGAGGTAAGTAATTTCTGAAGCGATTATGAAAGCTAGTCATTGTAATAATTAGCATTGGTTATCAACATGTTTTTGAAAAGCAAATTCAGAGGCAGTTATTACAGGGATCCAAACATCTCCCTTATGGGGATTGCTGTATTTACTGATACAATTTCACCTGACATTTCACCCATCTTATTGACAACACGAGTGAAATGTCAGAAGGCATTAAGTCAAAATATGCTGCATTCCCTAAGGGACACTATACTTCTGTATAGCCAGAGAAATTTGTAAGAGAATAGAAAGATCACTTTAGAGTGAAGACAAGTGGATGACCAGGATCATCTACCATGTACAGGACTGTAGATACTTCAATTATATCAAGAGGTGGGTAATTTATAATGAGTTTTTGTCATCTTGCAAACATTTTTTGCATACAGAACAGTGCTCAGGTCTTCTCAACATTTATTCTACACTTTAGAGGTAAAAACAAGTCCTTTGCATCAGAGGATTTAATCCCATTGGTTCAAGGATCTTTGTCACCATTTTGTTTGGTTTTGTTCTTCACGTAGGTATAAAAGAAAACGTATTTCTTCACTTTAGAAAGGGAATTTGATTTATTTAACATACAATTAAAAAGGATGACAGATCTGACCACAGAAAGCTGTATAGATAAAGTGTAAGGGCCAGACTTCCAGTTGTTTCTGCTAGATTGCCCTCTCTGAATTTTCTGGTTTGTTTTTTTTAATAAAAGAAAAAAGGAACTGCACATGCATTCATTCAGGTATAGACACATACACAAACATAATTGCACACCCTTACTCTGTCAGTTTACTTCCATTTGAGCATAGTGCAAGATTCTAGTGTTCTTTGCCTTGCCTCAAGTCCTAATCTATGATTTGTTGTCCCTTTGTACTTAGTGCTGTATTGTTCCAGTGCAGAGATGGATGCATTTTTGTGGAGTAATTATTTCACAGAAAGCCAGTTGTTCACAATTAACCTGTAAAATATGGAATTGCACACTGCTGGGAATGGTGCACGTAGTTTAATGAGTGTGCAATGCACTTCAAAGGGCAGTTTTCAAGCCCTATTTTGAAATCAAAATCTGACCTTTTAAGCACCTATTTATATTTTTCATGAAGTATTTCTATTACATATTTGTATTATATATGCTTTCTGCATATTTAAGTCCATGAAGTGTATGCAGCAATAGTCAGTATGGTGGATAGGAGAAGGGAAGTAACAAATTACTGTCTTGGGTTTTTTCTCTGCATTAGAAAAAAGATCTAGATGATCTAGCCTGGTTTATTTCCCCTGTTGTAACTAGCTTGTACCACATCAAATAAGTTAAATTAATATAGCCAAGGAAGGTAGTTTGCAATGTCTTTGTGAAATCCCCTTATCAAAGCAAACTGAGGCATCTTTAAAAGACGTTGACCTCCAATTAAATTATCCATGCTTTTGTAAATGGAACTGTTTTCTTGCTGAGTGTATATTTGGTATGAATTTGCATAAAATGCTCACAAGTGCACCATCATCTTTGGTCTGGAAAAGACATTCAGCCCATTAATGTTACAAGGTTAATAGAAAAATGAATTCAAGTCCTTTTTTGTTTGTGTCAGGGCTTTTGTTTTATTTTTTTTTTTACTCTGTTGTACCATGCAGACCTAATGATCGGGGGGGTTATATACTCCAAGAATATATATGTAGAGTTTTTATAAACATTAGCTGTCAACGGTTTTAATTGCTGTAAATCTATTTGCTGTTTATTAGAACAAAGAGAACTCTCTGAAGGGTTTTCTAGGTGGCACAGAGTACAAATTAAAACTGTATACTTCCTACTGAGAGAGCACACATTTGCTTCCCAGATATTTCAGAATAATTTCTGGTTTTCCTTCCTTACAGGAAAGGAAGGAAAAGTTCCTTTTCACTAGAACATGCACCATTTGTCATACTTTACCCTCTGCTCAGCCAGATTGCAGTGGCGTGTTCAGCCTCTGAACACTTCGGTAAAGCATTTAGCAGTTGTTCTCTATAGAAGGGCTGGAAAGAATGAGTGTGGAGTGCACGATTTGGAGGAAATCAGTTCTTCAGAGTTATTAGTTTGCTGTCTTACAAACATGGCATATTTGCTTCAAAATGGCAATCATGGGTTTAAACTAACAATCTCCTTAGCTTTAAACAGAGCTGGATTAAATTTTGTGATATCTTGGGGCTTTGAGAATTTGCTCAAACTCTGTTTAGCTTCACTGCTTGAAACTTAGGTGCAGGTTGAAACAAGTTTCAGATATGAAAGTTATGTTCAACTCCAACTGCTACTTTAAAGTCACTGACTCTCATAAATTTTCCTCTAAAAATCCTATGTTGGATTTCTTATATATATTTATTTAGAAACTCTGAGCTTCTAAGCAATCTCAGATCTCTGATCTCCCCAAGGTTTTTCAGATCTTGACAGACTCATTGGTGAATCTGTCCAGCCTTTGAGAAGAAACCTGAGACCAACTTTACTTGTGACTTTATTACATACAAGAGCAGCAGTGGATATACATGAGCATATCTCTGTTCAACAGTTTAGGAGAACTCTCACTTTTAGTCACCTTAATTTGCTTTAAAGCTGTGGTAATTCTGGACTGGTATATAAACTATGTAGAGGGCAAGCAGTTGACTACACTGTAGTGGCTGGATACGAACTCCTCCCTGGGGGAGAAAGGAAATATAATTTACAGTGTTCCATCTCTCGTGAATGCTTTTAGTGATTGTAAATGGTTTACACTAAGATAGTGATCATGTGTCTGCGAAAGCCACGTTGTCTAGAGCAGATGATGGAAGTCTTTTGATGCATTTAGGCTGGTCTCATTTGACTGCTGAACTGCAATGTCTGAAGTTTTCAAATTCAATCATTGCTGCTGCCATGCTGATTAATTTTGATGTAATTTCCCTCCCAGTGGCAGCAGCAGCAGCAATGAAGGACTCGGCAGGTGGAATACAAGCTTCAGTTCACTTCACAGTTTCTATCATCTCATAAATTGTAAGACAAAGACATATACCCTTTTTGTCTTTTGCTTTTTCAGTCCTTCTTAGGTAGAAGATCAGAGGGAAAACTGTCCAGCCGTGCCTCTTGGCTGCATTCACAAAAACATGCCTGGTCATAGCAGGGGAAGATTTTTCTCAAAAGAAAAAAAGCACTAAAGCCAAAATGGTAAATATCCAAATAGAAATGGGACTTCTGTTCAGAGATGTTGTTTAGCACTTGATTTCAGTGCTTGATTAATTGATTAACATACTGTTAGTCATTCAAGTTTGAACATTGGTTCCCATGACACATTGCTAATGTATGATAATGAGGAGGAAAACCCTTTGCAATCATCCTGTGCACCTGGTACAGCAGCCGCCGACATGACATGTACCTTAACTCAATGAAGCATAAGCCTGGAATAATAACTTCCTTCATGGGAAAATATGCTCGATTAGATGTTCAAAAATATGAATGAGGGTGGACAGTTTTCAGTTTCAGTCTCTTGTAAGTAAGAATTTATTGGCTGAGATCTGGATCCTTCATGTGTGTCTGTATTATGATCGCTCATTCTTTTTTCTTCCATGACTTAAATTATTTTGGAAAGTTTTGAGCACTTTTAAGGGGAGGGCTGGGAGTTTCTAAAGCAAAGATGAAACCTCTGTCATTTTTGCACAAAGCTATTTCTTACTTCACTAGGCAAGGAAGCAAATGTTTTTTTCTGTTACTTTCCCACTGCTTGCCATGATATAGTACTGCAAGCACACTAAAGATCCAGGACCAGTGGGGTGTGTCACTCCCTGTTTTGTTTTAGAGGTTTCTCTTAGTAGTACCCTGAATAGAAAATCAAAGGAATAGAAAGCCAGATCTTTGTTTTAGTCCGAAGTCTGCCTACTGTTGTGCTTATTCAACTCCTACAACTGGCAAGTATGGAGAGAAATTGTTTTTGCTTCCTCATTCTCCACAAAACGATTTGACATAAACTCCTCTATAGTTCTTTGATTATGAAATTGTTGCCCAGTATGTTTTACAAGCCTGTTTTTCAGACCCATCCTGTCCCTCTTGCTTTAGGGCAGCCTGGAAGCCAGGATCATCGATAAATGAGCTGATAGTTGAGATTTGATCTATGTGGGATCCCATCTGTGTGGAGAGAATATTTGGTTTTTGTTTGGCATCAATTTCTAACTGAGAAAGCACAAGATTCTCAAATCTGTATGAATTAAAATTTAGTACTGGAAGTATTTTTGGATAACTGGCCAGAAAGCTATGAGGGCTTTGCTTGGGAGTACTGAAGAAGCATAGATTATAAATAGATCTTTGTTTCTGAGACTACTCACTGGAGCAATTTTGTATTTTACCATAGTGTCAGTTGAAGCCAAACAAAGTCCTGATATGCATTACCTATTGCAATGTACTTTAAAATTTCCTAAAAAAAAAAAAAAAGAAATCCAGTTCCAGTAGGTGATCGGCAATCTATGATCTAGTGTCACTGTTACTGTACAAATAACCAAAAGGTTTGACAGGCTGTGCCGGTAGAATGAAATTCAAATGACAGGAGTGGCAGCATACAATGGGTTTGTAATTTGGCTCCTCTGACTTAGTGCAATCAGGGAATTAGAAGTTTGCTTTGCTCCTTGCATTTGCTTCCCTTTTGGGGTTAATGTATTGGTTAGGCTTGCTCTGTGACACTTCTGCTGTTTTACTGTGCACCTCTAAAATAAGTCGACCACCGGGATTATATCTTTTATTTTCTTGCACGGAGTGATTGGGGTTTCTTTAATAGGCCACTGGAATAGGAAGAAGCGAAGCTATAGGTAAACCATAGGAGTAGGGTAAAACTTGCTATAGCTTATCAGAAGAGACGGAGGGGTTGTGGAATGACCACTGTCCTGTAGGGCACAAGAGGGTGCTGTGCACTTAGCAGATAGCAGGCTAAACCCCTTCTTTAGTAGTACAGGTTCCTGTAACTGACTGATGCAAGTGCAAGATTAAAGAAGTAAAGCTTTAATATCTTATTAGATAGAAAGCTTTGCAGAATCTCCCTCCTGCTACACAAAATTGCCTGAAATGTGTGGCAAGTGAACGAAGCTTCAAAAAGATTGAAGAGAATTTCTGTGCTGTGAGGGAAACGGATGAGGTACAGAAATAAGCAGTAGCTAAGGAATGAAAAAAGCTGAACAGACAAAATGAACCAGAAAATGTTACACAGAGAAAGACAGGTCAGGAAGAAACTCTCTGAAATCAGAGAGCGGGAGAAAGGTGTCAGACCATGGCAGGTGGCCCGTGATGGCAGGCACTGCAGCTGGTCCCGTGTAGCTGAAGATCAGTGCTGTAACGCATTGGCAGTGGAACGCTGGTTGCCTGGATGCTGGGGGAGCAGGGCCGATGTTTGACAAACCTACAGGATACCTGTCCCAAAATATCCAGAGCTTGATAGTAATCTCTAGTCTCCTGCCAACCCCTTCACAAACATCTCAAGACAGGAAAGCTCACAGATCTGGTGGAGAAATTGCAATCTGCATAGGAGTGTGCTGAATAAGCTGTGAAGATAACGTTGCTTACAGTGCTTCCTCTACAGAGGGTAATCTGTAAAGAATACACGTGAGCAGCCGAGCAAAAGGAAGGTCTGTTTCTTGCAGAAAGGAGTGGTAGTTTTATCAAGGGCTGGTGGAATTTTTAGGGAAGCTGAGTCCTGTTCCTACCCCTGCCGCTAACATGTTCTTGGATCTTTCACAAATTATGCCTTATTGTCTGTAGTCTCCCATCTGTGAGACAGGCGTAATAACGCTGAGGCATCTTGAAAAGAAAATGTCAGAGTCTGATTCTGTACATTTGATAGAAGGGTGGGCCTGCACAAGAGGAGCCATAGAGACCCCCAAGTCCTGTGTATTGATAACCTCACTAAATAGATCTCTCTATATAAAGTTATCATTACTACAAGATATCAAGTCAGTTCTGCTCTCCTGTGTGAGGAACAGCTTTATCTCTGACCAAAAGCCTTAAATGAATTAGGGGCAAAAAAGCAGTAAATTACAGCAGGAGCAAGTGTTTGCAAGATACGGGCTTAAAAGTTTAAAAAGCATAAATTCTGCATGAGAAATACCAGTTGCAGTTACTTGTTGATGCTGATTCATTGAATCCTGACCACAGGAGTTACTTTGCATGGCTTTTTTTTATTATTCAGAGGTAGCCTATCAAACTTCCACTTCCCATGTCATTTAAGGTAAATATTTTAAATAATCACCTCAGGAATTGAACTGGGCTTTGCCCTGGTGGTTTATAGAGGCAGCTGTGCCCATTTCTTTCTGGGTGATGTTTTAAAAGTAGTTCAAGACATGAAAGACACCTGGAGCAGGATGTGTGTTTATGGGAGGGGTTTAGAGGCTGGCTCAAGGTGATTTAGCTAAAATACCTATAAATTAGAAACAAGGTGTGTTGCAAAATGTGAGAGAGGTGTTCAAAGGTATAACCCTCTCTGGTATGTTCAACCCTCCCTGTTAAGTTCATTTCCTAACAGCAGTTCACAGAGTTTCTGAGGCTGGAAGGGACCTCTGGAAATCTAGTCCAGTCCCCCTGCTCAAGCAGAGTCAGAGCAGGTTGCCCAATGCTGTCTCCTGTTGGGTTTTGAATATCTCTGCAGATGGAGACTCCACAACCTTTCTGGGCAACCTGTTCCAGTGTCTGACCACCCTCACAGTAAAAAAAAAAAAGGTGTTTTCTTATGTTCATGTGGTTCTTAATCTGTGACCATGGCCTCGTTTTCTGTCAGCAGGTGCTATTGAGAGAGTCTGGCTCCCTCTTTGCTCCCTCCCCGCAGCTTGGTGTTTCTACATACTTGCTTAATGAAGAGGTTGATAAACTCAAATAATGAAAGCAGTATTAAGTGCAGGTATCTTGGGAGGATAGGCTATCTTAGAAGGAAATTTTTGTACCCTGTCCTGGATGAAAGATACTCTGAATTCAGTTATGAAATATGACCTTAAATAGAGATTACTGGCCTCTTTTTGACCTAGAAATGAGCTTTCCAGAGGTGTTTGTGCTCTAATCTTCAGGACATAATGCATCCAAATACAATCTGTCTCTTTAGAGGAATCTTTCCTCGTAGTGCAGAGGTGTGCCCCAAGCACTAGAGTCCGTTTGTGTTTGCTTACACAACGTGCATGAAGAGGGAGGGATGGAGTTAAAAACTAAGCTTGTAGCTGGCAGGGGACTTGCCTTTCTGGGTGTGGATTTGGGGATGTCAGAAAAACACAGATGCCTTGTTGCAAAATCATCTCTGCTGTCCCATGGGAGACGGGCAGATTGATTGTCAAATATTTCAACACCCTGAAAATGAAGAAAATCTGTTCAGTTTTAACTAGCTGAGGATTTGATCCACAATTTGCACTTTTATATGGCCCAACAGACATTACTGGTGCTGTATGAGAAAGTAGCTGTTTTGGTCATTAAAACAGGAAGGGGAAACCCCCTCACTTTTGAGACAATATTCCTTGTTGCTATGGTGGGTTATACTTTTGGTTAAAAGATAATGAATCATATTTAAATAATGTTAATATGCTTGCTCTAAAAGCTGAGAAGGCATCCAGAAACAGCACAAGTCAGCGTTCCTTGTCTTTGGGCTCCCCCCCTTGCTGCTCTTCACTCCCTGTTTAACAAATGAAAGGGAAAACAGTCCTTAGCAGTCAACCAGGATACCTCCCTGACCCTCGCTTCGATTTCTGTAGGGTATTGGTCACCTTGATGTAGGCTCAAGCAGAAACAAAATGAGTGATTTCATCAGGTTTTATTATCTGAAGGGCTTTTTAAGCATTAGCTATTGCTGTCAGAGTCACAGGATCAGGTGTGATTTCCCGTTTGCTGGAATATACAGCAAATATGCAAACAGGCTCTCGGCTTTTTTTAGCTCACAAAAGCAAGGGAGTCCTTTGAAAGATGCTCCGTTTACCCAATCATTGCTTTCCCTTCCACTGTACAGCATTATAATATTCTGACAGTGTAAATCCTCACATTTGCCTCCCTCCCTCTTTCCTTCAGTCACTCTCCCTCCCCCCTCCCAAGACTGCTGCTATCGGATCTGTGATGATATGTGATCTCCTGGATACAATCACACACACACACAAGTACCAGCCACTGCTGCTCAGCTGAGCAAAATGTCTTTCTCTTAGAAGTGGTGCTCATCACAGCTTTCAAATCCTTGACGATGTTGCCATGCTTTCCTTTCTGCCTTCTGCCTTTTTCTGTCTTTGTCTGCCTGCTTTTCTTACCCGTGGGTCATTTTTGCCCTGCTGTCTGTAGCTGTATGGACTACCACACCATAGATTGCCGGGATCAAGGACTCCCAAGTGTTCCTAATCCATTTCCATTGGATGTACGGAAACTTCTTATAGCTGATAACAACATTCAGGCGATACCAGCTGATTTCTTTATATTTTACGGAGATCTAGTCTATTTGGACTTCAGGAATAACTCCCTCACCTCTTTAGAAGAGGGCACTTTTAGCAGTTCTACCAAACTGGTGTATTTAGACTTAAGCTACAATAATTTAACACAGCTTGATGCTGGGATATTCAAATCAGCAGAAAAACTGATAAAATTGAGCCTTGGAAACAATAACCTGGTGGATGTGCATGAGGCTGCTTTTGAGAACCTGGAACAGCTCCAAGTGTTAGAATTGAATGACAATAACTTACAAAGCCTAAATGTGGCAGCCCTAGAAGCGCTTCCCTCCCTGCGGACTATACGCTTAGAGGGCAACCCTTGGGTCTGTGACTGTGACTTTGCCAATCTTTTCAGCTGGATACAGGACAATGCATCCAAGCTCCAGAAAGGTAAAGCTCGTTGGCTTTCAGTGCAGTATGTACGTTTCTCTGTCTGTGTGTCTTGGAGGGAAGAAGGGTTCTTGGTCAAATTGTCTGTGTGCTGTCTGCAGTGACCCAAACTGCAGTTTGGTCAAACTGTAATTGCATGCTTTCAACAAATGAGTCCATTAAAATGATGTTGGCTTCTTTTTAGCAGCAGGTCCTCTTCCAAGTTAAGAAATAAAATTTTAAAATTAAGCCCTAATAATTTTGATTTATAGCCTAAACTTACATAGGCAGTGAAAGAGCCTTTTCAAATTCATTCAGCCCAGAGCTGGTTCTCTTCCAGACTTCATTTTCTCTCTGGTAAATATATTTTCTACAATAAGCCCTTTGAGCAGCTAAATATTCTGTGCCAGCTCCTTAGGAAAACTGTTTTTTCTCTCATTTTACTGATCAGCTATAAAGCTGCTACAGAGGAGTTAAATCCCCATTTTATGCAACTGTGATTGTCAGCCCTTTACTGGAAGTATTTTGTTGTCATACTCTGTGTTTGAAACTTTCTTCAGTAGCTTGAGTTTGGCTCTTTTTGTTAAAATAGCGCTGCTTCCAATACTAGGAATAAATTGAAATGGCTCTAGAACACCCCAAAATGTAGGGTATATAATTCTGGTATTTGGGCCAGTAATTTTCAGAAAAGCATGGGGGGGGGGGGAGGGAAGTATTAAGACTGTCATGTATAGGGAATCCAGACCCCTGCTCCACATTTCCCACCCGACCCCAAAGGCTCTCTTAATCCAGCTTTAGCAGGAGATCATCTCACAGTTCATGGCTCCCAACAAGCACTAGGGCATAAACTTAGGCCACTGAGCTGCCCAGCTGCTCACAGAAGGCAAAAACTTGGAGCATAAAAACTTTGTAAGGGCTACAGAGGGTATACAGGTATTACCTGACGTGAAATCACTCGTGTCTGGGCTGTGTCTGGGAGGGCATGGCTGTGCAGAAGATGGTGAGAGCTAAAAGGCTGGTGGAGAAGAGCTTGGGAGAATGGGTTGAGGTCAAGCAACTGTTTCTTTGAATTCAGACAAAAAGGGATAAAAACTACAGTAAGCCTACAAATTTCAGAGGTCTTTTCTCTCCTTTCTTGATCATCAGAGTCTGTAGTCAGTTATTCAAGTTCTTCTTATGCTCATGACCTTGGGTAGCATTTTTTCAATATACTAATCTAGGTTGCCCTAAATATTCTTAGCTGTAAAGCAGCTGTTTTAAGGAAGTCATCTGAGGAAGAAGTGTTGGGTTTTTTCCTGTCTGCCTCAGTGAAACTTTCATCTTGATTCTTTCCAAACTAAACCTGGGTTTTTTTCTCCCTCCTTCCCTCATGCTTAAGCTAAAGTTTGCTCTATTTGAACCAAGTATTTTGCCTATCTCTCATGCTAAATATCAGTTCACTTTCCCTGTGCTTTCCATCTCTTTTAATGAACTTCTAGCTCCCTCCCCTGTATACAGACCAAGTCTGTTCAGTTTGAGAGTCTGTCCCAGCCCATCTCTCTCTTTTTCTTCTGCCATGTCATTGTGTTAAAGCGTATCTGAACTTATGTCTGGAAATCTCAAGTGATTGAGCTTTCCCATAGTATTGCCAGTGTTCCCCAGTGTCTTACAAGCTTAGGGATGCTTTCTCATAGCTCTTTCTCTCATCCACAGTTGTGTTTCAGCCAAATAGCTAAAAAATTACTAGCTCATCCGGATCTTCCAAACTTTCAGTTAGATTTGATTTGGGAAGACAAGGAGGGAAGGAGCAAATGTTCAAATGGTTGGTTTTGTCAGAGCTGTCCTCCCAACATGGCCTAAGCAAATGATTTGCGTTTGTTCCCAGGAGTAAGTCCCTTGATATCTTTGCAGCCAGTCGTATCAGTGAGATCTAGTGCATGTGTGCAGAAAAGTGTGCAAAGTCAGTGTTTTCATTGTTGTGAGCTCCTGCCACAAAAATACTGGCTGTCTCCTTTAGTTAACTAGCAAACATTGTTCACAAAGGTGAGGGCTAAACTAAACCCAAAAAGGAAAGACTGCCTCAATGACATTTTAAAACCAAATGGCCACAACTGAATGCCTTTCAAAACATCTTTTGGAAAGTCAGTGTAAAACTAATTCTTAGAATTACGATTTGATTGCATTTTATATCCAGTTTTCAGTTTTTAATGATGTTGCAACATTATACCCATTAGGAACTAATCACATTAGCATTACTTGTCTGGTTATACTTGTCTAAAGCCACATTCGCCCAGCGTTTCCTGGGAGGAGTGGGAAGAGCAACTCACTGAAAGATTCAGCGTTCAGACTCCCTGGCTTCCTTGTGATACTGCTGTAAGGCTGGCAACAGAAGTATTCTTGCAGCAAACACATCAAGATAAGTAGGGCAGCAGGCATTATGTCTGGAAATACAGCAAAAGAAAAAGATAGGGATATAATTTCAGGGCCTAAGAAAAGATTTATTTATCTTGGCTGCCTGATTTTCCTTTATAATTCTGCAGCAGCTCAAGCATTTGCATTGCATGGCCTATACAAATGGGAAACGGCAGGGTGGAAAAAGGAGTTGGCTGGTGTTTTCTTCTCTTGGTTTTCTTTAAGAATAAACTGTGATTAGCAGTACAGAATGGTTCCATGACACAGTGAAGTTCCCCAGCCTTTAAATGGCAGACTTCATAACCTGGATTTACTGAGAAGGGAAAGTGTGGAAAGGTGAATGACAGTAAACTTGCATTGGTGATTCCCAGTCCTTTCATGAAAAGTGCAAAGCACTGCAAAGAAACTAAAGGCTCTGTACACTGTTGTGTGTCTTATCCTGGCTTCGGATGCTTCGGGATGGGTTAGACAAGAAAAAATGTGCCAAAGCAAAAAAGAAGCACGCTCCAACCATCTGTGAATGAACTGGGATCCAGGGCTGCCATTTCAAGTGTCACTGTATCATAGCAGTCCCTCGGGGTTCAGAACTGGTAGCAAACAACAGGAGATAAATGGGTGGGGGAAATACATTGCCAGATAGATTTAGGTTCTGGGCATTCGTTTTGATTCCTCACTTTGAATGACACTTAAAAATAGTTTAATGTGCCCTGTCTGCATGTCTGAGAGAAATCACTCAAACTGTTAACTATTTACTAAGCTCAGCCACTGCTCCACCTTTTAAATTTAGCACTGCAGTAAAATAGCATGTTAGTTAAAGCTATCCTTATTTTTTGCAAAAGAAATACCAAGTTGATTTAAAAATTGGAGCTTTGACCATGTGAACTGAAATCTCGATAATTGATCCTGAAGCTCTCTACCTCTGTAATTAAGGCCTCTGGAGAACTCGGTGATCTGAACAAAAGCCATACTTCAGCTCATTAGTTTTGCAAAAGCCAGGTCCATTTTCTTTCTGGCATGCTACCAGAAATAGCTTGTAAAGTTATAACTTATGCTGACCTGTCTGACTAGCTGACTGTAAAGCCTCTTCCCAGCTGAGCTGCCTTTGCACATCTAACTTGTCACTTCACACAAACAGCTGGGATTTGAATCATTTTACAGATCCCAGCATTTCTTCATCTAACCTAAATTTCTAAATAAAGGCTTAATTTGCAGTAAGTGAATACTCTCGCATGCCAGATTTGCAGGCAGACTTACTAAAGAAACTGCACTAAAAGTTTTTGCAATTAAACTCAGCACTTTAAAACAGCGAACATATTTTTATACTCATAAAAAGATATTAAAACCAGCATTTTCATCATACTCCAAAACCAAACCACATTTTTTTCCTCTGATTTGGCTATTAATTGATTAAAAACAAATTAGCGTGTATAGTACAAAATAGACAAGGAAACTGAAGATCAATGAAATGGTGATAAGTGGAGAATATATAACAGTTGATCTTTTTCCTAGAGAAGGCCAAGTGTTCTCTATGGGTCAAAATGGTTAAGTTACAAACTTATAAATATTTTCTGTAGAAGAATGTTTGATTTTATAGGCATTTGTTAAGCCTGAATAGCAGCATGGTGACCAATGATTCATACTAAATGCTTCCCATTAGGAGGAGCATGGAGATTAAGAATATTGGATAAATTTTTGGAAATAGAAAAGTTGTTGTAAGATCTCTGTCCCTTCAAGGATAGGTGTAAAAACTTTCATGGAAGGTTTTACTCCATGGGGGACATGCAAACTCTCAGAACAAAAAAGACCTTGAAAGAACAAAGGTCTAAGTTGGTCTTAAATGTGTTATTCAAAGAATGCAAGGAAATAGTATATCTGAGGTGTACGCTATGATGTTCTAACATCTGCTTGCCTATATTTGATCCATCTTCTTCAATTTTACAAAAAGCGATTGACAAGTTCTGAAGTTCTGCTAAAGTGAGAATTGAAGAAAGCAGAGGAGGAAAAAGAGAGTTGGACTCTGGCAGAAGAAATTAAGAAAAATATAAATAGAAGCAAGAGAGGTACTCAGCAAATGGAAGGATGGTTATAGGTTGACAATTTTGGGGCATAATGTTTCAAAATTTTGAATTCAGTGAAGTTTACAGAAATTTGACGTTCATTTTTTTGAGATCAAGAGAGTCATCTTTGAGATTTCTTGCTTTTTCTGCTTCAATGGGAGCTGGAAATCCTACAAAAATGCACTCAGTAATTTCTCGTATTTGGAAGGGCTTTCTTCTGCTTTCAGAGCTTGTTCTGTATCACATTTTATCTTGGCTAAAAATGCACTTTTCCTTTCTTGCCTCATCTCTTCACCTACTTTTTTAGTAATACTGTTTGAAACTCAGGGGTCATCCAGCAAAAGGTTGTCTCTGGTGCGCTTGACCTACAGAACGAAGGTTTATGAACGCTTCCATTTCAGAGTTTAAATACAAATGGCTTTGATGGAATAAATTTGTGATGAAAGGTGCTGTTTAAAAGTAGTGCGTAGCACTGCAAAAGACATTTCTTGAACCCCTCTGAGGATTTAATCTCAATGAAGGGATTGGATTCAGATAAAATGCATGTAACAAAAAGAAATACAAGTAGTCTGCAGTGGCTGCATTGAAGTGCTTTGTTGAGATCTCTGTTGCTGATTTTTACTTTCCGTGACCATGCTTTGGGCAGCTGTGCCTGTGACCTTGTTTGCTAATGACTAATGCATTTTTAACATTACTTTTAATTAGAGTTCAAGTATTCCTTGGCATGTGACTGTAGTGTCTCCTTTCTGTCATCTTGCCCTCATTTTGCTTTTTACTTTTTTTCTTCTCAATATCTTTGGAAAAACCTTTTGGGGAAGTTGTGTAGAGTTTCTGGGATTGCAAGAAATAGTCAGTGCTTTTCGTGCTAGATGCAATGGTGTTTTCTCAACCTTTTGTGTTTAATACATACACTGTATAAGTTCCCCAATATCCATTGCAAGAATGAAAAATTTTGCTGCTCTCTATTAAAATAGTATTAGAAAGACATTTAGCAATTTGATGAGAAGGTTTAGACTGAGCATTTTTATGGGTAGCCTATGTACACTGGTATTTCCAGAAAGACTTGAAAAATTCCTCCAGAATTGGCCAGTGACAGAATTCTAAATAGATTTGTGCTGCCTGTGTGATAAATAAAGGAAAGAGATGTTCTGAACATTTGAAATTAAAGTAGCACAAGCTTAAGTGAGGATTGGTGCCCAGTGTTAGACTTCCCTGTTACAGGAGGGGTTGGCTGGCACAGTGTCAGCACACCATCCTCCTGAATGCTAACGTTTCCGTTCACACCACTAGAAGCAGAACTGGTAGAAGAAGCCTGAAGAAGACAGAACTGGGTCCACTTGCAGAACTGTATCCTAAACTAAGGTAATCACTGAACTTTACTGGAAAAAAGTTCATTAGTGGCAGGAAATCCCATGTCACAATACAAAGGCTGAGGCTAGGACCTTGTTTTTCTCCATTTGGTGAAATGTTGCTCCCCTTTGGAAAGTTGCGTTTACAAGACTACAAATTTTTAAGATACTCAAAGGGGGTTTTTTAGTGCCAGTACTGATACAGATGCTCTTTAGCTACTTTCAAGATTTCTGTAGCTAGTACCTCCTCAATATGGGTGGATAGGTAAATTCTGGTAAAGTGGCATCTTTCCAGGTAAAGACTGTCTATGCAAAAGAATAGAAGAGAAGGATGGCAGTAAGGGGAGTAGGTAAAAAACAAGAGCAGGTGACAGACTGTAAGCAGCCTTCTGGAACAGGGAACTCGGTCTGAATTCAGTACTAAGAGAAAGCAGTTATGAGATTCGGAAGTGAATCAGTGAGAAGAATGGAATGTTTTCTGTAAGCCTGTTTAGAAAGACTGTGCCATGAGGTGACCATCTCTTGCTTCTCAGGCTCGTTCTATAATCCCATTCCAATGTAAGATCTATTACTAAACTTATTCTGTAAATAAAATAGCATCTTACTTCATTAGTCCAGGCCTTTATGGTAGCCCTGTGCTCACTGAAAATGTTAAACATTGTCTTCAAAACAAGGCATTGTAATTACCTGAGAGTACAGGTTTCATTGAACTTCTCACCTAACTAAAAGCAAGTGAAAAAACTGAGCATTTTCTAAGTCCTCTTGATTTGTCATTCTTTATCAGTACCTATTTATTCATCTGCTATGTAGAGAAGCCTGCCTTAACTTTGTGTACTAATATAGAACCAGAGCAAGCTTCAGCTAAAAAGGACAGGCTGTTCTGTCCATTACAGCCATTCAGTTCTTCCCCGAGTATCATGCACATGCTAGCACATCACTAGTACAGAACATAATATCCGTTTTTTTGGAAAGGAATTAAAAGCCTTAAGACATTTCACACATTCAGCAGCTTTTATTCTGCTTAAGCAGGAACTCCTAACAGAAATTAGATTCCCTAACAAGCACATCAAATCTGTTTCTATATATATAAAATACATAATTTGATATCCTAGTCATTTTCAGTAAAATGATCTGAATGCCAGTGGCTTTTCACTCTGTTTCTTCCATCTTAAGGTTTTTTGGAGTACTTCCATCTTTCACAGATTTGAAGATGTGAGGACAGCATTTGCAGATGTGAACACTTAATGTTAAGCTTTATATTTAGGCATTGAGACAAACTGTTAAGTACCCTCTAATGTTGATCTTTGAGACTCTAGGGCACTTGGCCATAAAAAGTTGAGGGACTTAAGTCTAGGCTTCAGGTTTTTTTAGGCCTCACTGTTCTGTTAGCTTGAGGCTATTTCCAATGAAGTTTCATATCTCTTCAGAGGCCATGCCTCTCTCACTTCTTATTAATACATCTAATACATTAGTGACAGTGTTTAAGTAGACTAAAGAGAACTATAGCTGGAGGCAAAATACCATACAAGAAATAAAATGCCACATTTAAACATTTCAAGTCTGTCAGCTACATTCAGCAACAGGAGAACAGCTAAATTCCACCCAAAAGGGCAAATACCAATTTTACTTTACAAAAATAAAAATAAATTGAAATGGCATATTAAAGTGCTCTTACATTTGTTGTATAGATAGTAATGACCACATGTGCATGAAGCTCACTTAAATGTTTATGGCCTCAGATATTTTTCTGGATGTATTTCCTATACATACCAGTGTATGTATGAGTGGGCATTTTCATTATCTCATACTATTGTACAATTTTCTTGATACCTGTTTTCTGTGAACTCGATAAAGACCGAACAGAATTGAGGTTCTCTTTCTTTTTTTTTAAACTCAGCATCTAAAATTATGGCTGGGAAATCTTGCTCCGAGGGCTAACAGACCATAATGTTGAATTAATAATGAATTTCAGAAGTTGTCCAATAAAAGATATAGTTAGAACAGGTATTAGAAATAAATAAAGATGGAAATACACAAGGCATCCTTCCAAATAGTCAAGTAGACCTGGAATAAGTGCTGCGTCTTGCTGCTTGTCTTAAGCTGGAGGAATATAAAACAAAACTCACAATACAATACATCATCAGTCAGCATATCCAGGGAAATCCCATGTCAGCTCCAAGAGCAGAGAATTTCAATGCACTCGATGGTCCTGCCAATGTACTGTTTGAAAATTCCTGGTCAAACAGTACCTATGAGAAACGTGGTTGAATTATAGCTACAAAGTACCAGCAGGATGCTAATGAAACGTGATATCTGGGGTTCTGTGGGGTTTTTGAGGTGGGAAGATCAGTACAGTTATAACTTGGGGCATTACAGCGTTGTCAGTGTTTTCATTAATTTACAAGGGAATTACTAATTATTTGTATAAAGACTGCTTTCAGGCTGCATCCATTTTCTAGGAATTTCATTTTTACAGGGGAAGTATTTCAGCCTCTGACTCTGCAAGGCAAGTTGGCCTGTGCATAGTCCTTTACAGAAACAAATGCAAATGTGTATTAGGATCTAGCTGTAGCTTAATCACCTGCAATTTATTGTCAAGGTTTAAGTGCTAGACTTCAGTGGACTTATAATCCTATAACAGTAAGGCATCTCAAAGTCATATTGTCATATTCCCTATTAGCGGATTTCATTGAAACAAACTCTACCTGGAACCCTCCTGCATCACTTCCTTATAAGCACATGTATCTTTATTTTTCTTTTTAAAAACATGCCTGTCCTTTTAACATTATGGTTCTAGAATTCCAGCATTTTCACATTTCCCATGTTACTTAGATGTCCTGTTCCTCAGGGTACAGACCCGTATTTTCATCTTATTTTATTTTTTCAGTGTTAAGAGACAAAGCCTATATAGAATCTAGCACCTGCCCCTTGACTGGGACTTCAAAGCATTCCCTTTTAAAAGCAAACAACACTTTACAGCTGGCCAGCATAGTGCATCTGCTGCTTCAAATGACGTAGCAGAAAGTTACAGAGTGTGTGACATTGTCCTTGGGACAGCTGGAGTGATTACAGATAATGTGGTGGCCCTGACCAAAATAACATAAGCTACATATTTATAACATGCTCACACTTGTTATTTCATTTACAGATTTGTTTGGTATGAAGAAGCAACTCTTTGAACATGTTGTGGGAGCAATGAGATATATATAACTATCATCAAAGGTTTTCTTGCTGCAGCCAGGCACTAAATATCAAACTTGAGATACCCTTTACAAGAAGCCTGGCTGATTTTTTTAAAAGAATAAATTGAACAGGTTCTACAGACTAAAAACAGAAACAATAAAAAAAACCCACTAACAAAAAAAACCTATAAAAAATAATCCCCTTCAAGTGGTTCAAGTGTATAGAAAGTAAAGCACTAAGGTTAAATGGCACTTTGCGTCCTCTGGAAGTCTTGGTTGGGGAAGGACAGGTAATTTGATTGAGCCAGTCTATATGCAACTGCTGGGAATCACCCAGAGGAAAAAAACCACACCTTATAATTAATACTGATCACTTTATAGAAGCCATTCCTTTGTTGTTCATGCAGAGGGTGTATGATGGCCTGGGATTACTTTCTACCCAAGCAAAGAACAAAATTGGATCTATTGCTGGGCATGAATGTACAAGGACAGGTGGAGCACTGAACATCAGTTCTCCACGCACACTGGATTCTCACGTCACGAAGACAACCTGCTTTTAAATAATGTAAAAAAAGTAACATATTGCTATGGAGAGAAGCAGATGACATGGTATTGTTTATATGTCATCTTAAGCAGACATGCACGTGCCTTCAGATTATGATGCTTTCAGGAAAGCAGTTAGAAGCCCTGGTGCAATAACCACTGCATTAGCTTTGGGAGGAGAAACTCCGTGTGCCATCAGAGACAGAGCTGCTAGTCTTACCGCTGTTACAAATGAACAGTCTGTTCCAAATTCTCTTTGGAGTCAAAAAAACCTTCTGTTAACTCTATTAGGTTTTGCAATAGTGTCATGACACCTCGAAGAAAAGCATTCCCTGAACAGGATGGACTAATAAATGTTCCCTTCTCCTTCAGCCACTGAGCTCTGCAGCCCTCCTAGGTTGCTTCCAGCACAGTTTTAGCAGACTGCTTTCTGTGTGGATGGGAGAGGTTGGTTTGTTCCTGTCTTGTTGAAAAGATGGTGCATACACAGGGTGGCTGAAACTAAAGCTGGGAGCTAGCAAGGCCTCTGTGCTGGCCCCTGGTTTATGGTGCTGCATTTTGCCTATTGGCATCTGTTATTCTCAATGACTAATAATTCTGCAAAAACTTGAGGCTAAGCTAGCATGTTGCAGTGTCACAGAATAGAGCAAGTCAAAAACTCCCATCTAATCTATTTGGTTTGAGAACATGACCTAGATTCCAGTACCCATGGCTACATGGAGAGGAGCTTTTTGATTTCTCGTTACTGTATAATCGGACTCAAAATCATTACAGTACAGATTCTCAGAACAAGAAATACCCTCTAAGTGAGTTGGTATGTTGCAGATTCTTTTCTATTTGTATTCTGTGTTGTGATGTTAGGTGAAAGCATCTGGGAAATAGGAATAGAGCTCACAGTCTACAGGCTCAGTTTTGATCCATGGCAAAACTGCTGTTGGCAATGATAATGAATAAGTGGGCTCTTATTTTTCCATCCCTGGGATCCTGGGCAAATACTACCATACTGAGTTATTTCTAGAGGCAAGGACTGCCATATGTAGAACTGCTTAGAACAATAGTTTTCTTCCGGACTTTTTTTTCTCTGTCTCTTTCTCATTAATATACTTTTTTTTTTACTTCCTTCTTTATGGAAGCTTAGATCTGATACTTCAGCTCATCAGTCCTCCAGCACAGAGGTAATTTTAAAAGCTGGCAGGTGAGGACACCACAGAATTTCTTTTGCAGTTGGTCAGAAATAGAAAAAGTAAAGTTGTTTATGGTCACCTGTGCATTCTTCCTTTAGATATGCTGTGAGCACGGCTCAGCTGCTATGAAAACAGCAGTTCTCATGAGGTCTCTACAGCTATTATAGTGGTTTGTTTTACAGAAACTTGGTTGCATTTGTTTTTTCTTGTGCTTGCTACAAGTGAAATGCGATTTGTTTAGGTGCTGTATTTACTTGGACCAGGATTTTCTGCCAAATACTGCAATGATCTTTTCCTATTAGCAAGGAACTTCCTCTTCAAACAAATTAGTGGTTACATTCATTTTCTTGCTGTTCCTACACAATAGCAGTAACTGCTTTCATTCCTGTCAACATCATGTTGATTTATTGAAAACTGTTAGCATTTAAAAATCTGATTAAAAAGACAGTGGTCTTGGAATTCCAGCCTATGCCTTCTCACTCCTGCCTTATTTCTCATGGTTTTGAATAGGGAACGATATCTATTTGTGTCCACTTTTGCTTGTCACTCCCATTAACCACTAGAGTTGCTATTCCCAAGTCTTGATGAAAAGAAGATACGGACTCAGTGAACAACTCTCACTTCTTTCAGTAGAAAGGTTTGTACCAAGAGCTCTATCACAAGCTATAGAGGGCAATGGTGTGTACTTCCTCTAGCCACCCATGCAGTCACAGGCACACTCGAGGACTCCGGTATGTCAGCTTGAATGCAAGACATGATATATATGAATACTGCAGGCTTCAGTTTTTCAAAAGTCTCAGAGGATGCTTGAAACCGTGTGGCTCCTTTACCTTCCAGGCCAGTTCCATAAACAGGAGGTTTCAAAGATCTGCAAAGCAAGTTGCCTCACCATCTGGTATACATCGCTCGTGCACTCCAGGCTCGGAGAAAAAATGCAGCATGTATTCAGGTGGCAGTTTGCCTGGAGGAAACCATTCAGCCTTGGGCATGCTGACTGTTGTCCTATTCTGCTGGCAGCTTTTATTACGTTGTCAGTGAGAGGAGCATGAGAAAGAGGGAAGGCAACAGAACTGTAGGCAAATGTGACAGATACAGGATGGCTTCTAGGGGTCAAAATTTAGTACAATCATCATTACAAGGTCAAGTCAGTCAGGGTGATAATTGGATCCATAGCAGACTTAGTGAAAACTCCCTCTCAAATCAACATAACAGCTGGGCTGGACCCAGATAAGCAGTTGGCTTTGCATCACTCAACCTAGGAGCCTGGGTTTAATAGTGAAACATCATATGCCATAACTAATCAGCCACAAGAAAAATGGGATTCACAAAAGCAGATGAAATCTTATCGTCACACACTCCATATTTAAAGTGACATAATGGTTATATGGTAGAGCTGTGGGATGGAAACACCCTATGCACTGTGTGCACACAGCAATGCAGAGTTAAAAACTGGGAGTCCATTCCACCATCAGTAGCAGACACAGAGTGAAAGTGTATCAAGTAAACCCGCAGCTGTTCTTGTGCCATTCATACACAATTCTTGTATGTCCCCTTTACATTCATATCCTTAATAACAAGATAAAAGCTATCTTGCCAACAGCCATACAGACTAATTCACTTTGTAATTTGTTCCATTCCAGCCCTGTTAATATACTCTCCTGATTTTCCCCTCTAGTGAATAAAGAGGGAGTCGGGCATATGCGGTGAACTGTATGCTTTTACTGTCTAGTGTCAAACTATATTCTCATTGGTTTTTAAATTCGGATTTTTTTGCTTTCAGAATGAAAAACCCAGCTCTAGGCATTCTTCAACAATGCATGGAGGAATATCTGCTAGTCTGCATGTCCTTATGACAGCCAGAGAGAAAAGGTGAAAGCAGGTCATAGACAAACAAGCACCCATTAACCCAAAGGTGGTGTTTTGACCAGAAGAAAAAGACAACTGTAGTTTTGGAACTACATGGAAAAACATAGTGTAGAAGGCACCAAGGTGTGGCAGGAACTGCAGTATCCCTGTTACCCTGTTTTGGAGTCAGAATCTGTGTTCAGATGGAGTAGCTGGGAAGTGCTTCCAGGTCTCCAGATATAGATGCATCCAGGGTTCAACATTCAGTTTTTTAAATCCTCAAAGTCATGGTCCTAGGTCATACCTGCAAGATTGAAGGTGAAATAACTTAATTTCCAGGAGCCACTCAAGGGGGTTATGTAATGGTTTTTGGATAGTGACAGATTTTGTTCCATTTTTTCCTGAATTTTGTACAAATTCATAAACCTAGAATTAACCCTAAAGCTTTTCTTCAGCCATTCAATCTCTGACTGGAACAACAGAAGGATTCATCAATATTCCGCTGATTTGTTTCCCTTTCCTCTTCTTTGCAGGTCTCCATGAAATCCAGTGTTCCCTGCCTGTAGAAAATAGAAGAATCTTTCTGAATGAATTATCTGAGGTCAGCTTTAGTGAATGCAAATTTAGTTTGTCATTGACGGACCTTTTTATCATCATCTTCTCTGGAGTCGCAGTCTCCATTGCTGCTATTCTGTCAAGCTTCTTCTTAGCAACTCTAGTACACTGCTTCCAAAGATGTGCTCCCAGTAAAGATGACGATGATGATGAAGACGACAGTGAGGACTGAACTTAGTCTATATGCTTAAGTTTCCTTGGTTTATAAGTTACTAGATCATCAGCCAAAGTCTAGGAAGAAAACAAGTAGAGTAAAAGCTTTAAGCATGAATTAAATGAAATCACAGTGTGTAAGGATCCCTTCTAATCTCATGACGGTCACAGGTAGGAATTGTAGTTTGCATCTGAGACTGCTAGCTTTGCTTACATATGTTACCTGATGCAATGAGACCGGGTTCATTTCTAGGATCCTTAATCAAACACTGCATTTAAATTTGAAGATTGGAGGAAAAAGGTGGAAAGGCAAAAAAAAAAAAAGTTCCACTAACACACAGCTTCCAGATTGTCCTTCTGATGAGATGCAGTAAGTGCTTAATAGCTTGTTCTAAATGCACTTTGAAAAGGACTGACTAGATGGAGGCATTTCAGCTGGAAAATACAGAAGCAATTTAAAATAGTCTCCTTCCTAGATCTAAGTAGTGGGAGAGTCTATTAAACTCACACAACTTTCCAAGTAACAAAATGTAATTAAAATTATTCCTAGAATTGTAGAAAGAATTATAGGAAGGTTGGCATTTTCTTTCTACAAGCGTTCTCTCTAAACATTCATTCTCCATTTAATGACAGCAGTTGCAGGCATCATTCAGCCAAAAAAATTTTTTTCTATAAGCGAATACGATTCTAAATCTGAGTCATCCACTGCAGCTGCCTGGCACCTCTTTGGTCACGGCACAAATACTAAATATAACATTCTTTGGCATTTTTAGATGCAGTAAAGTAAAGGATTTCCCTTCCCTGTAATGCTAGGCACAAGTAACTGTTGCAGTATCCAGTCCATTTAGTTATTTTAAAACACTAAGGGCTATATTCTGCTCCTGATTATACTAGAGAACACAACTGAAATGAACACCACGATCCAAATTGGCAACTGTATAAACAAGAGTGGAATCTGGCCCAAGATGTTTCTGACTGTATTATAGATTTGTCAAAACTTGAGCTCTTCTATATAACGGTAGATATTTTTGTTAACATTAAAAAAGACATTTATTACAAGAGATTTTTGGAATAGTGCTGGACAGCTTTTTAGGATAAGTATATTTTTAAAATATTTGTAATGGAAATATTTTTTTAAAGCTCTGTGTATTTAAAGTGTTATCTAGAGTAGCTGTGAGGGCTCAAAGTAATGAATAACATAGTAATAAACAATCTAAGGACTGTATGGTATTATAAAAGAATTAGATCTGATAAAAAGTAGCATCTATTTAACTACTGTAAATGCTATGATTTCTTTAAAAACACTCTGGTTAAAATATTGCCTTGCTCAGTTAATATGAATGGTCTTTTATGGGCAGTTAGTTCCAAATCTCTTGTGTCTGTTGTGCTAATTGTTCAGGCAGACAGGAGTGAATCCCGCTGTGTGTTACGGGGTAATATGGTCCCGCAGACAGGGCACGGGGTTAGGGCTCGACACTCCTGGGTGTTGCCCCCATCTAACAGTGATCAGCAAAGAGACCTTCAGCAAAGCACTGTCTGTCTGTGCCTCAGTTTCACTACCTAGAAAATGAAGATCATCATAACTGTTTATCTTTTTCAAGTGCTTTGAGATACGCAGTGCGGGGGGCACTCTGCTGGGGCTGTGTATAATGATTCTATATGTTAGGCTGAAGCAGATGTTACGCAGTAGGTCTAATCAGATCTCCTATCAGTATGACTTCACTGACACCAGTGGAGTTACTCCATTCGCCAACAGAGTTTGCACCATGCTGAGGTCAAAACCAGACAGGAGTGTTTATTTCTGTTGGCTCTACAGCTTATTCGATGCGATTTAATGCTACCATTGTTAAGATTATTATTTCTGAGAACACATTGAAACAGAATTAAGTAGGACAGTAGGAGGATATTCTGTATCAATACTGTCTTATTCTATTCTAATCCTTTCAAGAAAAATGAAATGATATGATTTTCACTGTGTAGTGCCATGATTATAAATAACATGAATATATTTATAATTTCAACATGGGCCTTCATGTTTATTTGTATGGGGGTATGAAAAAAGGAGAAAAATCCGTTCCTGATTCTCTCATCATTTATAAGCGGGGTTTTGCGGTATGGTTGGAAACACACACCTTGTTGCCCGGTGCAGTTCATGAAGAACGCTCCCTTTGCAACAAATACGGGTATGTTATCAACAGTTTTATATTTAGAGCTCTGCAAATTGCTCAGTCATGGAACAAGAAACTGGGTCACACTTTTTTCTCTGCAAGTTTTATTATGGACTCAAAACTTGAAACCAGTTAGCAAAATGATATATCATACCAAACTTTTCAGTGAGACATCAGTGAATGTTTCAGCATTCCTTTGGTAATGAATTTAGGGGTTTGTTTCATTATCCTGTAAGGCTGAGTAAGTTTGCAGAGGTCATATCTCAAACTCAACTATTTTGCCTGGGTTCTCTTACTTGCAGGTTCATCCTACCATGGTGCCTCAAAATGAAGATCTAGATTTGTTTATAGTTTGTAGTTTTTTGTTCAACCCAATATAAAGTCCTGAAAGCACTGATTATATTTGGAATTTATCACCCCTCAGAACAGCAAGGAACAGACCAAGCTGACACCCACATAATCCAGTGCAAGCTGAAGAGCAAGGCTTAGTAAAGTTTTATTTATGGAGCTGCCATTCTGGATACTCCATCACATCACATTACAATGTATGTTTTTTTTCCAGATAAAAAACTTTAACAATATTTTCCCCTACTAAGTAATATATGCTTCATAAGTATTGAACTCATCCAGTTAGTAATGTTTATTCATTGCAAACATCAGCAGTTACCTACTATTAATATTGATTTCGCATAATTCTAACTGGTAGTATATGAGACAGAACTTGGATTTAGTTCTTATGGGCTTTTTCTTATTTTATGTAATCTTCAGAGCAAAACATTCTTCTGTAGGAATATTGCCAGAACTAGTGATCACCATAATGATCCCCTCCAAAACTGCATTATTATTGCAGTTTTATCTCCACAAAGGTAGCAACGTGGAGGTAATCCCACCTCCAGCTTTGTGGACCTGGGAAGGTTCCCATGCGAGGCTGCTTCTGTGGGTGGGATCTAGTGAGTATGCACTCCCTTCTCAGACTGAGGTAACCCTCATTAAGATTAGTGGAGTTACAGTGGTGCCAAGGATAAGAGCTGAATTTAGCAACCTGTGCAGCACGTTGCTAGCTCAAGAAGCACTGCCTGTACGTGGTTATATATGTGCAAGAGAAAGTTTGTCCTCATTTACAATTTTCCTTCTCAAAGGGCTTTACTTTAGTGGTGGTATCTCTCACTGTCAGAAATGAGCAGACATTTTACCTGCTTCAAGGGGAAGGAAATATACTATGCGTGACCCAAATAAAATGTTGCAGGCTCAAAGAGCCAGGAAGCAGCTGTCGCATTGCCTGCAGACATGTCTCCTTGATGAAATGCTGGATCTTGGTATGTGTGAGGATCCAAAAAATGTGCAAGAAAGCAAATCTGCGTGATGTAATTGAGAGAGAGTCTGACTTTTTAGAAGTGTGTGCATTGGTTTAAAAAAATCTAATCCACAAAATATTAAAATAAAGATCACCTGAAGTGACTGTCCAAACCTAACATTTCATCCTTGGTCAGCTGGCATCTTTTTGAGGCAGCCTCAGTCCTGCTGTGATTCTTACTCAGATGTGAATATTAATGGATCATTTTTTAGAGCAGCATAAAAATGCATTGGGAAAGTACCTTGAAGGGATGGTTCTGGAAGCTCATAAAGAGGAGCATACTGCTTGCCTAGCTCAGATATATAGTAGAGAATGAGCAATTGTACACTGACAGCTTAAAATTTAGCCTAGCATACTTAGAGGTGACCAAAAATGGTGTCGCCTTTCAGCTGTGGGAAGAACTGTGTGCAATCACCTATATATGTGGATAGGGTGTGCACACTTGTGCGGTAGGGAGGAGGTGTGTGTATAACAATACTAGAGCTTGCTGTAACTATCACCCCTGTAGACAGCCTCAGTGGAACAGCTGAAGCCTGGTGAGGATGCTGAGCCTGAGACAGCCCTTCATCCTTAGCGGAGGTTCCTCTGTGCTGGCTTTCAAACCCACGGGAGCAACTCCATGCAGCACCTTTTACTGATTCAGCATCTGCTGCCTACCTACTACGTGAGTAAATTACTTTAGTTTCCAGGGCTGCTAGCTGGCACATTTCTAAGTTCAGCTCATGTCCCCCAAAATATAAAGGGGCAGGGTTTTGATAGCTTCCGAACCTGACCATTCCTCTCTGAGAACAATCTTCTCATCTGTGGTGTGACCTGTTTTACCGACCTCCAGCGGCACCTGAGCTGCATTACTGTGGAGGCAAGTCATCGTGATTTATTGTGGTGGAGGTGATGTCGAAATGCTGAATCCTTGCGTACTCCTCCCAAAAAGAAACCAGAAATATACATTAGGACATTAAATTTCTTGGAGAGTAAGATCTGCCATGGACTCTGAGTGCCAGGCAGCCTGTAATATGCATGAGCCACATTTACTTCATGTTCTCTCTGTTAACATTGGAGCAATGCAACCTTATCATAGAATTGTAGCAAATAGCTAGGAAAGAACCTCAAATATGTCATCTAATGATAGCTAATGCTTTGTAATAAAAACACTTGGTTTTCTAATCAGATTCCCACTCTCATCTTGCTGTCATCTTCCCCATTTTGTCTTGGTTTCTGTATCGTCCTGTCTTGACTGTATCTAGAACAACAGAATCCTGGTTTGGTACTCTCTCTGCATGGTACAACAATACAAATCACCAGCAGCAATATATCCAACCAGGAGACTAGGAAAACTCAGTTTTGTTTATGCTGAACAACCATCCAGTTATGATTGTAAAAAGTTAGCAGGAAAAAACTATTCCATTTTAAGCTGACAGAGAGCAACAGGAGACCTTCTGTTACAAAGCAGAATGTCTGAATTATGAAGTGTGTCTCCGGTTCCCATCAGTTCTCACACCCCACCCAGAGCTCCATGGAGCCGTGTGAAATTGTGTAACATTGGGTTAGCATCACATAATGTGCTTTTTTGGGGGTTGTCAAAAAACACGAGTAAACACTTCAGAGCAGGCTTCTACTGTTAGTTTTGTGGGAAGTGAAAAGTTTGCAGGGAGGTGAGCAGCAAATAAGGAGTGAAACAGCTTGGCCCAGAGTTTTTTAGTAGAGTCAAGTTTGCTTCAAAGCAATATTGCTTTGATCTCAGCTGCTTTTTCATCGGTTTCTCTTAGCAGTGGGGAGGTCTAAAGGTTAGCGAGTTCACACCCTGGTATGAAGTAGTATAATCTGTTTTAAGCAGAAATTGATGTGAGTTGGATTTCTAAAGTTTACTGCCCCCCACCAAAGCACCATTTGCCTATTTAAAAGCTTTAATTTGAATCTGAAATGTGATATGTCACTTAGTAGCCGGTACAAAAATCTCTTATCAACTCTGAACTGTGAAAGTCAAAAGCCCCCCTCCAGACCACGGCGCTAGCAGATAGGCTTCAATTGCAATTTTCAGTATGTGAGGTCATTCTTCCAAGCTGACATCGCTGGAATATAAGCGATTAGACTTTGACTCTTCCTTTTCTTTCTCCTGGTCATGCTACTTAGCAATAGCTAAGCAAGCTACAAGATACAGGCGGTGTACACCACCTTAGACACGCCCCGTAGCTGGAAGAATGAGCAAAAAAGAGAATTGAGCAGGAAAGCCAGCTTTGTGACCTTTGCTTAAAATCTAAATGTGATACAGTCCAGCTAACTGACATTGCAAGGCATAGCTTGGTGGCAGTGTGTGTGGGTTTTGCTCTTTAATTAGGGCAAGCGTTGAAAGATTTTGCAACAGGAACAATGTTTGGTCTTCATGGTATTTAACAGGGAATGAAACGACTGTGAACGTATTTGCCCATCAGTTTTTCTCAAATTGAGAAACTGTGGCTCTCTTAAGAGTAGATTAGGTTTGCAATCTGCAGTGGGTTAAAGTATTACTCTTTATCCTTTGAAGATCTGGCTTCAGATGTGAATTTGGGTCACAGGAGGAAATAACAAGAATAAATCCCTTAAGGTCATTTTGGTCAGTTGGGCAAATGCATCGAGATGCCCTTATTAACAATATGAACTGTATACTTGAAGATGGGAAAACACTTCTCTGAACTCCAAAACATTCCATATGAATATGGCGTTTGAGGGTTTTAAAAATACAAGGCTAACCAGAGAGATGAGACAGATGTATTGTAAATATCATTAAAAAGGAAACAGAAGCATAATTAGATTGACCAGTATTTTCATAGGTGACGGTTATTTTTGAGTGAGTTACTTTAAGTACTTACCTTAATTTTAACATGGTGATGTTAAAGCCTATATACAGGCAGGGAAGTGTGAAATATTGGCTATAAATTAGCAGTAGTTACAGGCTTAGAGCTGCAGTGTCCTAACTAATAACCTGAAACATCTGCATTTCACTGCTGATTCACTATGCAGACACTTGCTTTGTTCAGAATAATTCAGTTGCCTTGTGACTGTATTAATTAAAAACCAAAAAAACCAACCAGAAAAACCCCAGTCTGCAGTTTCAACAGACGAAACAAGGAAAGGTTCTGTAAGTGGATTCACTGCTTTCTTCCTATGGCAAGTCCGAAATGTCATTGTATTTACTGACCTCAGGTAGGAATTTGGTAAAAAGTGACAGGGGAGTGGTATATAAATATATTATAGAAATACTTTATCATAGAGTAATTTGAGGTTGGAAATTCTCAAAATCCAATTGTAAATTATGCTTCTAAGAGTGGTACAATGTGAGTGCAAAGTTAGATATATTGTCCACATCTTCAAAAAAAATCTTCTTTAAAACAAAAATTGGAAGAAAAAGCTGCTTTAGAGATTATTCAGTCTCAAATGGCTTTTTTTAACAACCAAATTAAAATAAACCCTGCAATGTAGGATTTTAAATGAAAGCAGAAAGCGTTCTAACCATAAATTCATGAACATTATACTGCATGGCAGGAAAATGACTACAGATTTAACACAGTCTAATTTATATTATTCCTTGAGGGAACAGAAGTCATTAGGCTGAGAAGTTTGTATTGTTTTCAGAGGAAAATATTTCATGCAGACTGATTTCTTCAATATTGGCATATGGGATGCAGATTATCCATCACTGAGTAGTGTGGGGTTCTGTGAGACTCTGCGAGTGCATCAAAGGAAGTAATTGCTTTCTGTTTAACCTGAAGTATGTTTTGACAAAAATAACTGTAGTTGTATGTTGGCCTCAATTCTGATTTGACTACTAAGTTATTTGGGATCCAGTCCTTATCTGGTACAGATTGGTAGGGCTCCATTATCTTTGCTGCTGCAATATGTTGATTTACTTAATGAAGATACTGCCTGGACAATGGAAACTCTGCAGTCATGTGTGTGTGTTTATTCTCTACGTTTTCATACAGAAAGAGAGAAAATAACTCTATGTGGGCCTTTTGGAGTGGTGATCTGTATGTATGTTAGTAACCTGAGTTTGTGGTTTCTGCATCGGAGGGTGAATGCTAATTTTCTTTAGGATTACAGGTGGCATTATTTGGAGATTGCAGACATCCTGTGCAAAGAGAGGCCATACAGCTTTTCCAGATTCTTTCTGGATTCAGTGGTATTGCACTCTGCTCTGTGAAAGGAGGATCTGACCCAACTTACCAAAGCTTGACTGCAGTCTTGTGTGGCTCAGGCAGCAACACAGAAGTTGTCATTCTAAGCACATACCCTCGATCTGATAATCACTGTACATCTAAGTCCTAATTTGATGATGGATTTATAATGAATGTCTTTAACCTCAGCCTAGCCCAGCCATCTGCTCTGTGAAGCAAGCTGGCACTTCAAAGCCATTTTTTGCTTCAAGGTGTCTCCTTGTAGTCTTACAGAACAAATAGTGAGTCATCTCCTCCCACCAGAATAAAGCAAGATTGTAACCTAGCTCCATGTGAATGCCCAGTAGGAAAGACAGGTTGCAGAGAGCACCACAGTCAAATACAATAATAACCTTTCCACTGAGGAAAACAAAGGCTTGTCAGAGCAAGTAGTATAGCCATATTTATGTCTTCAGCAGGGGTGGTAAAGGGGGCTGGAGTAGTCATTATGTTAGCCAGGCTTGTGAGGGGTCATTTGTAGAATCTCCTTGGTGGTACAGGTATGCAGAGACAGGCAGACATTTTTCAGTGAGCCTTCTTAAAATGCAGAGGGCAAAGAAATTGGGTAGACGTTTTCTATTTTGTTGCATCCCTCTTACTGCAGGCTTCAGAGCTATGTATTACTGAACGTAGGCACCAAACTTTAGCATTATTGCTTCTCAGCTGAATCGTAGAGAGGTGACACACTAATCTCTCGAGGGATGTGTTAGGTGTGGGAATGTTTATGTTCTGTGGTGGATGAAGGGAGGGATTTTCTTGCACATAGGATTGATGATCTAATTAAAACAAAAATCAGAGATAATTGCTTTGTCTGGACTAAGCTGCTGGAGAAGTATCTCTGCCATGCTGGTTTATTTTATTACTTCTCCGAATGTTATATCAAATTATAGGAATTTTAGACTGATTGCTTGGTTTTGTTTTGATTTTAGATGATCTTTGATTTAGTAGATATATGTAGAAAAGATTTTAAGAGATGGGGTATTACATTTTCATCCCTGCAGCATCACTGGCAGCAGTTCGTGCGCAGTACACGTGTAAGGTAGCACGCTTGGCATAGTGTTGCATATAGTACTTTGCTTACCCCTTTCACTATATTACATGCACAGAAACTGGCTGAGCCTTAGCATAGTTTCTCTGTAAAATCCATGGTCACGCAGGGAATTGGTTCCAAAGCTGAGTTTCAACAGAAAATAATAGATTTCAAATTTACCTATTATTTTACCACTTTGAAGCTTTGAGAACCTGATCTAAATTACACGGCTACTGAAGAGAAGAGTCCCCACAGACCCCCTACTGTATAAGTTTTTATCAAGCAAAATCCCTTTGGATTCTTCCAAGGACATATGGGCTATGTATTTATTTAAGGAAAGCTTGCCATTCAGACTTGCTTGTTTGCCCATCCTGAAGTCCATCTGTTCTTTTCTTAGATGCAGGAATTGAGATTTCACTGTCAGCAAGACACACTGTTCCTGCAAGTCTCCATCATGTACCCCTTTTGCAGCAAGGTGAAGACCCTGGCCCACATTTACAGGCAACAGGGGAAACCCAGAGCTTGTTCCTCCTCTCCAAGCCTTCCTTTGCAGTTCCTGATTACCTTCTCTCCTTGCCTGTTTCATATCCATATCACCATAGATTTCTGAGACTTTATTCTTAAACTTTTATGGTAACTGTCCATTATTCTATTTAACAGAATGGCTCAGAAAGGGAAAGTGTCAGTTCATTAATGGAAATAATTTTTGGTTTATAAAACTGCTCTCCACCTGCCTACTGTTAGCAAAAATGAACTTTTGTCAAGTTTCCAGGATTTTGGTCTGTCTTGTATTGCAGTGCTAGAAAATTAGGGATGTCCAGTCTTAAATGGAAAAGTATAAGAAGCTTTGTCTCATGAAGTGACATGTAAGACTTGTCTGTCTTCTTTTTCCATGTTCTTTACTAGATGATCCTCCCTGCTGCCACCTTCAGATGAAGTGATTTAGAAAGGATGGGATATTAAAGCTTTAAGATAGGGTTTTAAAATAAATGAAATGCTATCAGGACTGTAATGGTAACAGCTGCTGTGTCCGCCAGCTGGATGGTAGACTTAATCACTCAATCAAATCCCACTTTCCACAGTGCTCGCTTGTTTTCTCTACCTTCTGCCCTTTCACCAAAACCACAGCATAAACTCAACAGAGGGATGCTGTGCTGTGGTCCATAGCTGGTTCTGTCAGAGTCACGGAGGGAGAAATCTCTTTCTCTGAATTGTCTGCACAGCATGCCCTGTGCAGCTGAGTTTGCCTTACCTGGAATATGCATTCTGAAGTCACAAAATCAGGAAGGAGCAAGAGCTCAGGCTTACACCTACATACATGCTTTTATTTCCCTACATGCAAGGTACAGGCAGGAATATGCTGTTCAGTGCATTGCTGCATACTTTACAGCTGCAAAGCAGGGCATTTTGGAATCTCTATTTGTAGAGGTTGGAAAAGTAGCTCTGAAGGCAGAAGTCCAATCTTCTGAACCTGCTGCTTGTAGTGCTGTTTTTCAGAAAGAAGGACCTTCTGCATTCAGCATGGGATTGAATATTAACTATGTCAAATATATTCCATGAATACTGTCGCTCTGAAAAAAGAGAACTTGTCACTGCTGACTTTTAGGCTAACACTATCATTCAGAGTGAGTCCAGGTACCAGCTAGTTCACCTGTCAAAACTCACTGGTGAAACAAATTATTTCCAACTGAGTCATCTCAGAAAACAGCTTGTGGTTTCAAAATGTCAGATTTCTCGTTGACTTTGACCTAAGCTTTATATAAGGTTTAGCAAAAGAGTTCAATATTATTTCCTTTGAAATAAAACTAAATTTTTTGGTTGACAATAATTAAATTTTTAGTTGTATCTCACTTGGTTAAAAGAGCCATTAGAAGAAAATTATTTTTAGTGAAACTGCAAACACCATTTCTCCTATTTGTGCATCAGCTACCAAACCAAGAAATTGATTATTTATTCAGGTGTGGGTTCTCACTCCAACAGTGCAGCTAACTTAGTGAGCAGCCATGGACAAGGCAGTTAACCTTTCTATTGTGCGCTTAACCATCTGTAAAATGGATATGATACTACTTACCTGCCTGACACAGTTGTACGGAGGCTTAATTTTTAATCAAGCTCTGTTAAAACACTTTGAGATCACTGTATAAAAGATGCATGGAGAGACAAAATAGTTTTATTATGATATTATTGCTTTTATAAGATCTACATTTCCAAGAGTTATATGGTGAGCTATATCAGTGTTCTAGAAATACCATCAAAAAAAGAAAGCAAGTATCAAGAAGCATAAGAGATGTACTGGGATGGAGTACAGACTTTCTGACAGTCTAGGGTTCCTTCGTCCCTATTAATTATACATATGGAGCAACTTGTTAATGCATTTCTAAAGAGATGTTGACACAAGCTCAGACCTCTATCCTGGCAGGCAGTCTTTTGTATTAATTTAACCCTGTGATCAGAAGGAACTGGACAACATAGTTGAAGGCATTTCTATAACAACCAAAGTAGACTACTATCAACAAAACAGATTTCCTGGGTCCGTGAGAGAGAACAGGAAGTAATGGTACACCTTCATGGGGAGCTCGTTATGAATAATTTCTGTAGAAGGCCCTGGCATTACGTTTCAGGCTGATTGTCCATGGAATATGACCAGGTATCATTCTCAAAGTTATTTCTCTACCCCTTATGCCCTCCAACAGTTTCAAAAATAATTATAAAAATACTTAATTTTACTAATAAAGTACTTGAGTCATTCAGGAGTTATGTTTATGGTAAAATATAATTGCTTATATTTAACAGCCAACAGAAACAGAAACCAACAATTAATTATATTTTAACAGATTGCCTAATACATGCTACAGTATTCAAATCTTACCTAATATTTTTAGCAAGTTTGACACTGTGTACTTTGCAGGCACAAAACCCACACAAAATTACTGTAATTACTGTTCATTTCCACAGTAGTGGAGGTGCAATGTTTGAAGTGCAATTCTGCTATGTGAAGTGACTGCATACGGAGTTTTGTGAGGTTTCCTTCTTTGTGCCATCTCAGAACTTCAAACCACATGTGTTTTCTTTACAAAAGAACGGAGAACAGTACAGCCTAGAACTTCCATGGACCAAATTGTGGCAATTTCTTGAGTGTGTAGATAAATAAGGCCATAAAGAACGCACACCTCAGTGTGATACGAAGCTATTAACAGGAGGTGCAATCATTAGCTCACAGGATTTTTATTGTCTCTTTTTCAGACTCACTTAGAAAAATGAGACTTTTCAGATAAACTGGAATGGTCTGAATTAAACAAAACACATTACTGGAAGAGACGTCCACATGGAGTGTCAAATCAATGACATTAGAAATACATTAGTTTGATTACTTTCCATTGCTGATTCATTCACAGGGAAGTCCCCCCAAAGCATCTATAGATCATTGTGGGTGTTTCAGACAATTTATAAAATGAATTCTTAAAACAACCAAAAGACTTAAGCAAACACTTTCAGAAATAACTATTGATCCTGAGTGTGCAACTAGAGAAATCCCAGAGGAACTTGACCTTAAAGTGCTGGACATGTGCTGTCTGGAAAATGCTAAAAATTTGAGTTATCCAAATAACTTCAGTATGTTTGAAAATCCTAAATCTTCAGTTTAGCATTACCTCTTTACCTGAAGACAAGATCTCTTCTATAATAGAGTTTCTGCAGAGAAAAAAGTTTATAAAATGTAACCTGAGACATTATAGTCATTACCAATATTATGGGTTTGGATTTTGTTGGTTTAGTGAGTTCTTTTTCCTCTTCTTTTTCCTTCCCATGCTATTCAGAAATATCCTGAGCAGCTATGAGGGTTAAAAGCTTTATCGACCAAGATATACCGTCTTCAGGCACAAGGCATCTAATCCATAGTCCAAACAATTCTGCAGTATTAACCTGTAGTTTATGCTTGTTGCTAAAATTTATGGAATTGACCAGACTAATATTTTTTTTCTCTATTTACTCAATAAAAATAGGCTTCTGGATAATCTTTAAGAGCAATCACATCAGTCAGTGACACTTAGCACTGCAAAAATCCACTCAAATTTCTATCATTCAAGTTGATTTGGTCAATCTAAGCTACATGATAGCTGTTTTTTCTCTGATTCGTTGACACAACCATGGAAATGACTAAAGAGTTTACTGGGTGGGTGACTTTATAGGAGAAAAAGTTTTGAGAAAAGCACTGTTTCAACTGTGTGAGTGCAGGTAAGAACCCCTTTTAAAGGATGTTACCTATTGCTTCTTTAAATAAAGCTCTGTGTGTGAATTCCAAATCTCTGAGGCTTTTTACAGGAAAAGCTTAGGAAACTACTCACAAAAACATTTGCAAAAAAGCAGGAAAGGAAAAGGATGGAAATATGTTTTTAAAACCTGAACAACTAGTCAAGATCTGCTAATGGCCTGTGGGCATTGGGAATGATCTCTTTCTAGTGGTGTTGGAAATTAGTTCATGCCACGCTCACAGAATGAGACACAACAGGAACAGATTTATCAGAGATTTCAGATGGACTGGAAAAAAATGCAACTTTATTACCCAGTCAATATTACTGATGTTTAAACAAGTGCTCACACCATATACAGTAGCTCTGCAGCTTCTTCCTTCAGGTGGAGGCTGTACTTGACTTTAAAGAGTTAATGTTTCCCTTTTTTTTCCTCTTTCTCTCTCTACTACTGGCTCAGAGCACTGGCTTTCATTTGAAGGGCACAGCATACTGAGTGATGTTCACATGATACCAATGACAGCAGCATGATAAGCCTATTTCTGACAGTGTGGCAAATTACTATTATGAAATCCCAGTACATTTGATGGCAGAGTGACTTTCAGAAGGGATCACACATAGCAAGGTTATGAAAGGCTCAGTGTTTACTGCAGTAAAAGAATATCAAGAGCTCTTTAAATAAAAAAGCTTGGGAGATTCCCAATTCATAAAACATTTGGCTGAGTATATCCAGCCAAGAGTTATATTTCTCTAAAATGAAAGGAGAAAAAATGATCAGCAGAAATTGTTGGGCTTTTTTTTTACCTTTGGTGACTCGGTGAAATGTGTTTGCTAGGGATTCACTCAAAAGGGATCATCAACTTGAGGCTGTCCTTCCCCTCTGACATTGATCACTTTAGGAGGTTACGAGTGTTCTGTCTCTCCAGAACTGCCTCCCCGTTCCATCAAAAGTCAGGATCTCCTCTGTCTGTACAGTGCCCAAGTTAAAAGGACAACAAGATTCAGATAAAAAGTTACGACAAAAGCAGAAGTGGGAGGAGAAATAGACAATTTATGGGCTAAGAAAGCATGGAAGTTGCCAGTAAAAGAAGCATTTCTGCAACATACAGGATAGCACTAACCCACCTGCTGAATTATTGTCAGCATCCAAGGCTGTGTTACAACATGGAGATAAATTATGCCTGCTTCAAACACCTTCCTTTTAAACTTATTTATAGAGTAACACAATCATCAAAATAAAAAAGAGCAGACATTAAATGGCTCAGGTTTACAGCAGGATTTTTATCACACCAGTGGGTAGCAAGGTATTTTCATGATGAAATAAGTTTTTATTCAATTATCTAATAAATATTATAACTTTGGTTTTTTCTAGACTTTGTTAAGTCTTTAGTTATGATAACCCAGGTAAATCACTAATTGGTTTTCTTGTTTTGATTAAATACAATACCAGCAAGTTATGTATTCATAAGCAATGTTCTCACTGCTTATCTTAATTAGAGCCTGTTTATTCTCTTTCACGTAGAAGTAAGAGTATAGAGAAGCCGTAGCATTCCTGTTAAATTTCAGTTCAAGCATATTCTGCCTTCCTAAATACAGAAATAATTGGTCTCTGCTACATTTAGCAGTGTTTTGGAGCACATACTTATGCTCTATTATACCCAAGGTGATACAGTAAAGAGCTCAGCATGCATATGAATCTTAGGATGATGAATTGGGGAAAAAAAACCCAACCCCAAAAAAACCAATACCCAGCAAACCCACAAAAGCCAAACAATCCCCCAATTTTAAGTCCCTAATTTTGGACTTACAGCTCTGTGATGTTGAGGCAAATAAGCTTTGTTTTAAGCCAGTTTGTAATAAATGTGTGCTCTAGATTTAGGAATTTTAACAATTTCTCTACGCTTTCAGTGAAGCAGCTACTTCGTTAGCCTTGTCTCAGGCAAATATGTTTGCCCTAGTGGGTAAAATCAGATGTGTGGCAAATTCAGGTCTCTCTCTTTCTCTTACTCCCTCCCTCCCCCTGATTGAGGAACTACTTAAACGTTGGTTGAAATACACCTGATCCCTGTAAGTATGGATACAAAATATAAAAGTCCCTGAAGTTTAGGTAGAAACCCCTTAGGTTTGTGTGAGGTGTTTTGAACAGCAAAGGAGTAAAATTTGTCGCCAAAAGGCCCCAAACACCTGTAATTTACACTTCTTAGCATATTTTTCAGCTAGGGCAAAACTCTTCAATCAATAGATCAGTATACAAAAGACGATGATTCCCTTTCCTAATTATCTCCACTTTCTTAGCCAAGTAGAGAATTCACATGATGTTTATTTTGGGATACACACACAACACAATCTTGTTTGTCTGCTGGCTGGAATGTCACTATTCCAGTCTGCTTTGATTACTCTTCCCAGCTGAATTCGGGAATTGATCCCTTAGTTTAGTAAGTGCAGACTTGCAGGTTTTTTTGTATCCTGCCCCTACTGCGATATGAATATATTTAGCTGATGATGGAATATGGCTTCTATATGTAGGTGGCCACAGCCTGTCATAGGTTTAAGCCAACCGACCAAATGTCTGAAGTTAGATGTGTAGCATCAACAGCTGTCTTCTTTAAAGGTTATTTTTCAAAGGCACGTGTTCTTGGAATTTGTTTCCTGGGTGGCATGTTGTGCCATGGAGAGGCCAAGTGTTTAAATAACCTCTTCAAACATGTGTTTTGCACTTTGCTGTCAGGTCTGGAGGCAATTGTCTGTGAAATCAAACTCATGATGGCAAAAGCTTTGGTGCAAGTGAATGGATAGTTATTGCCTTTCCTGATCTGTGAAAGGGGGAGCATGACAAATTGGGGATCTTTTTTCATGTCCAACAGATATTTGGGAAAATTAGACTTTTACCTCTGACTTCAGTGGAGCCAGAACGTCACCTAAAAGTTTTTGGAGGAGAGAAATGCTGACGCTGAAGTTGGTAATGGTATATTGCTATATACAACCAGCGAGGATGAGCACTGTTACTATTTGCAGTGATCAAAGATATACCACTAGTGTGACTGCACGTTAACTAGCTTAGGTGCAAAGAAATTGTCTAATCACAGCTGCACAGCATGTGGCACAAGCTGCAAAACCCACCAGAAAGTTGAGCTACAGTGCACTATAGCTGGACTGCTGTGAGTACACGGGTTTGCTACTTAAGAGTTGCTGTGTTCCTACTACTGAACTGCCATCAGTGACTGGTTTGTAGACCCACCCATGTCTGTGTCAATGCCAGTGCATGTTTTCTTGGCTAATTACACAGGTGAATTGCAGTTGGTATCTTTTGCTAAAATGTCTTGTGATCGTTTATGGAAAGTCCCAACATTTTGGGAAGAGAAGAGGGTGCGGGGGATATCCAGCTTTCGAAATGTGACTCTTCCTCTGAAACCAAAGAAGAAACATTTGGTGGTGCTACACAGATAACTGTCACCATAATCTAATAATGACAGTTCTTGATTTCAAGGTTGAGACTGGCTAACTGGACAATGTGTGATTTAATCTATGAAGAAAAAGGGGGGGGAGAGAGGAAGAATGTCCCCCAAAACCTTGAAGTGCAAGTGGACAAGTAGATACAAGAAAAAGGGCATTTCTTGTGAATCATCACGGTCTAGAAATAGAATTATTTGTAATCCCAAGAGTTGCAGTTCTAAGAACCAAGTATTAACAGTCTGACCATAAATCTTTCACAGACAGTTGGAAATCTTTCCACTGTTTTCAATTTACTTTGGACCACATTGTATGTAATGCATCTCATGCTGCAGAATTCCTAATATCCCCCTGGAAATATAGTCTGGGTCCCTGCTGTGTTATATATATTACGATGCCATTTCCAGCAGAGTTTAAGGGCCTATGATGATAAATACTAGCTTCACAGCAAATTTTTGCTTAGGTATTTCAATTTAGTCATACAGTGGCTGATATTACAGTAAATCTGCATGTCAATATTTATTTTACATAGGCAATTTGTTGTACTCCTGACATAGGAATTCCATCACATATGTGAAAATAAGGAAATAATTACTGCTGCAGAATTCTAAAGGGAAGAAAATAATTGGCAATAGTGGGGCTCCTTAAAATAGGCCTTAAAAACGTCTGGAAGTTTGCTATGACTCAATATGTTTTAAGGAAGGAAAAATGTTTTTTTAACTATGAAGCTGGCAAGTTCTACCATTTTGATTCCACAGCGGTAATCTCTGTAAAAGACATGATTTAAAAGCTGCTATTTCTCACTGTCTGAAGTTAAATACACTTTTCTATTCTAACAAATCTGAATAAAATTAGAGCACTCTGAATAAATTCACCCTGCCTCTGCGCCTGCTGTCTTAGCTTGAGGCGGAAGCAGATGACTCTGATCTCTAAGACTGTCAAACTAGCACCATAAGCCAAAGCTACATTCACCTTAAAAAACCATGAAATTTATTCCAGCTTGGTAACAAGATGGTCCATTATTTCAGGATTTTGGTGCCAGTGTTCAGATTTTTAAAAGGCCATCTGAAACCTCACAGGCATTTTTGACATTTTCCCATTAATAGGGTTGGTATTTGGGGGCTTGAGAGTGTTTTGTTTGTGTTCAGAGTTAAACTTTTAACACCTTAGATCTATCACCAGTTCCCAGGAAGATGCTATTTTGATTTTCCTTGTTAGCAGCTCTGAAAAAGAAAAAAAAAAAAAAAAAATTAGCACATTTCTCATTTAATATTAATTGGAACGTATTTTTCCCTGTAGCAGTTTGCTGATTATGAGATTTCAATGCCGCTGACTGAGGTGGCTTTGCAAATAGTCCCTATAAATAGAAAATAAGAAGCTGTTTCTGTGAAATGGCCAGCTAGAGGAAAGACTCATTAATCAGGGAACCAGGTACAGACCAACAGCCCTGCCTAACACTGATCATGTAAACACAGGCTGACAGTGCTGTCTGAACAATCAAGCAGAACAGTTTGGTCTACGCTAACATTCTGTGGGGAGAAAGTTTAGTCAAGTGTTTAAAATATGGAAATAAGGATCAAAATGCCTGTGTTGTTTCTCCAGCTCTCCCGCTGCCTAGCTGCAGGCAAATCACCTTGCCTCCTTGTAATTTAATCACTGACAAAGGGCTGGTTTCCCCCTGAAAACTGTGGGAGCAACATTTCTTGGCTATAGCAATATCTTCAAAAATTACATCATGGAGTGTGAAAGGTGAAAGTGGCCAATGTGTAAATCACATCAATTAGTGCGACAGCGCAAACTGTTCATGTTAAAACACTGCAGGTCATTTTGGGCTGGCTTGCATCAATGTTTTCTGTCTTCCACGTACCTTGTAGTGAGTGCATTGAGTATTTCCAGAAAAAAAATACTACTTGTGAAGGAGAGCAAGACCTCTTGCTACCTTGTCTATCAGCCATGTACCGTTTAACAACAGCCTGTGCCAAGATCTGCTTTTTGTGTTGACTGCATAAAATCAAGCACAGTTTACCTTCGCCCCTGCTTTGACCTTATTTCTACTGTAGCAGAAATAAAGAATAGTAACAATGACACCTTTCATGTCCAGGGATTTCAAAACATTTGGAGAAGCTGCATCCTCTGAACAGAGATACAGCACTGTTTTAAGGAACATGTAGAAATTTCTTCCCCATAAGAAAGAGGGGGTGCTCATTTCCCTTAGATTAAAGAGGGGGTCTAAGCTCCTGGGGACTGCACCAGCCCTCAACTGCCAGCAGTGCTTTGGTTAGCACTCAGGCTTTTGCAGACCGTGCAGTGAGCCTCAGAGCCCGCAGATGGTGGGGTGTCACAGATCACAGGCCAGGAGACAGCTCCTCGTAAGCAGTTGTTCAGTGCCAGAAAACCCAAGGCACCATGGTGCAGTCTTCAGGGAACACTAAACCAGAGCAAATTCTGCCACCTGCTGCTTCCCTACACGTCTACAGTGCCCTTATTTTCAGAATAGAGTTAAGCCTTGGTCTGCTTTAACCTGGCTGAGATTTTACCGAGATTGTGTTTACCAGTGGGATTGCTGAATTTAAGCCTACAACACTTGAGAGGCTAGATTAAGTGATTTGCTTTCAGTATTTATAAGCAACAGCAGTAATGAAAAGTGTCCATGCAGTATGTAGTGATACACCTGGTGAAGAATGTCCACACCTGTTTTACAAATGCAAATACTTGGATTGTGCTAAGTATATATTTAGAAGTGAAATTACTGATAACACAAAATGTCAGGGGTATTGAGGGAGCGTGGGCTGTCCAGTGAGAGCAGTGACATAGCTAAAGGTCCTTTCAAAGCTCAAGCATCTGAGGGAACAGAGGAAAAATGCAGGCTTGCTTGTACAAACCAGCGGATTTTTATAGCATTCCTCTAGATATCTCAAAGAGAAGAGTTTAAATTAGAAAGCTGACGCTGTGGGCAGTTATCAGCAACCAGCATGTGCAAAGTCGTAGCTTCTGCATCACTGTAGGAATTTAAAATTGCTTTAGTTTTAATTTTAAAAGTCCAAGATTTTCTCTTTGTTGGCTGCTAGGCTGAGGCACACAAGAAGCTTAGGCAATGCCTAGCCTCTAAGCCCTTCCCCATAAGCACTTGCTGTCTGGTGTGAGTGTTCCCCACCTTGAGGTGAACTACAGAGGACAAGGCTATAAGCTTCCACGCCAGCTGAAGCTGCTGAAGTGCTGCTATAAAGGATGTCAGGGGTGCCACGGCAGAATGTAGTTGTTTGAAACTTAAGGGAGACTGGCGACATTCCTCAGGGATCCTTAACTCCCTCTCAGGCCAACCACTGTCAAGGACAAGGGCTACCATCAGGTCAATGTTCTCTTTATATATAGTGCTAACTAAATTTAGTGTTAAATCTGCTGTGAAAATTTACAGCTTGTAATATTTACCTGACAGGCATCCAGACCCTCTTGTCCAAATATACAGTTCCTTAAATTAGACACAAAATATGTCATGAGGCAGCAGCCTAAATTACATATTTACAGCACTGAAGCAGGTAAGTACATATTTATGAAGCCAATCCTGAGGTCTTATTTTGAAAAAATGGATTGCTTTGTTCAACGTATTTTTTAAAATTCTGACAGAATATTTAAACAATCCTAGGTCTGAGAGCTCTCAGGGCCAGGGGCTGTCTTTGTATTGTCTGTTTACAACTGAGTCCTGCACAATGAGACTGGCATCCTTAGGGGTTGTTGCAATTGAAAGAATAAAAGTATGTGACAATAAAGAGCAACTCCCTATAAAATGGCTGTGCCTAGAGATTTTTTCCTTCTTAGCAAATGTTATTGCCCCCAAACAACTAGTTTATGATTTATATAACAATTTCCTTATGGGTCATTGTTGAATAGAACTCGGGTCCTTCCATACCCAGAGCGAATGCCCCCACCGCTGCAACTACAAAATTATTTCCTTTATATGCTGTCAGGACAGAGTTCTTCTCTACACCAACAAGCTTAGGAGCTACCTCACAGTTACATATAGAAAAATATAATTCTTCAGTATCCCAGACTTACTCCTTTGTGAAGCAATTCCCACAAACAGCCTTTTGAACTTGTGTAGATTTTAAACCATAAGAAAGGAAGACCAAAAAATCCCAAACAAACAAGGGAATGTTTTCATTAGAGACAGCTCAGAGCACAAATCAGGTTCATGACATGCTGCTGCATTTTTGTTGCTTATAGCTAATCTTGAAGACAAGTGGCTCCTTTGAAATGTGAATGTGGAGTATAGATTAAGTCTGAGGTTTCTGCAAAGAATGTGTCAGGTTTTGGGGAGTTTTTGCACTTTTCGTTCAGGTGAGTAAGCAGGGCCTAACCCCCCTTAACAGTTAACTTAGTCATATTGAAATCAGTGGGACTATGCCCCTCTGGGGTCCTCTGTGCCACTTTAAGAGCTGTGTGATACAGCACTTTGTTTTAAGTATTTGCTTTGTTTGATGAAAATCTTGATGGGACCTGTAGTTACTGCTGATGTGTAATAGTATTTCCATAAGGCAAGTCGCACTGCCTAGAAAAGAAGGACCGAATATGAGTTCTTTTTAAAAGCTAGTAAATTCTTTTTTTTCCTGAAGTGTTACAACCCCATATGGCAGTAAGATTATCATCATAGGTGTATTGCAAAGGACATCTGCTTAGACTACTTAGATTTACAGGGGAAAAAAAGAGTATCAGTGGCATGGTTTTAAGATGGTGCCTTTTAAGAGCTGATCAGTTCAGCTCAGTTCAACAAACAGTACAAAAATCTTAAAAAGGAAAAAGCTTGTTACTAATGGCAATTGCACGTTTTCATCACCAATATGAAAAATACGTGTTTAAATATACAACAGGGTTTGCCAGATACGTGTGTCTTGTGTAACTGCCATCAAAGAAAGCTTTTTTGTATTCTTATGGGAGCAGGGTGAGTCTGAATCCCAGTCCCAGGAGCTGTACGTGCTTAAAGGTAGTGTTCAAAGAAATCAGTGCAATGGAATGTGCAGGTTTGGAGGACAGGACTTGGCAGCCATTGCGTCCCCATTAGCTAGTGCTCAGATTCAGACTAGTGAAGCTATTTTACCAGTTAACTGACTTGGATAGCTCTTTTTAAGCACCTTCCAAGGAATACTTCTAACTTTCTGAAAGAGGCCTCCTGACCATGAGAACAACCTCTTGTCAACAGCCTGTTTCTCTTCTCCCTGAAACCCTGCCATTTAGTCTCTGTGACCACTCTCACTTCACAGCTGGCATCCACAGTCCCCAGTTATTGCAGAACTTGCCAGCCAGAATCAGGGCTCCCTTGTCTGAGTCCCAGCCCTGACAGATTCTCAGTCCAAAGAATCTATCGTCTTGTTTATGCAGCTCATCCAGGCTGACATCGGTCTCCTTCAAGGCAAGAAATATGCTTGCTTTGAGAGATGTGCATTAATTCTAACTACCACTTTGTCTCTGTAATGTCACAGAAGTTCAAATACGAGGCTGATTTCATGCAATCAAGACTGTCTAGAACATTTTCATAACAAAGAGTTGTATCAAAACATCTCTTTGCTCCATGAAAAATGGAAGAGACTGGTGCACTCTTGTTTTCCAGTCACAAATGACCATGAGGCCCTGAGACTGAAAAAAAGTTTCTCAAAAAAATCTTGGATAAACACGACACATCGGCACAATGTCATCCTTTGCATATTATTATGATTCCCAGGAGTCCCAAAGTGCTTGTTGTACATTAATGAGTTATGCCTTACAACAGCAGAGTGTACCAGAATAAACATTACCTATTTACTTGTCTGTTAGTAATGTACTTAAGTTCCGAACTGGATCCATATCTCAGAGGTCTCCAAGTTCAAGAGTCTTTTTTTTATAAGGTTATGCTATTTTCATCATTAATATCCCCTCTTCCTGAAAAGTGTGCATCTTCATAGTCTAGCCCAGCATTTCTGCTGTACATTTCCATTAGTTTGCTGCATTTTCTATTTACTAGTAAAGAGATTTCTGAGTTATTGCATATTTTTTTAAGATTTTCTGACCTCTTTTCCATGGCAGCTGTGAACATCTTAATTGTTTCAGTTTTCACCCATTCTTGAAGCACAGGCAAAATGGCCTCTGTTTTAGTGATTTTATCTTGAATTAAAGTCCTTGTAATATCTGAAGATTTGAGGGAGTTGGGAAATGTATTTGTGTTAGACACAACAAGGGTATTCATTATTAAAGGAATCTCTAGCACAGCAATATTGTAACTGATTAAACGGCGTTGTTTGTCTCAGCAAGAATTGGTGTCTATGAACTACAGGTGTAGGTATCCTTCATTTTTATCTGCCTTTCCTACTTCAACACACTTCTGCCAAATGCAGTATAGTACTTGGAAAAAACTGTGTATATGCTTACCTCTACCTACTGGCAATAAAACAGATGTACAGGATCAGAACCTAGGATTGACCTGATCAAAATGGTCAGCAAGAAAATATAAATGAGGTGTTCTTGGTGTAGCCATGTGTTTGCAGCACTGCTTTCAGCAATGGCTCGACCTTACGGTTTTGGGGGGTTGTGTCTGGAATAATCTAGGTCAACTCCACTTTGTAAGAAAATAAGGGGGGAAAAGCTTGATTATCAGTGCTACTCTGTTTGAAATTTTGTCTTGTAGAATATTTGAGCAACGTGTTTGAGATAAAGATACGTTCATTCAGTTTTTGTTACTGGCTGGTTCGTGTTTGATTCCACCTTCACTGAACTGAGATTAAGAGATGGAGAAGCTTGGACTCTTTCTGTCATGAGTTCAGCTTGAGGCTTAAAGTCACCAAAAAAGCTAGCTAGATATCCATGATGCATATTTAGTATTGCCAAAGTGAAAACATCTTATCAGTTAAACAGTTCAAAGCAGATATTTTGCTACCGGGTATTATTAATCACAACTGACATATCTTATAGAGTTGTGCAGTTTTCTATTTAAGAAGCTCTCTATCAAAATGCATTTCATCCAGTTCCAAAATGATTTGTTTGGTTCCTTTGGGTGTCATAGTCATATATTTTACTTGTAAATGTCTCAATAGTTGAACAGATTAGAGCTGTGCTTGGGGAGCCCTGTCCAGTCACCTTACAGACTTGGAATTAATGTTTTCATACAAAGTTCACAGGTGGTAATTGTGCACCTCAGTAACTCCCTGTACATCAGGCTGGTCATGTCTTTCCGTATTTGAGCTTTGGTTTTAGAAGCACAGTAGATAATAACCATAAATGTTTAATTTACTATAAATATTTAATAATTATGAATGATTGCTGACCAGATTTTTAAGCAAACTGATAGAATTGTGTGAAATGAAGACTATCTTTGTATAATTTTCTAAGCTGTATTCTAAATATTATATTATATGGGCTAAATATTATAAATATTATATGGGCTTTGTTGTGCTGTTAATATGCATGCCTGATTGGTATTTTCATTAAAAATATTTAGCACATGGGTAACAAACAGAAAAATACACTTTATATAGTCAAATTGGCAATAAAATTAATCTGGATGGACTTCCTTGTGGATACAAGAATTTCTGTATCCACCAATTTTCATTCCATTGTAAGGCATGCCTTCTTTATGGGTTACTTTAAAGATGCTTTTTCAACAGAATGTGTTTTTTATAGCACAGCACTAATAGCTGGCTGTGTTTCAGTGACTACTTTCACCTATTTTGCTTTCAATTTTTTCTAATTGCCTTTGTTCTCCCTGAGGCTTTGAAGCCAAAAAAACCCCATATAATACTTATCTAATTATCAGGGCTCTTGCATCTCTAAACGATTTCATTAACAATGCTGGTTTCTGGTTCCTGCGACCAGCTGAGGGTCTGGTTCCTCTCCCGCAGACGTTTTTGGATGTCTCCCAATTAGTGAAGAATCCCTTTGCCAATAGGTGCCACTGTTGCTCTACACACACGTCTGAATCATCAATGTCCTTCAGCTGAAAAGCCAACCTTGAAAAAGCAAACCTAAATCACAGTGAACAAAATGTTGCAGAGGTAAAAACTCTGTACAGATCATGGCCAGAGGCTTGTCCATGCCAAGCCTACGGTACATGCTTTATCTTGTTCCTAAAAATAATTATATTATTGCTAATCTTGAGCAGAATTGATGAAGAGATAAATATGCATTGAACTAATTCCAGATATATTTAATCTAAGCCTTGCTGCAAGTTTATTGTTGAGCCTCAGACCAATAGCAGCTGACCCTTGCAAATATCTCCTCTGGACCAAACGTGATTTAAATGCACAGCAGCGCAGTAAGAATTTGGACTTCTGTCAGCACTTTTTACATAGGCTGTTCACATACTTTCTTAACCGAGTAAAGTATCAGAGTGGCCTACCCAGCAGTATAAAGGCCACCTACAGCCATTTCTTCTAGGTTTACTGTTTGATAATGTAAGGTCAGCTAATGTAGCTCACTTTGCAGCTTATCTACCATTAGGTGCCATTCAGTATGTAAAGCCAAGGGCAATCAAGGTCTGCTTGCTTACTGCATTGGGAGAAACCGTGGTTCACCTTGTCCCTAGGTATGCAGTCATTTCAAATGTTTACTTCATTCTTGGATGTTTCAGACACGTTATGGAGTAACACAAGTTTCTATTCTACTCTTCGAAGAAATGTATAGCAAGCTGTGTGAAAATGAAAAAAACACTAGGGACAATTAAGAGATTTATATTCTTTCAGGTTCAATCCCACTTTGTTTTCTTTTTTTCTTACTCTAACTATTCATTTACTAGAAACCAACAGATGAAAATTTTGTTTTCAGTGATTTAGTATCTTCTGAAATATTCCCAGCCATCTGCAGGTCTGAATGTAACCCAGCAACTTGTTCTAACTAGTAGACAGCCCTCCGCCTCTATAACCTAATTCTCATTCCTTCTGCATGGAACAGATCACTCTTACGTACATGAGCAACAAGCTATATTAAGTAGTACTTAGGATCACCCTAAGCGGTTTATAGAGAGGCATCCCTTGCTTTTCTGTCTCTCACCAGTTGGCGGATGACTTGCAGATATTTCTGACATCCTTCATAGTCCAGGATTCTACTAACGTTTTGGGGAAGGTGTCCCTGGTTGGAAGGGAGGACATGAGTTGTAGCTGCTTGTCCCAGCTGATGAGTAGCAAAAGCAGAAATTGGTGGGCTTTCATAGGAAGTGGTGTAGACACTGGTCATCACTCCAGCTTCTTTCTTGTGCCATTTTTTCATCAGGTGCTCAAGAAGGCCATAGTTGGTAGGTGGTTCTGAGACAGGAAATTATGAAGTATTAGAAGTTATAGAATTAAGTTTTTGGTCCTGGTGTTTTTACTCCACAATTGTCATAGGGAATATCTGCACTATTTTGACAGCAGATTAAGGACAAAACAGATCTTTTTGTTCCTAGGGAATGTGTGTCTACCCTCTGGATGAAAGGGAGAATCACTGTTAGATATTGATAGGATAGCAGTGATGGTATAAATGTTAGGAGTCCTGAGTCTTCATAGTCTCTCTGGTAGATATGAAAAAAGTTAGCAGAGCTGTACATGTCACTTAAATTCAGAAACATAATAATACTCCATAAATTCTCCTGCTAGTCATATCTCACAGCTCTCCTTGTTTTCAGCTGACATCTTGCATTATTGCACAGTGGAGAGAAATCTGTTCATTGACACTATCCTTCACTGCCTCCTGTTGTGATTAAGTATTGTTGTATGGATAACATTTCCATTTTGTCAATCCAAACAAATAAGCTACTGACTAAGAAAGTAGCAAAAAATCAGCACAAGACCCATTTTCAGAATTAAAACAGAAGGAGGTTCTTGGCTCTAAGTCTATATGTTGACCACTGCACCATGTTCCATCTGACTGAATTAATAATGCCAAAAACTACCAAGAATGGGGTGATCCGCTTTCTTAGGAACCCAGGCAAACTTGCGTTCGTTCCGGCTGTGGAGGGGAAGCAGCACAGGGTTGTAACCATGTCTATTGTATTTATCATCATACTCCGATACTAGATTTCGGCTTCTTGGTTCATCATGATGGGTGAAGAAGTGCTGCACTGGCAGGCCCTGAAATGAGATGTAGATGAAACCATGCTGTTTGTACATAGCATTGAGATGGCATAGCGTGCTTCTGAGTCAGACTGTGCTACCAGGGATAGCACAAAATTTTGTCAGTATTTGTATTACTTCTACTTATAATTTACTCCCTGAAAATAAGGGCATTTGCATTTCAAGTAAAGTAAACGTCCAGTTACATTAAGCAACTACATCTGTATGTCATGAGATCTGATTAGTCCGATTTCAACACATGGATCACAAATTTGCAGATACATTTTAAAAGTCTGTAAATGAAAAGCTGATTGTGCCTCTTAAGTGTTTCATTGTGCGCTAGCATTACATATACTACCTTCCAGCTGTCTGTCAGGAGAGAATGATGAGAATATTTGGGGTGGAGAGGCACCTTGGAGAATGGGACATTCTAGCAGATGATACTTATGTAAAAAGTATTGTTATGAAAGATCCGGGACTCATTTAAGTGCAGTTCATTCCTACAAATCGGAGGTGTGCTGATGAAAAAAATCCTCTTTTACCAGCAAGCTCATATTGTAGCCCATGGCATGTCCTGAAGACACCATACCCAGTTCTAGCTGGTAGTAACATGATTTTCTTCATGTGCACTGGTCACCTCAGGTAGAGACTGGGAAACAATCAGAGAGTACCAAGAAGTGTGTGCTGTTTGTCTGCCTCGGAAAGGCATTCTACTTTACTCAAACATACGAGGGAGCTCTGGATCCTGTAAACTGGCCACGGAGCTGCAGTGCCTTCTTTTACGCATATAGTTGTTTAGGGATATAAAATATAATTTAAGTATTAGTCAAAGATCATCGCTGTTTGGAATGCTGGCACACACAGCCCTAAGTTTGAAATTTCTTGTACTTACCTCAAATTTTTCCATCACGGTTCTCCTTAGCGTTTGGTCTGGTTTGTGATCTGGGAACCAAATGAAGTCTGTTTTGTATATGCTGCTGCCGAGTTTTCCAGTGTCTTTTGTAAACTAGGGAGATATATGACACTCAGTATAGCTGGGGCAATCTGATAATTACAAAAGCTCTGTTCCAGTGCTGCTTTCATGTACACAGTTAAAAACCACTTATTTAGAAAGAAGTCTGTGCTGTGTACTTTTTCTCAGATGGTAAAGTCAGCTGGTATAATCAGCCATTGTAAAATTCTGGATTGATTCCTTGGTGTAAATATAAGATACTGTACAGGCCTTGAAAAATTATTCATGGTTTGGTGTTAAATGCTTTGACCTACCATGTGAACTAGCATTTGAAAAGGACAAATGAAACCTTTGTTTTTTGTCCCTTTGTTCCTACTTCTGCTGCAGCAGGCCAGTCTCTGCAATATAGTCTAGCATTTTGCTGCAGGGAAAAAAAAAATCTAAAGGAAGTATTTCAGAGTCAGGAGGATTTGCCCTAGCAGCTCCAATATTGAACCCAACTGGCAAGTTTTGACAAAGTTAAATGTCTAATGATAAAATTTTGCTCAGCTCTTAAGCAGGGCATGCAATCTATCAAGCAGCTCTGCCAGCAAAGATGGTCTTGTTTATATAAGCAAATGAAACCAATATCCAAATTATTATTAAAGATCCTCTAGTACAAGTAATAGTAAGTATTAACTTACGGGTTAGCAAAGCCTCTCTTGTATAATGTTGGTATATATTATTAAGTTGTATAGTTGTATGTAAGTTGCATAGCAGTCTGAAGTGATTGCCATAAAAAGTGCTGTAGCATTTTTAATTGGCTAATATGATGTCCGGTGTGAACCATACAATATAACCCTTGCTCAGGCATTGCTTCTGTCCTGGCTTAAGAGGGAAGAATGGCAGATCATAAACAAAATTAATTAATGTAGGCCAAGCAAGATGCTTATCTTCTCCCTTTTATTACTCCTCTGAGATGAGCCTGGACTCCAGCTGATGACTGCAGTAGTATACTACCTCCACAGCATTGGTTCTGCCCCACTACTCCTGCTCTCACACTTCCTTCCTGATCTTACCCTTCTCCTCTCTTCCAGCCAGTTTCCGATGAGGACTTCATTAGAGTATTTGGGTTGAATTTTCCACCAGTTCTGTCCATCTTTTTGCAATGCACTCATATTTCGTTGTCTCACAGCACTACCCTCCCTGGTTGTTGGAACTGTCCTTCAAGTTATGTTGGTGAAAGATTACTCAGTAGTCCAGTGCTAAAACTAGAGCAGAAAGGGGCTCCGCTTCTGTCTGTCTGTGCTGAGAAACATGGGTGCTGGGTGGAACTGCTTGTGTTTGCTGTCCCCATGGTGACTGTTGTTCCAGTGACCACATTCCAGGCTGCATCATATTTACTGTTGACCAAAACAGTGGCTCCTAACCCACTGAAGTCAGCTGGGTTTTCTTCTCTAATAGAGTTCAGAATCAGAGCACAGAGTATGTCTGGAAAGACTGTGATATGTGACATACTCCTCTATACCAACACACCACACATACCTGTGTGACACACAGTCTCTCTTAACAAACTCACGCATTTTATTTTAAACAAGTGTGACAAACCAGGATGTCCGTTCAAAATAACATTGTTCTTTATTAACATAGCTAAAGAGAAGGGCTTGCAGCATGGTACAGGCTTGTATAAGGTTTGCATATTCCATGTTCCAACTAACAGCTGGAATGAGGTTCTGATGAGCCTTGTTTATCATTGTTAATGGCTGCCCTTGATTGACTACCCATCACTTGATATTAAATATCCTAAAAAGATATTTTCCTAGATTGAGGCATGAACAGACTCATGGAATCTAAGATGTTTACTATAAGCTTTTTAGGAAGTTAACAACGCTGTCCAAACCCCTTTTCCCAGCTGGAAATGAGAAACCGCAATAATCATACAGGCTTATGACTCCATGGAATCCATCCTCGAGGTGGTACCAGGTCACTCGAACACCGTTGTCCTCCAATCTCTTCTTGTAGAGCAAGCCGTCGTCCCTCAGCACGTCATACTCGCAGGTCAAGATGAAGGACTCGGGCAGCTGCTGAACAACAGCGTCTTCAACTAAGAGCGGACACAGGTTGGGCTCACAGAGTCTTTTCACTTTCTCAAAAACTTCAGCTATAAAATCAGTGGGCCTAAGTGGCTTCACACCTCTGACCTTAAATTTTTCGGGGATGTTATCTGGACTCACCCACTTCCTGTATTTCAGCCTCATATCTGGAGGAATATGAGAGCCCTCCAAGACCTCTTGCATATGCAACGCATGCCCATTTAGGTACTGCAAAGCGAAGAAAGCGGCACGTTCTCGGAATAAGAGAGGGACTCCTCGATTTTGATGGTAAGATGGTAAATTGAAGTCCAGTGCCTGAAGGCCTGGGTAGATCAAGATCTGAGCACGCAGTTTGGGGAGGTCTGAGCCACCTGCAAGGGTCTGGCTAACAGCAGCTGCTAGATTGCCCCCAGCACTGTCCCCGCAGACAATTACATTGGCAGGATCCACCCCATAGTGCTCTATATTCTTCATAAAGTGTATGGTGGCATTAAGACAGTCTTCATATGCAGCAGGGTATTTGTGTTCAGGGGCTAAACGATACCTAAGTACACAGAAAGAGACAACAAACGTAAGAGAAGGAAATGTCATTAGTATTAATCAGGAAATGGTATCCTATGCTCTCTTCCAGCCCTATCATTTTGGGGTGTTTTTCCTCCAGGTCAGGATATTCATTACCTCTTAAGCAGGTGCTCCTCAGTGATTGCAGATAAGCCGTAGATTGTGTATTCAGTCACAGGGACTCAGTAAAGTAGGACTGTCATCTGACTAAGAGTCTGGCCAAGACTCTACATTTCTTACTCATGCTGAAAACTCCCTGTGTATTCTTGACAAGGTAATTTAATAATTTTGTGCCTCTGCTTCCTATCTGTAAAATGGGAGTAATACAGTGTGATTATGCTCTCTTTTTCTCTAAATCACAATTGTTTGGAACATCTTATTACATGTTCGTAAGTTCAGCACGAGGAAGACTTTTTTAACCTAAGTGTTTGATGGGCTTTTATAGATTTTCTTAGTGTGCCAAATACTTCCATTTGGGTCTTTTCTGAGTATATCAGGGCATAAACAATTAAGAGCTGTGAAATCTCCATTATCGCTATTTGTCTCTTTATGGACTTCACAAAATTCTATAGAAATTTCTTTGCAAAAAAGAACATCTTCAAAACCAGCGTAGCTCTGCTGTGGCACCACAGCAACAATAATCTCCAAACAATAGAACTGGGTAGGGTTCACTTACTGAACAGATACAACTACCGATTCGCTTTCTCTGGATATGTAGCGGCATACTTTTTCATAGGTATCTGGAAAAGAAATATTTTCATTAGCGCTTTATTGTTATATTATTGCCCTAATCTTTGAGACAGCTTGGGAACGTTCATTCCAGAAAGGCATGTATTTGCCTTCAGACTTCCCAAATCACATGCTGAAACCTCCTCTTACTTCAATTTTACAAAAAGATGAGAATGTTCTTTCTACATTACTATAATTCCTTCAACAAATATCTTACCAAGACTTCCAAATACCCAGCCTCCTCCATGAAAGAAGATGATACCTCTCCTTCGCCCGTCAGAGGTAGCTTTAGGCTGATAAACCCTCACAGGTACTTCGTTAAACTGCAGATCCTGGATAAAGAGCTTTGGATCCACCCCTAGTTTCCGTCCCTGTCGCACGTATCGGCCAAAAGTGATTTGACTGCAAAGTCCAGTCTTCTCCAAAATCCTTCCCTGTTAATGGTAAAAGAAATTAAGGCTTCATTGAAAGTCTTGAGTTAGCCAAGGTATAAAAACTCTGCACCATACTTACACTGAACTGTACTTGAGGGAAATTTTAAAGAAACACAGAGCTTACCAAAAAGAAGGAAAAAAAAAAAAAAGTGGTAATGTTGTAAAATATGAATACACTGTTAAGAAGATATAATAATAACAGCACAAGAAGTTACAATAACTACCGCGAGGACTGTTCGTAGAGGAGGATAATGGCTATGGAAGCATCTCCCAAAGGCTCTCTAAATGGCTTCCTGTGTGCTGATAGGAGAGTTCATTCTAGCAGGTTGTTTAGTCCTTGGGTTTTGCCTTAGTAAACCCGTGGAAAAACGTGAGGAAAAGTAACTCCACAGTTGTTTTTCTTGATAGGAATGCCTAGTCCTAAGAAAGTGAGAGATCCCAGGATAGAGTCAGAAAACAGTATTTGTTTTAAGTTTGCCTAGATTAGTTTTACCAAAAAGGAGAAGTTCTACCTTTTATCGTACCAGCTGGAATCTGAAGAATCAGATTGAAAAATCTAGGCTTCACATACAGCAATTTGACCCCAGTTGTCTGATAAAAATAAAGTGCTCTGATTTGATAAAAACAATGTTCCCAAGCTCTCACATCCTACAGACTGTAAAAAATTTACTTCCATTACTCACATCCAGTGTCATTCTAATATCACATCAGAAATTTTATATTGGCCATTGAAACTGTCTTGATGTATACATTGTCAGTGTCGTCCTGCACACCTTTGTGCTCATTCTTGTTTCATTATTACTTGGTAACAACAATTAAATGTTGTATAGAGAAATAGCAATAAAAGCTTTAATAGTTCTTTATTGCATAAACTAATTTTCCTCAATTAAACCATAAAACTCGGTGAATTTGCAAATCTTAAGTGCCGAGTTGTGTTGTGCAAGTTAGTTACTGCTTTTTATTTGCACAACAGATTGACTGAGCAAAATCAAGAAGCTTCCTCTCCCAGCTCTTACAATGATCTTGCAAGCTGGAATGTAAATCTGATGTAATAAGTGAACAACCAAAAAGCTGGGAACCAAATTAATTAATGTAATCAAACAAATAAACAGTTACAATTCAGCTACTAAACAAGATCGCAGTTTTAAACGCCCAGCGAGTCTGTCTTTGTGCGTTCCCTTGTTGTCACCTGCTGGTTCAGGAGAGCTGGGTAGCTTTGTCAGTGAATTTCAAGAGGATGTAAACGGTGTAAGGAACAGTGTGGAGGAAAACAAGGTCTGTGTGATAGCAAAGGCGATGTGGCTGAAGAGCGAAGGAGAAAACTGAACATTAAAAAAGAATCAAAAGATACCGCAAGTGACAGAGGAAGAGTTGAGCAGGGCTCTGATGCCGTTTATGCAATGCTGTAAAAGGGAGTCCGGGGATTAAGGAAAGCAGCCCTAACCGGATTTTGTACCATAAATGTCAGCCGCGGCAGGAGCAGCTGAAGGGCTGTAGTTTTCCTTGTGCAAGGTGACTTCGCCTAAAGCCGAGGGCAGTTATCAAACAAAATACCAGCTCAGCTCCGAATTCGCGACTTAAACCACCGCCGCCGCCGTTTGGCGATCTCTAACGAGCCCCGGCACGCTGCTGGGGTTTCTCTGTGACACGAGCAGCGTCCCCACGGGGGATGCTCCCCCGCAGCACGCTCCCCGGGATGGGGAGCATCACACCAGAGCGGCAGGGACACGCGGATCTTAAGCCGGGCTCCCCCCCCCCCTTTTTTTTTTTTTTGGTTTCCTAGCGCAGCCCGTGGGCCGGGGCTCGCCCAGGCCGCCCCCCGTGTCGCGCAAACGGCTGCCGGGCGGCGGTTGCCCACCCTCCCTCACCGCGGGGGACCCCGGCCGGGGGGACACGGACCTGCGAAACCCTGTAACCCGCTCCCGCACCCCGGCTCGGGTGGAAACGCTCCCCCCCCCCCCCCCCCGCAACGCTCACGGGGCGGCGGGGCGCGACTACTCACCAGGGCCGCGGTGGCGAGGAGGACAGCCAGGACCAGGCGCAGCTTGGCGGGCTGGTTGACGCCGGGCGGGATGTCGTAGCTGGGCAGGCCGAGGAGCACCGCGGCCAGCGCCAGCGCCAGCGCCGCCAGCGCCAGGAGCAGCAGCAGCAGCGCGGGCAGCAGCGCCATGGCCCGGCGGCGGCCCCGCGGGGGCTCCCCGGCCCGTGGCGGGGCCCGGCACAGCGCCCCCCCCACACACACCCCCACCACTACCCCCCACCCCCGCCCCGGCTCCGCGCCGCCACCGCGGCCCGGGCCGGCGGCGTCACGGCCCGTGTGTGACAGCTCTGCAAAGCCGCCGCCGGGGTCATGGTGCGGGCGGCCGGCGGAGCCCCGGGGGGAGGCCGCGCTGCCGGCTTGAGGCGAGCGGTAATCTCCGCTCAAGGAGGCAGCGCGTGACCTGCGCGGGCAGCGCCGCCACCACCGCCGCCGCCACCCGCGGGAGGGGGGGAGCTTCGAGCCCGGGCCCCGGGGCTGCCTTCACCGGGCTCCGGGGCTGGCACCGCCGCGCCCGGGGTTGGCACTGCCGGGCCTTGGCACCGGCTCCGCCGGGCTCTGGCACTGGCACCGCCGTTTCCGAGGAGGCGGAAAGCCCGCGGCGCCGGCGGCGTGCAGGGCACCTGCGTTCCTGGCGGATTCATCTTCAGATCGCCGGAGGATGTGGCTTGTCCTGAAATTCAGGGACTCTGTCTAACGGCAGCCTGCCGGAAGCTAGAGGAAGGGCTGCCTTTGCACTGTGAAATCTAAAGGGAAGGCAGCATTTGTTCTTGTAAAAAATTCTCATTTCCTCAGTCTTGGGATTTTTCTTAGGATTTTAATTTCTTCAGTCTTACTATTCTGAGTGTGCTCACTACTGGTTTTCCTTGCTTTCATCAGCAGAGTATAACGAAGCATCATGTCAAGGAATACACTGCCTTGTCCTATAAAGAAAACTAAAAATCATGGAGAAACATCACAGCACAAATTCTAAAAAAAATACCACTGGGGAACCACTCTCTGAAAGAACATGAACAGAGTTTGGTTTGTATTTTCTCTCTTTAAGGTAAACCTTCCAGTATACACAGATCAAAGCCCAGTTCACTGACCCTTACTCTCTTCCTAAAACCTGACAGTTTTAGGAAGTTTGAGAGAGAAGTGTCCCCTCCAACCAGTATCTCTTGCCCTGACCTTCAGTGGGCGTAGTGGAGACATCCCAAAATTAAGTAGGAGTTTGTAGAGCTCCTGTTATTTCAACATGAGGACAGCCCTCACTCACCTCCAGCAAGGTGTCCCCGATTAGCTCCTGCCTCGTCCTGCTGCTCTGCAGATGCGGCTCTGCCGTGCCACTGAAGAGATGTTGAACCCCCTCAACGAGACCTTGATCTCTGCCCGATTTTCCAGAGCTTTCCTCTAACTCTTTCCTCCAGCTCACTATGTATCTTACTGGTACTTTTTAGCTACATAAAGTTGTGCTTTGGAGCTTATCAAATGGACATCACAAAGATCCTGACTAATTCACAAGAGTTCTTTAATCCAAATCATTCCACAGACATTATTTACATAGAAGTAAATCATCTGGTAATTAAATACAAGGAATCAATCAAATGGTGATCTGAAAGAAAAGGGACTGAAACACAGCATGTGGAAAATGTTAAAACTGTAAAGACTGAACTGTCAGTAGTCTCAGGAGGACAAAAACCAGTGTCCAGACAGTATTTGAAGTTCATGAATGTCAAACTTGGTATTTTACACATCAAAGGGTATCACATTTTTGCCAACAAGTATCACCTGAGGTTTGGGAGCCTAAACAGATACATGAGTGGGAGAAGCATGAGGGAAAGTTGTTTTTACAGGCCTTTTATGAATTTAACAATTCTGTCCAGTCCCCTTTTCCCAGCTGGAAATGACAAACCACGATAATCATGCAGGCCTATGATTCCATGGAATCCATCCTCGAGGTGGTACCAGGTCACTCGAACACCGTTGTCCTCCAATCTCTTCTTGTAGAGCAAGCCGTCGTCCCTCAGCACGTCATACTCGCAGGTCAAGATGAAGGACTCCGGCAGCTGCTGAACAACAGCGTCTTCAACTAAGAGCGGACACAGGTTGGGCTCACAGAGTCTTTTCACTTTTTCAAAAACTTCAGCCTTGAATTCACGGGGCTTGTGTGGTTTGTAGCCTCTGGCCTTAAATTTTTCAGGGATGTTATCTGGACTCACCCACTTCCTGTATTTCAGCCTCATATCTGGAGGAATATGAGAGCCCTCCAAGACCTCTTGCATATGCAATGCATCCCCATTTAGGTACTGCAAAGCGAAGAAAGCGGCATGTTTTCGGATTAAGAGAGGGACTCCCTGATTCTGCTGATAGGATGGTAAATTGAAGTCCACTGCCTGCAGGCCTGGGTAGATCAAGATCTGAGCACGCAGTTTGGGGAGGTCTGAGCCACCTGCAAGGGTCTGGCTAACAGCAGCTGCTAGATTGCCCCCAGCACTGTCCCCGCAGACAATTATACGGGCAGGATCCACCCCATAGTGCTCTATATTCTTCATAAAGTGTATGGTGGCATTAAGACAGTCTTCATATGCAGCAGGGTATTTGTTTTCAGGGGCTAAACGATACCTAGTACACAGAAGAGACAACAAACGTAAGAGAAGGAAATGTCATAACTGTAAATACAAATTTTCTACAGCACTTTGGCTTTCCCTGTGTTGTTTGGAGTATTTTTCCTTCAGCAAAAAACCAGTGGCATTATCTGCTAAACAGGTAACTGTCCAGCAAGTTATCACATAGAAATGATAGCCAGTAGGATGAAGTAGCATAGTTGGGATCTTCAGACACAGCACTGATCAGAACTTAAGTGATACAAGTTAATTTTACTCTTCTGGCGTAGACTGCATCTGGCTTGTGAATGACATAATTTAATCAGTCCGCATCTCGCCTTTACTTAGGATATTTCCTCTTGAGAATAATTTTATTTTTCGTTGTTTATTTAATTAACTGGGACAGTTACATTTTTTGGTATTAAGAATATTAGTTTTGCTACTATTAGTATTAAAATATATTACCACTTGACTCTGTTATAAAGCTCCTTAAAGTTTACAGGGTGATTACAACTACTTAAAGAGATAATCACCACCTTTCAAGTTTGTTTATTAGTCAGTTCTCAACACGTTAGAAAACTCCTGTGGAGAGAGCATTCCTTCTTTTTGTGTGGTGCCAGCATAGCTCTGTGTTGGGAGATACATGAACCTTACTTCGGGGTCTGTTTGCACTCTTCCTGCATTAGCAGATTGCGGGGGTGGGAGAAATGAAAATAGTGCCCTTGAAATTCTGTCTGACCATCTGGGATCCTGGAGAAGTGGTTTACTGAGGAGGAGTCTTCCCACAAGACGTGCAACACTGGTGCCGAGAAGCGCAAAGAAGCAAAAAAGACTTCCATAGGGTAGTAGACAGAACTCACCCAACAGACACAACCACCGACTCGCTCTCTCTGGCAATGTACCGGCAGATCTTTTCATGGGAATCTGCAAAAAATTGGGGGGCGGTTAACTCGCTGCCCGCTCCGTTTCCAGATGCAATAGCCAAGGAAGGTGGAAGCCTCCTTTTCCCGCCCTCCCCTCCCCTCGTCCCTCTCCCCCTCGGCGCCGCCGCCTCCCCTCACGGCCGGCGGCCGCCGTTCGCCGGCAGCGCTGAGCTGGCCCAAGATGACGGGAAATCTCAGACACCTTTCAGACCTTCCGACAGGTCTCGGGGCAGAATTATTCCCCCCGCCTCCCGGCGGTAACAGCGGCCGCGCACAGCGTGGCGGGGGGGATCGCCCCGGCCCGCCTTACCGATGCTGCAGTACAACCAGCCGCCGCCGTGGAAGAAGATGGCGCCCGCCCGCAGGCCGGCAGATGGGGCGCGGGGCCGGTAGACCCTCACCGGCACCCCGGCGAACCGCGCGTCCTGCAGCCAGAGCTGTGGGTCCGGCCCCAGCTTCCTCCCGGACTGCAAGTAGCGGGTGAAGGCGATCTGGCTGCACACCCCCGCTTTTTCCAAAATCTTCCCCTGTTCGAAGAGAGGGAGGAGAGTCCGGCTGAGCGGGGGGCGGCCTCCCCGGGGGCAGCCAGCAGCCGCCTCGGGGGAGGCGGGTGCCGTGAGGGAGACCCCGCGCCTGCCTTCCCCCGGCCGCTGTGAGGCCTGAGGGTCGCCCAGGCTTCGTGTCGGCGGGGCTCAGCCTGCTCCAGAGCCGCTCGCCTCTACCCTCGCCTTTAGCGGCCGCTCCGGTTCGGCCCTCACCAGAATGCTGGCACAGGAGAAGATGGAGCCGTGGCAGCCCCCCGTGAGGCTGCGCGCCTGGGCGAGCGGGGTTGCTTTGGCACCGTGCGCCTGAGCAGGTAGGCCCATGCGTCCGACTCACGCTCTGTCAGGCAAAATGTCTTCGGGGAGAAAAAAAGGAGTTTCCATCCCGGCGTCGCCAAGCCCTACGGTTTCATACCAGCTTCCCACCGCTTACAGCCTTGCAACCCAGATGTCATTCCTCTAAGGTTTCGCATGAGTCTCTGGTTTTACCTGCTTAAGAAGTACCTGGCCCTCCATCAGTATTACTGGAAAGCCCCAAAAATGGCCTAAAAACATCATCTGTGCTTAGCTGAGATGGAAATCAAAGCAATCTCCCTTTTTATAAATAATTAATGTAAACTTAATTAGGGAAGCTCAGCTGATAAAGCTTGGACTCTTATGGTTGGCTTCATCCCCATGTAATAGGGAAGATCTGACTGAAGCTCTCTGAGGTCTAACAGACCTCTAATTGTCCTCTTAAGTCAGGCCGCCAAAAAAGGAAAGCCTTCATTTAGGTCTTAATGCAGCCACCAGGATTCTGGTATTTACACATATAATCTTACAAAAACAACACCTAAACCACATTTCTGGCCGAAATCATGGCAGAATAACTCACCATAGCAGATGTAGTAATCATAGAAGCAAGGAGAATTCGAAGCTTTCCGGGATTATTCACTCCAGGAGGAATACTGAGATTGAAGTAGTCAGATTGAATTGTTTCTATAATTGCTAGTATGAATGAAGCAGTAAAAATCACCAGCAGTATCACTAGCAGTATATAAAAAAACACCATTTCCCTTAATCAAAGGTGAGGTGTCTTTACGCCTATCTTTGATTTAGCTTTCTCAGATAACAGTAAACCTTAGAGCGGTCCAAGTTACAACAGATCTTTCAGGTGTCACACGCTTTAAAGTCCTCGGAAACGTGCAGGCTGCCAGCACACATCACATTGCAGAAAAGGCTGAGGAGAATGTGTTTCATTTCCTGTTTAGCTTCACGTTAATTGTGGGACTGATACAGGGCCTGGTATTCTGCATGGTATTCTTGGATTGCAGATCATATGAAAGATTGTTCAGAGAGATAGCAGTTAAGTACTGAATAAAATTCTAGTTTATGACAGGTTGCTATTTACAAGGAGAGACAACTGATGTGGAGGTTAAATTGTCTCTTGCATCTGATCTGCAGCCACATGTTGCTTCCTGAATTGTGGACATTCCTTAAGTAGTTTGGAATATATGGTTTTAACAACGATGTTTAGAAAAGAAAAACGGGAACTAACACGAGGGAAAAAAAGCTAACGTGTGTTCTACAAAAGTAAATGCATCAGTCTTATTTTGCTGTTAGAGTTATTTAAGCACAGGAACAAGTTTTTCACCATACTTGCATGTTTGATAAACATAGGAAAATGTTTAGACCTTTTCCTCCATTGTGTTTTACAGAAAGCTATTAATAGAGTATCCTTGATGGGGACAGTTGCAGTTCTGACTTCATTTTTTCAAATTTAAAATACCAATTACCTAGCCCGTAGAAATTTATGCAAGTTGGTACCTGGGAATCTTAGACTCAGAAGTTACATGCAGCATGTAGCACAAGCACTGCATTATAGCATTGTAATACCAGTATCTTTCTCCTTTGCCAAAACACATTTCGACTTCTAGGAAGAATGAAACCATAGATCATAACTGAATAAAATGGGTCAGACCAGATGTTGATTTAAAATTTTACTGCATCTTTAGTATTCACGGAGAGAATAGTGAGTACCTCGTCTAAATAGATCATTAGAATAGGCAGACTGCACATGGAATACTTCAAACAGCACTAAAACAAACTTTTGTAGCATTCTTGAAATATCTTTTTCAGTGGTCACACTGGCATAATTGCTCATTAACAGATTGTCCTATCTAAACCTCTTATGTGGAATTCAGAAGCGTAAAAGACCACAGAAGATTGTCAGTTCTTACAGAAGGAAGGAAAATTGTTTCTATAAGCTTTTTAGGAAGTTAACAACGCTGTCCAAACCCCTTTTCCCAGCTGGAAATGAGAAACCGCAATAATCATACAGGCTTATGACTCCATGGAATCCATCCTCGAGGTGGTACCAGGTCACTCGAACACCGTTGTCTTCCAATCTCTTCTTGTAGAGCAAGCCGTCGTCCCTCAGCACGTCATACTCGCAGGTCAAGATGAAGGACTCGGGCAGCTGCCGAATAAGAGCATCTTCAGCTAACAGCGGGCACAGGTTGGGCTCACAGAATCTTTTCACTGTCTCATAAACTTCGGTTGTACAGTCAAGTAGCACATGTGGTTTGTAGCCTCTGACCTTAAATTTTTCAGGGACGTTATCTGGACTCACCCACTTCCTATAATTTAATTTAATATCTATAGGAATATGGGAACCCTCCAAGACCTCTTCCAGATTTGTTGCATTCCCATTTAGGTACTGTAACACGTAGAAAGCAGCACGTTCTCGGAATAAGAGAGGGACTCTGTGATTCTGCTGATAGGATGGTAAATTGAAGTCCACTGCCTGCAGACCTGGGTAGATCAAGATCTGAGCACGCAGTTTGGGGAAGTCTGAGCCACCTGCAAGGGTCTGGCTAACAGCAGCTGCTAGATTGCCCCCAGCACTGTCCCCGCAGACAATTATACGGGCAGGATCCACCCCATAGTGCTCTATATTCTTCATAAAGTGTATGGTGGCATTAAGACAGTCTTCATATGCAGCAGGGTATTTGTGTTCAGGGGCTAAACGATACCTAGTACACAGAAGAGACAACAAAAGTAAGAGAAGGAAATACTAATTTTAAATGTATTGCTGAAAATACTGTTTCCCGCAACCAGCAATACCCTGATTACCTCATAATTTTCCCTTTCTCCACAGGCTGATCATAAATAAACTGTGGCTAGTTGGGCCAGGTGGTGCAGATTAATTTATTAGGATATTATCTGTTTAGGACGTTTCTCAGGTCTTTAACAACACAGTACTCAGCTGCCAACTGTGTCTAGGTTTTATTGACAGTCATATAGTTGTTTTATGCTTTAGCTTTCCATGGGTTGGATACAAATTACAATACTTCTGGTTTATGTCTTTGTTACAGTGCAACTATATCCTCATAATCCAAATCATTATGTCAGTATAGTGATGATATTAGCTTGTCATTCACGTAGTGCTTCTGTAAGCATCAAGCAGAGTTTCCTTGAATAAAGATTAAGTAGAATATAGGGCTTACTATCTGTTTACTATCAATTTTGAGTTTGGAATTTGAAAACATTGTTTCAAAACTTCATTTCCCAGCTAGATATCCCAAAGCACTATTTGTGATGTCGTCAGACAGTGAAGACTTAGCCTGAGTCAGTCTTCAGTGGCGCCAAACAAGAACAGGGTGAATTTGTACATCATATGCTTGACAAGTCCCACAGAAACATTTCTCTGAGAATGGTTGTTGCTATGATCAGGAGGCTATAAGGTGGTATTTAACATGAGAAAAGACTCACCCAACAGATACAACTACTGATTCACTTTCTCTGGCAATAGAGCGGCATAGCTTTTCATGGGTCTCTGAAAGAAACATATTTGGTGGGGTTTGTGTTTGCTTTGTTTTTTTGCCAGAGTACTAATGTTGTCTACTGAGTAAGTCAAAGAATTGCAAGAAGAAAATGCTTTCTACTTTTCTCTGCCCCTTCCTACATAGCTTCTCGGATCTTTTGTACCCCCTCATCTTCCTATTTCAGTATTTGCTTACTGCATTTTTCCCCCTCATATCTCATTGTCTTTAAGAAAAATCACATAATGCGCAGCAGATGCTTTCTTCTGACAGCAAGACTTCAGAGAGTGCATCTGTTTATACTCAAACTTCATGACTGCTACAGATCAAGTGACAATCAACTTTACCATTTATGAAGTAGATACTTCTTTAACTAAATGATAATATTTTTTCTGTTAGATATCTTACCCAGACTTCCAAATACCCATCCTCCTCCATGGAAAAACATAACTCCTCTCCTTTGGCTGGCAGATGGGACCTTAGGCTGATAAATCCTTACAGGCACTTTCTCAAACCACAGGTCCTTGATGAAGAGCTTCGGGTCCACTCCTAGAGTCTTTCTACCTTGAATGTACCGGACAAAGCTAACCTGACTGCAGATCCCAATATTTTCCAAAATCTTTCCCTGTTCAAAGGCAAAGAGAATAGGGCGTTCACTCAAGAGATTCTGTATTTTCCAAAGTAAAGGAACTGTATGGGCAGTTATACTCATGTTGTCTAAGTTGTATATTTTAGGGCAATCATAAAATATTTGAGTAGTGGTACAGGTACAGTACAACTGAACAAATAACAGTAACATCATGAGCGGTCACATGAATAGCAGTGTTCACCAAAGAACATCATCCCAAAACAATGCAGCATTAACAAAGACTGTTTGAAATACATCCCTTTGCTTTCTCAGCGGGTCCTTTACCTAACATTGAAAACGAGCTTGGTTTTCACTGGTTATTCTGTCCTTGCCCTGAGAAGATGTGAAAACAGCGAAAGATGATAGTTCTGGTGCTGATTTTCATGATATGGACACTTGCCAAAGCAGAGTTGACTAAGTTGAGAATATATTTGATAATTGGTTTTTGATTCATCTCAGAAATCTTCACTGACCTTCCCTCATCACAACATCTATACATCTGTCATTACCTGGAAATACTCCTGATAGTGAGCTCCTTTGTCAGCAGAGATCACCAGATGTCGAGTGCCAGTAAGAGCTTCAGCTCTTGTGGGCTGGTTAGCTTCCCACTCTTTTACAGGCCAGTTCACCTGAAGAATTTGGGCTGGCCAGAACCCCTCATTCCCACCAGACAAGCCTGCCTAGTTGCTGCAGGAGTTATAAATATGTGTTCAGGGGAGATGGAATTCCTTCAGCTCCTCTTGGGCATCGTTACCTAATTTTGTCACTTGTGTGACAAAAACTGCCCCTTCCCAAAACCAGTTCTGAAATACTCAGTTTCTGATTTTATCTTCAAAGTAAATACATAACTCCTCATCCCTGAGTCCAAGAACAGCTTGAAAGCTTGACTCAAAGACGTCTGATATATTCTGCACCTACAAGGAAATATAAATGATCCACCATGTATAAGCGTTCTTAATCAAATTATTGCTAGATCAGCACAATCCATTGTAGAAGCAGTCCGACTTTTAAACTGCCTCAAACACAAAGGCAGTGTTTACATACTGCCTAATGTAAGAGCTAGGCAGGACTGTGATAATGCAGCGTAGTGTAAAAAAATCTGGTAAAGGTTTCTTGAGCAAAACTGAGCTTCTAAATACAACATGCAGCATAGTAGCAATGCCCTCTCTCCTCTCTGAAAATTAATCCCAAGCAGGGTTCTAGCATTGTATTAAGTTTAAAATACAGGTTCATCGTTCTTCCCCCAGAAATCGTACCAGGTTTACTTACCACCACAGCTCTGCTTATTAAAATTATATGAATGATTCGGAGCTTTACAGGCTGATTCACTCCAGGAGGAATTTCTGAGTTGGAGAAATCAAAATTAATTGCCCCCATGACCAACAATATAAATCCAGCAACAAAAACTGCTAAGAATAACACCAGCAGTGTGTATACAACTGCCATTTTGCTGAGCAGCGAAGTGATCTGAAATGTCTTTGATTTGACTTTCCCAGATATCTTTGGCTTGTTACTTCCTGATTCGTTGTTCGTCATAAGGTCGCTCCATTAAAAACCTTTCTCCTCCCTTTTACAAATACATTAGTGGGTCTCTTTCCCTCTCCCACTTTCCTTCCCCCCGCTCCCTTTATTTCACAAAAGATAAGTTGGTCAAAGTCCAAATTCATTAAAAGATCTATGCCAGCATAATTTCAGAATCTTTGCAGGAAACCAGTCCTTAGCTGGGAGAAGAGTGTTACAAATAAACTGCATTAATGTTAAATTAATTAGAGGTGGGAAATGGACACAGGGCATTTGTGTGCTTTGAGTTTGTGACACTATAAAACACTATTCTGAAGAAGAGTTTCTCTAGGGTTATGCAGAGAAAGGAGCCTGCATATGATTATCAGTCTAAAGACCCAAATGGATTGTCACCAGTATGTTTTTGGAAAGGTGCATCTATAAAATTACATCATTACCTCAATCTCAGTTTTTTTAGTATTTGTGTTTTCTTCTAAAGAAGAACACGGTTAAAAAGCAACACAGGAGGCTGGGTTTAGATTCATGATCAGGTTACCTGGTACCAGGTAAACTTCAGTAACTCTCAGTGTGCAACAAGTACAGCATAAAATGACTTAAGTTAATCAGCAATTAAAGAGTTTCAAATCAAACTGCTTTATCTTGTTCTTGCTGTAGAATGGGATTGTGGTAATGTAGAGATGCTGTAGTGTAAATGGTGCTTGAGGTATTAATTGTGAATCTGAGTCTGCAACTCTTCAAACAACTAGGATGTTGGAACATTGTTGAAATGGCAAATTCCCAGGGAAATGAAAGACATGAAAATCTAACTTAATTAATCAGCCATGTTGCAATTTTTTTTTTTCAGTTAAATTGTTAAGCCATGGGGGGAAAGTACTATGTCATTTTAGTTAGAAAACTTTATAAAAAATGAAATATCTTAATTTTTTCCAGTGAAAAGTTGAGTGTTTTTAATAGGGCAGATAGGCATCATAAAATATTCTGAAGTAGAAGGAAAGCCCAGATTGAAAAAAAAAATAGCCCACCCAATAGTGTTTCTGGACTTCCAGTTTGTATTATGTTTCCACAGTTATGTGATCATATACGGTAGTCTTAGATAGTCCAGTTGTCTGATTAATTACTGAAATTAATTACTGTGTGCAGCACAGGTTTGACTAGGTAGAATTAGCAAAGCTGTAGTCTCTGTCTGCCAGTGTTGCATTGTCCCTTCACCATGAGGTGTTCATTTAGGTTTATCAGGGATTATGTGTTTAGCAAATGTAACTTGCGCTTGTAACAGAAATATTTTAAATACTAGTTTTTATTTTTTTTTGGTTGAAAGCATCACAAAATTGCCACGGCATTACAGTGATAAGATAATATAATGTTGTTCTTCTCTACCTTCTTACATCTATGACCTTTTTCAACAAATGAACAATGAACTTTTTCAACAAACATAGCCTAACAGGTAGCACAGCAGGTAGTCTTGAGCATAAGATAATCTCAAAAGAAAAACAAAGAGTACAAAAAGGAAAAGAAATCTCACCTCTGCTCTTCCTTAACATGTACGCACTCATTAAAGTTTGGGGATTCCAGTTTAAGAATCAAGTTCCAAACCAAAACATCATTTCTCAGATTCCAAACAAAATCAAACTCATACTAGTTCCAGTTTAGAACTTCTGCTGCTGCAGAAGCCTTTCTTTTGACTACACTTTTTCAAGAAAAGCATAGGCTTTGTGCAGAGTAACTCTAGAAATGTAGATCTGCAATTTCACTATCTGACATGACTTCACGGAACCTGACTCATTGGGCTCTCCATCTGATACCCTAAACATCTCCTGTCTCTCTCTAAGGGCCAGAGTAGACCCTGGTTGTTGTCTTCAGCGTTTCTGAGCAGTTGAAGAATCTTCAGGAAAAAATGTTCTTGCTGCTTGCCTTGAATGTGTGCCAGTCATGCAAAGGTACTAGGATTGCTAGGGTTGAAGTGGAAGAGTATGTGCCAGGTGCCTCGCTTTTGCATCTTGATCATATAGGTGTGGTTTTACAATAATGTTTTCTAGAATGGTGGTGCTTTAAATAATCTTAACATTTGTTTGAAAGTCACTGCAGAAGGAGAAATTAGAAAGTATAAAATGCAGTCAACATGCAAAACATAAATCAAAAGTGTTTATATTCTTTGCCAAGTATAAATTCACAAAGGATAATGTAAAACTTGCATCTTTGTTCGGAAAAATGCTTTCATAAGCTGTTTATATAATTCACAGTACTATCCATTATCTTTTTTCCAGATAAAAAGGAAAAAATCCCATAGCCAAAAAAGGCTAAAATTCCATGGAAACCACTCTCAGAATGATACCATGTTACTTGAATGCCATTGTCCTCTAATCGCTTCTTGTATAACAGTCCATCATCCCTAAGCACATCAAACTCACAGGTCACAATGTAGGATTCGGGGAGCTGGCAAATAATGGAGTCTTCAGCTAAAAGTGGGGAAAATGTTATTGCTAAAATTTCTTTGATTGCTTCATGGACTTCAGGTTTATATGAAGTGGATTTCTGTGGTACGTAGCCTCTGATCTTAAATTCATCAGGAATAATGTCAGCACTTATCCATTTTTTATACTTCTGTTTCATACTCTCAGGAACATGACAATTTTGTAGGACATCTTCCAAAACTGATGGTTCTTTATTAAGGTAACGAAAACAGAAGTAGATAACTAGCTTCCGAAACAACATGGGGACTGAAGCATTCTGCTGATAGGAAGGCAAATGAAAATCTAGTCCCTGTAGTCCTGGATAAAGTAAGACCTGAGCACGTACTTTTGGGAGATCTCTTTTATTCAGCAGTATTTGGCAAATAACCGTAGCAAAATTAGCTCCACAACTGTCACCACTAATGATGATGAGAGCAGGATCCACATGATACTCTTCTAAATTCCTCATAAAGTATAAGGTGGCATTGAGACAATCAAAATATTGCCCTGGGTATGGGTGTTCAGGAGCCAAACGATAACTGAAATATTGAAGATATTGTGGTTATTGTCAAAATAATTATAAAAATTTAATTTGTGTTGCTCACGATTGACTGGTATGGTAGTTATGGAGGCCTTTTTCTCTCAATTTTAAAGATTATATTTGTTTTTAACTAGTGTAGGTTGGAAAGACAAATTAATTAATGGTGTTACAGCTATTTTAGAATACTTTGCCTATAAGCACATTTCTAAATTAAGTGAAAGGCTAAAGCGAAAAATAGGGAGCACAATCTAAAATAGTAAATATTTTCAGCATATTTTTCAGAAATGTTTCAACTGTGAACTGTATTACCATAAATAATTCTATGTAAACAAACTTACCCAACAGACACAACCACTGAGTCGCATTTTTTGGCAATATAGCGGCATATTCTTTCAAAGGTTCCTAAAGAGAAAGTTTATCAGAAATGATGCTTTAAAAATCAAATATCCTTTTGAAATGAAAATATAGATCCTTAAACATATGTTCTGTGGAAGGCACTGCAACATGAGACCAATGAGTAACTCCTGCTATGCAATGCGGTGTTTACATGTTAACATATTTCCTGGTTATTGGTCAGTGGCTGGTAGGGCATACTATAAGCATGGTAATACTAGGAAAAAATAGAAGTCTGTCTAGGCTGGTATCACATCTCAGCTGGTGGTCAACAAAAGGTATCTGAGGAGAAGCATAAGCTGAGGACAAGAAGCAGCATGCAAGAAGTTGAGGCTCACGGCACTCCTTTTAGACAGAAACGGTCTTTATATTTAATGCCCTTGATTAATGTTTCTTCCCTGAGTTATTCGAACCACTTCTTGAACCCATGATTTTAACATTAACAACTTTGTGCAGTGAAGAATTCCATAGCTTGCTTACAAAGGTGTAAAGAACCATTTCTATTTGCTTGTTCTGTGCCTGGCATGCGCTGCTTCTGTTTGGTGACATTTACTCTTGTGCTGTAAGAAATGGTGGATGATGATTCCCTGTTTAACTTCTCTTGCTTCTCATGATTTTGTAGACATTTAGTGTATCTGTCTTTATCTGTCTTTTCCAGCCTGAAGAGTCATAGTCTAATTGCTTATTCTCTGTACAGAAGCACTTTTCTCACCCATGCTGCCTCTCTCTGAGTCTTTCCGGTACTGCTATACCCTTTCTGAGGTGTGGGAGTTAGAACTAGAAGCTGTATACTACATTTAGATGCACTGTGGATTTATTACAGTGGCATAAAGAAGTTTCCTGTTTTGTCCTTTCCTAATAATAATTTCTAGCATTTTATTTACTTTTTGACTGCTACTGTGCACAAAGTCAACATTTTCAGTCAGTTTTCTACTGTCATCCCAAGATCTTCTTCCTACAAGGGAGTAGTCTGCTTAGAGTCCATTGTTTTCTTTATAAAGTTAGGATGCTCTCTTCATCTGTTTGACTTCTCTACATGTCATTTCACCTGTCATTTTGTTGTCTAATCCTTTGCTATCATAAAGACATTCTGCAGTTTTTCAGCCATCCATTTACTACCTTGAAGGATTTAGTATCATAGCAGCTTTCACCACCTTTTCTGTTTTTTAATACATTGATTAGCACTGGGTCCCAGCACAGATCTCCTTATAGGAATCTCACAGGAACCTCTCGCAACCCATCTTTTTTCTGTCTTTTCATCAGTTTTTATCCAAATGAAAGACCTTCCCTCTTGTGTCATGGATGCGTAGCCTCTTTAAGAGACTCTTTTGGAAATCAAAGTAGGTTTTATCAAACTCAGTCTCTTTTATTCATGTATTTGCTGACTCATTTAAAAAGCTTACCTTGATTTGTGAAGCATGTCTTCCATTTGTAGGGAGTTTAAGGAGTAAGTCATATTTATCTGTCCACTGATTCTGTTCATTGTAGCTTCCACTAATTTGGTATTTGCAGACTTCAGGCTTACTAGTATGTAGATTCCCCAAGTTCTTTTAAAAACTTGTCATTATGTTATTTGCTTTCCTGTTACCAAGTACCAACGGGAATTCAAATGAAGGGTTGCATACTACAGTCACTGTATAGGTATGGGTATTATATTAAGCCATGGCAGTGTGCTGATGGTGCAACAGCAATTGTGTTGTGAACAACAGCTACAACTATGGAACTGGCGTGGTTTTTAAATTCCAGCGAAAGGAATTCACCTTTCACTTAGATCATAGAGGCTTATCTCTTGAGTCCTCACAGCCACCCAAACTAGCTCTAGAACTAGAAGCATCACAGCTGGTGTCAGCCCAACACTCCACCCAGACTAACATGCTCTGCAGTAAAACAGGGGCAGATTATTTCTGCCACAGTGCTGAATAGAACCTATGTTACTAAAAGTTACATTATTGTTTCTGCATGATGCTAAACGAAGCTAAATGGCTCTGAAACTCCTTTGCAGATAACTGAAGTCTGCCTAACATAGTGCTAGTGGCGACTTACCTTTTGACACAGTAAAGGATTCAAACCCCTCAAACTTCCCTGTCTGACCCCTGAAATGAAATCTAGATTTCCATGTTAGTTGCCTTGGCTTCCAGACAAAGCACACAGAGACTTGGTTGCTCAGAAAGAGATCCAGAGCAGTTAGGAGGTTGAGCCAGCAGCTACTGAGACAATCAAAGGGTTGTCTCCCTTTCTGAAAAGGAAATAAAGTATTCTGTGCAATGTTACCACAAGAATCAAACTCCCCCAAATTGGTTCTGTTTTTAATGTTCAGTTATTATTTATATTTTCCTTCATTCTGATTACTTGTTTGCATGAATGGGAATATATTTACGGATTTGTTTTTAATGTATTGTTTAAATTCTTTCTTCGACCATTCTATGCATGGAGTGCAGGTTGAGAAACACTGACTTTTGTAGTGTTTCTACACAAAAGTTGAGTGCTGAGCACAGACGTATATCTTAAATTCTGTACTTTGAGGCCCTACCCAAGCTTACAGGAAACACTTTAGTCCAGTTGAGATCCAAAACTAAAAATTTCTCCTTGAGAAGTAACCAAAGCATTTTTCCAAAGAATGAAGCCAGAATGTATTCTTTTTAGCAACAGCATTGACATTTTCATGATACCATAATTATTCCAGAAAGTAGATCAAGGCTGAGCTTCGTATCCGCCTAAAAGGATTTTAAGTTACATTTCCAGAAAAGATGGAGTACAGAGGAGAAGAAGGGAAGAGATATGGCTTCCAACCCTTGCTCCAGGACTGTTGCTATATCTTATTTTTAGCAAGTCATTAGTTAAGGGACAAGAACATCCTGTGAGCTGCGCTTCCCTCACAGTGACCTAATCACATGTGTTTTGTTTTAATGGTCTCTCTTTCTCTGCGCCAGCAAACTGAATCTTTCTCAGAACAGCTTCAGGAGGAAGGAGCAGAGTCCCTCTGCTGTTAGCTGACAGTTGATTGTGGGGTTTCTGGATCACAGTTCCAGATTTAGAAGCTTCAGATCTGTTAAGAGCCGCTTTCATCAACTTCACCTGTAGCCCAAAGGAAGTAGAAATATGATTTACCCTGAGCTGTGCACTAGACTATTAATTCTGCAAGGTGCTTTCAGTTAGTATTGAGGTTGCAAAGACTATTGTCATGAGGAAGGACAGGTGAGATATTGACTGATACACATCTGAAGGTAGAAGTGTAAAGGTTTGGATTTGATTTTAAAAATAAAACTTGCTGATTTCTTACTAATGCTCCCAAATGTGCCAGCGCCTCCATGAAAATATAGTATTCCTCTTCTTTTGCCAGTAGGTGGCCATTTAGGCTGATAAATCCTCAGTGGTACCTCATCTACTTTGAGATCTTTGATAAGAAGTTTTGAATCTCTCCGTGGTGGTATTCCATCTAGCACAACTCGCAGTAAGCTTAGATCACTGCAGATCCCTAGCTTCTCCAAAATCTTTCCCTGTTGAAAAGAAAGAATTCAGAAGAAGAGGAGTAATGTAGGCTTGCTTCTGAATAGATAGCATTATTGTACGTACATGCAGTTCAATAGGTACAGTATACATGTAGCTTTGTTGTTTAATTTTCATGTGAAACAGTTTTCCAATGTAAAGTGCCTGCAGTTTGACAGATGCACTGAAAAATCTAAATAAGCTTTTAAGATTAGTCATATCAGTTTTGTGAGTTAATTTAACATGATTTGGTTCATATAACAATGCTTATAGGCTTCAGAGGGGTGAATTGCTGCTTCTTTTTTTCTTTTTTTTCTTAAACCATTATCTTCCATCTCCCAAATAACCTACCAGAATAAAAGTGAAATCCCCAGTTTTAAAAAAGTGGACTTACCGAGATCATAGTTGTAATCAACAATGAATGGAAAACCCGAAGCTTTAGAGGTTGGTCAATTCCAGGTGGCAGTTCTGAATTGAAAAAATCGTAAAATAACCCTCCCAAAACCAGTGCTGGTATTACAACAGGAGAAATGAAAACCATTCCTATTATTGCTAAAGTTGTATAGACAGATGCCATTTCACTTCAACAGAAGTGAACGCTAAAAAAGCCTATGCTGTCTTAAGCCTTGTTTTCAAGTGTTTCTGAGGTGTCTTCACAGGAGACACTGTGAAGCACTCTGTTCATAAGCAGAAATAAAATGTTTATTAATGTTGCAATACCCTCATTTTCTCCACCCTTCTTTTGCTAATGATATTATTGGCAACACTTCCTTATACTAAATAAAGGAGAGGGGGAAGTTTTTACCGTTTACAAAAGGTACAATTCGAAGTATATGGAACTGATTTATATCATGAGTTCTTCACTAACAATGAGAAAAGATTATTCAGAGGGGCCCTTATTTGAAGGTTGTCTGTGTCTGGTTTGTTGTGGATTCATTATGGATGGACATTCCTGTTGTAGCGTTAAATTTTAGTGATGTGGGGCTACTTGCAGTTGTCATCAAGGTGTATACTTCTCTGAGAAGAAAAATATTCAAATCCACATGTTCTTGATAGACTTTGGTTCATAGTGGAACACACAGACACATTCATGCTTTAATTTTGGTTTAAATAAGAGTACATTTGCTCGGTGTATAACCTGTGATATGCTCCGGCAGAAAGATTTGCTCTGTTTATGTGATGTGTGCCTACGTTACATTAGCTGTGCGAGATGTTTTATGCATAGATACTGTTCTTCACACTGGAGTAGCAGTACAAGTGAAAACAGTGCTAGGCAGTGCAAGTCTTAATGTACATTAAGGTCTCTCCAGATACATGGAGGTGTGTTTGTAGATTTAAGCCGCTATTGTTTCTGGTAAAAGCTTTTCACTAATTAAACTCCCAGAATTTTATATTAATTGTAATTCTTGTTTGTAGCTCAATGTAGAGGCATTACGAATACATGTATATTAGTGAGGGGTGATTACAGTTGGCAGCAGTTGTTTGGTGAAGTAATTTTTCTGGTTTGTATTCTTCCTACCAGAATTTCATTTTCCACACAATTCTGAAGTTACAGCTCCCAAACTTTTTTCCTGTCCTGGCTTTTAAAGTGAAATTGCAGTCTGAAAACTGAATTAGTCCCTAGCTTCGTTACCACAGTATTTAAAGCAAAGCAATCATGACAGCTGATTTGCGCAATTTTAGTTGTGGAGATAAGAATGTGTGGGATAAAGCAACACAAATTTGCACCAAGGTTTGTGAAATAGGCACATCGTCAGCTGTTCACAGTAAGGGCTTCTACTTTGCTGAGGTTGGCTGATTTGGGGCCACCTCTCCTTTACATGGAGCACGAATTTAGCAGGATAGTTAGTAACAAATGTCAGGTTGTGGAGTGGTGAAGCCAAACCCAGATACCCATGGTCAATGCTCATTCTGTCCTAAGCTCATCAACGTTTATCCATTGAGCTTTTTCTGCAGCACAACAGGGTCATCCTATTGATGTTTTTGGTCATTAGTTCTGTAAATAGTTTCTGTGTAGTGTGGTATTATAGCACAGCCTGTGGGGTTTTGATTATTTGTTTTGCCGTATATTCCCGACAAAACAGCAGAAGAACATAGTTCTTACTAAGTGCTTATTTCTGATGTCTGTGCCATCAGTCAATATACCCTGAAATAAATTACCACATGGAGATCAGCTTTGAATATTGTATTTCAGCATTCTTGACAATTTCTTATGTTTGAATCCTCAGAAGAGGAAAATGCCATGCTTTCAAAAGAACCTGTAGTCAAGAATAGTAACCTCATAAAGGCACTTATTACTGCATTGGCAGTAAATGAAACTTTAAAGAGCAACCAAAAAAAAATTCATTAAATACCTGATATTTGGAATAGATCAGATTATGAAAGCTTCATACTGAAGAGGACATGTATGTCTACTGTAGCTCTATAAGCTGTTTCTGACACCATATTGGCAGGAGTCTTTTCTTCGTGGTATATAGTATGTCAATAATTAAACACCTTTAATCAAAACTAAAGCACCTCATAGATGCCATCTCTGTTTTGAAACTTTGATGGATGTGATAGAGTGGAAGGAATATTTCTTTACTGTCTTTTTTATTTAAAAATACATTTTAAAAAGGGCAGTGTGGAGTCTCTGTTTGCTTTTTGATGTTATGCCCTGGCAGTTGTCTTCAGTAAGAGCTGTTGTACAGTCGTGACAGTCTGAACAAAAAATCTTTCAGTTATGCCTTATAGCCCTTCTGTTGTGAAAGAAATGTTGGCTAAGTAATGTTTCAGAATAGTATATTAATATTTTACTCTTAATATCTTAATATTTTACTCTTAAAGCATAGTCTGAGTAGGCTCAGTTAGAGCATATTTTAACTGTATGCTATGTCAGCACCTCAGTCCTTCCTCCCTGCCCTGTTACCACAGTCTCCATGTTTTTCCAGAATCAAGCAAATCTCATGGTCTTAGAGCTCCTTGGTCCTTCTGGGGATGCTCATATTCACAACTGTTTCATGACATTTGGTGCCTTATATTCCAAAATGCTCATGTGACTCAAATAATCCTGTTGCTGCATGTCACTTCTCGTGATGCTTGTTCAGAGATGCTTCAAATATTGGTCAGCCGTTCCTGTACCTGCAGATGTATGGGTAGAAGTATCTGTGATCGCTGTCAGTCTCTCACGTTTGTAACAGTGGGGGTTTTGGTGGGGTTTTTTTCCTAATAGTTTTTGAGGTGTTAAATTATCAAAAAAATGTTATATTCCCTTTCAGTCCACTCCATGCAATGAGTACCTTACATCTTTGCAAACAAAAATGCTTTTTCTCTTTCTGGCAGTACATAGATATCCAGCTTGGATAAAAAGCTACTAGTAGTAGCTCCTTAAACTGTAGGTATTTGCTGATATGTTTTGTAACATCCATTCTTTCATTCTTTCAGTAAGCTTATTGCAAAACCACAAAGTCTTTACCCATCCCTAGATGAGAACAGCCTTATTAGCTAAAGAAGATTCAAGAGATTCCACTAAACTGGAGAAAATGAACACAGCTTGGAGTTTGGCATTGTAATGTGCATTATGGATAGGCATAGGGTTCTTTATTGTTATAAAACAGCTACTCAGAGCTCACAAAATTGATACTTTATTCATTGAATTTAATGTTGCTGGAGACTGACATGTTTAATATATCAGTTGGTGAGTACAGAATTGATGATAAATCAGTAAATTATTCCCATTTTCTCATCAGTGAGCCTCCATTTATGCAAGAAATTAGTCACCTCTAAAATTCATTCTTAATTTTTCAGCATATTTCTTCTGGTCATAGTAATGATGGGAAGGCAAAGTATTATAACAATTCAAAGTAATATGATCTTTGCTGTTTTTTCCCCAGCTTAACCTGTCGGTTTTTGTAAGACTTATATAGATGTGAAATCACGGACCCGTTTGTAGATTGAGAATGCATAAAACCTATCAACTTCACATCGATTGTTTATCAGCACAAGAGGCAGGCAGCTTTCAAACCAAACACTAATAAAGGCAGAAGTGGTGCTAATGAGTTATATGGATGTCACATGTTACTGTTTTTCTTGTAATGTCTTTCTCTAAAACATTGCAAAACATTTCACTTCTGATTGTAGGCTGTGTTTCCTAACAGTTAGCCTGTAGTTGACTATTGCAGAGTTGCTATTTGTAATACAGGAAATACTACAAGGATTAACTACAGCATAGTAAAGTAGCCAGCTGTAATGACTGAGGTATCGATTCAGTCAGGTATAGCCAGGCTTAAAAACTAACCAGAAGGCATAAAGCTAAGAAAACAGGAAAAAAGAATGTATTCCAAAGAAGAACTTAAAGCAGAAATAAAAGTTTCTGTTACATTCCTTTTTGCTTTTGTTTTTGTTTTTAATGTACATTTCACAATGAAACACTCTGGTAAATATAATTTGCCTAGTGCGCTTTTTGGTTTTGTTTCCTTTTTTTTCACTCCAAGTGATTTAGTAGGACAAGTAGACTCTGTAATGCAATTTAACCAACTTCAGCTTTACCAAGTAGAGCAAGTAAGAAACTTACTGTCCTCCAGTTCACATCTCTTCTTGTATTTATGTAAACAAATGACTGAAAGCGTCTCAGACCTCTTCATACCTGTAAGCCTTAGTCTTCCGATCTGCGAGATGGATTTAGTATGCCCTTTACAGTAACAAGAAGAAGCTTTAAGAAATTACAGCTTAGTACATGCTCTATGATACAGTTTTTAAAGGTGCTATGTATTTTCTTGTCTATCATTTAGCCTGCCTCCTACCTACCTTTCGGTGTCCTCCCTTTTTGTTATCTCCATCTCCCCACCCAAATTAATAGCTACTCCCTATGCATTTTGCTCTTACTCATGACTGAAAGCTATCTTTCATCTAGTCTGCTGTACCTCTTTATTTTAACCTTCCTTCCCCTAAGTTATGCTTTGAAGTCTATCCCTTCCAAATGGCTCCTGGGTTAAACATCTGCTAACAAATTCTGCAGTAAAAAGCTGTACTATATAAAAAAAAAATCAAATAACAATGATGACAAATATTATGTATTAACATCCAGTGATGGAAATTCAGATCTTGAGCTATACAATTCAGAGCAGGTCCATTTTTGAAATGGTGACTCGACAGAAGGCTTTTGTTGCATAGCATTTTGAAATGTGGATGGGTTCTTGACTATATGTGTCTCAGTAGCTGTGCAGTTCCATTCCTCAGAATGGATGAACTCTGCTCGACACAAAAGGAGTCCAAATAAGATGCTCTGGAACGTCCACCTAGGATTTCATGACAGGTCACTGCACCAAAATGTATTCTTACTAAGTCATAAGTAGCTTGAATGTAAATATAAGAACTGCAACTGGCCTTAATTTGCTGTGGCCAGATTTGTCTGAGACACATTGCTCTACTAAATATTTAGGCTAGCAGTTTCTTCACTAGCATGAGAGAGTCAGCGAACACAATGAATCATTGAGGTAATGAGCAATCAGAGAAAGAAGATTGACAGGAATAAAAGCAGCCATCGTTTGCAGGATTATGCCTATTTATTTCAGAAGCAGTACACAGAATGTGCATTATAGGGAGAGAATAATGTTAAATGCTTTTAAATAAATAATATTATTTATAAATAGTAGAGTTAATAGATTTAGAATGCTTTCTAATTGCCTGCTTATTTTTCAAAATATTTGCTGTTGTATATTGACTTTTAACTAGAGTGGTACAAAGTGGTAATGTAAAGGTAGCAAAGATGAAGATAATTGAAGACTTCTGTAATAAACCACTGTTAACTTGATTGGTTTAGAATAGGTAATCTAACTTTAAAATTGTTATGGCTTAAAATGTGCTCTGTTATTAAACATACAGCTTTAGTATATGAAGGCATAACAACAGGTTCAGTAAAAATATTTAAGTCCAAACCACAGATTGACCTTCTGTAATGCCTTTCAGGTACTCATATTCTGGTCCCAGAGCACAAAGAAGTTTGCCAGGTTATTCTGCTGGCATTAGAAAATCAGTTGTATACTGGCACCTGGTGATGGGAATGATGCACAACAATTTGCTTTCCCTTTCTTAATTTCTTTTAACATCTTCCTGTAACACAAAGCTTTTCAAATAGTGTCAAGACCTCCCAGCTGCACTGAACTTTACAGCATTTCACTAGTTTTTGTGTCCTGACAGTGTTCTGATCTGTTTCTGAATGCTTTTTTTTGTGGTATACTGCTACTTTACATTGTTCCTCTATGAGACAAAGTGCTTCCTGCTTCAGACAGTGCAGGCCTACAGTTAATACAAGCTCTTTGTAAAGTAACTGATATTACTGTATATTCCCATATATCTTTATCCATATATAAAATGTATATGCATGATTTTTTTTTAATAGATGTTGTATTCCTTAAGCAATACTTTTAATAACATCTGTAGTTCCAGTGTAACCCTTTTCCTGACCTCCTTTCCTTCCACTTCTTTCTTTCATGTCTATGCTGAAATCTTCTCTGCTATATTCAATTGCCTTTAAGCTTGCCTCAAATTCAGCTTTCACCAGATACAGGCTTCAATAAATCATTGACTGTGCCTATTATACACTTAACCTGTAGATTCCTGCCCTGTTACCTGCCCCAAGTTGACCTCAAATCGTGATTTGTGTATTACCAGAACTTTATTGAGCCAAACTGCATTGCAAAACGCTTGCCATAAGGACCAGATCTTTTATGGGTACAGGAGAAAACTCTGAAGAGGTGGTAGAGGGAAGAAAGGTAATCAAGTTCACCTGATTTTGCCTATCATAAGAGAAAACAAAGCAAAAGCCATCACCAAATCAGTTTATTGGGTAATAAGAAGACAGATGCAATGCAGAAATTTAAGAAGATGATTTAAGGAAAGGAAAATTGAAAGAGATTTTTAAAAATCTTTGCAAGCAATGAGAGATAAGAATCAAGAAAGGAAAGCAAGAAATGGAATTTTACATCAGTCTTAGAAAATTTACTATCTTTTTCAGGCCTTTGTTTCCAGATTGGAATGCTATCACCCTACCCCAGAAAGCTAAGAATACTGTTCCATGGAATCCCTCTTGCAGATGGCACCAGGTCACTTTTATACCATGATCCTCTAATCGTTTCTTGTACAGCAGTCCATCATCTCTTAGCACGTCAAATTCACAGGTCAAAATGAAAGCCTCGGGAAGCTGAGCAATAACACTGTCTTCAGCTATCAGCGGGGAAAAAACAGTGTCAAACACAGGCTTGACCAGTGTATAGATTTCTTCTGAGAATGGATGCGTTGTACTTGGTTTGTAGCCTCTAGATTTAAACTCATGAGGGATATAGTCAGGATTCACCCATTTCTGATACTTCAGTTGCAAATCTTCTGGAATATGACTGTGTTTAGACACTGCTTCCATGATCGACAAGTCTCTATTAAGATACTTCAAACCAAGAGCAAGGATTCGTTGCTTTAACAAAATGGGGACTCCCTCATTCTGCTGATAAGAAGGCAAATTAAAGTTCACACTCTGGAGAAAAGGATATATTAGGATTTGTGCTCTTAGCTTTGGGAGATCTCTTCTGTTCACCAGTGCTTGGGCAACAGCAGCAGTGAGTGTACCTCCACTACTATCTCCACAGATGATAATGCGAGAAGGGTCTACTCCATAATCTTGTGCAGTCCTCATAAAGTGTATGGTGGCAGTGAGGCAGTCCTCAAACTGGGTTGGATATGGATGCTCAGGAGCTAAGCGGTACCTAAATAGGAGTGAAAGTGTTTTACCATAGCCATATCTAGTGACTGGTCCCATTGTCTTTTCATTCATATATTTCTTTCTGAAGATAGGAAAATGTTCTAGGATTATAATTACAGGAATAGAATGTATCATAATTACTGCTTTTGATACATTATTTGCTACTATTGTTAATATTTGGGGGAGTCAGTATACTGTTCTATCTTTGCAAAATACTTCTTTACCTATCTATTAGCTGAAGGCACATGCTGAGTTACCGTAGAGTTAGGTGGCAAGACAAGTATGTATGAATCAGTTATCAGCAGTTCTAGTTAGAAACTGAAGTGATCTTCTTTTTTTCCCCAGCAAATTGTTACAGAATATGAGCATAGAAAATTGATAATGAAAATATGAAAGGTTTTCAGTGGTTTCGGTAAGCTGAATTCTTTACAACAGAGTCAATAGGAGTTAATGGTTCTTCAAGTATTTTAGGATGTAAATAGTAATTAGTGCAATTTTAATCAATTTCCAAGATGTCAGCTTTTTTCCTGAACTTTTAGAAACTGGTTCTTTTAAAAATGCACTACAGTCATCAGAAAAGTATTTGGAATGTTCATCTCAAGTTCATCGCAAGTTAAATGTGAATATCCCCTCCTGGTTTTTTGGAACTACTGCTAAAATGAGTAGTAGTCTAGGCAACTGTGCTTTTAGCAGAAACAGTTACGCTTCAAACACATCGTTGGCTTTCAACTTAAGGTGGTTTGGACATGGCTTTAGGAAAGAAAAACATACTTACTGCTTAGTGGTGGCCATAAATTATAAAATTATTATAATGGTTTTATTTGGAAGTAAGCAAGTGGGGATTAGTTGACTAATTCTTCCTAGAAGTAATTAGTGCTGTTGAAATGCATGTGATCATTAAATATAAGCACTGTATGCACTTCACAAGGAAGTTGTGGTGACTATGTATTAAAGAGTTACAAACCTAGAAGGAGGCACAAATGTCTATCATGTGTCTGGATTGATTCCACTTACCCAACAGACACAACCACGGAATTGCTTTTTCTAGCAAAATAGCGGCATGTTCTTTCATAGGCCCCTGTAAAACAAAACATTTCGATGGAATTGTAGCTTGCTTTAAAAATAAGCTGAATGAAAATATTCTGAAATTCTTATCTCTATTCTGTGATTAATGTTACACTGCAATTCTTTTATTGTGGCATGGTCTAATCTGGACGTAGCTCACAATTTCATTATGTCTGTGGGAATCTTCTTGCCAGTAAGAAACCTGGAATTTACACCAATGCATTGTTCCAGTCTCCTCTTTGAAAAGTGAATAGAAAGCACCACTGCTGCCACTTCTAAAGTGGTATTGAAGATGAGAAGTTATTTTAAAAAAACCCACAAAACCATAAAAACCCTCTCCTAAATCTAGCACAAGAATTTTTCTTGTGCATGAGTCACCATCTAATCTCTTACACCTTTCCATTTTAAATGCCAAAATGTATTTTTTCCTTGTTTTGCAACTATAAAGACACACAGCAGTATGCACACATACACTCAAGTTTGCACAAACATGTACAAACATTGGTTTCTTTAAAATAAGAAATAAAATTCTAATGAAATTTTCAACTTTTCTCATAGCATGAAGAGGAAGGAAGAAAACAGGTATTATAAATGATCAGAGAATCAAAGTTCTAGGTACACGACCTGTTTAACATGATGCCTACTGCATGTAAATAAAATAATTCTGCTGTCCTGCAATTAATTTTGTTTTGCTTAACCTACTGACCCTTCTTATTATTTAAGATATAGTATATCAGATCAGAAACATAGTGTTTCTAGTTATAGCTCATATTATTTATATTACTTACGAATGCTTCCAAACAGTCCAACTCCTCCATGAAAGTAAAGGATTCCTCTACGTTGGCTAGTGGTTGGTATTTTTGGCTGGTAAATTCTTACTTTAACCTTTTCAAACCTTAAATCCTTGATAAAAAGATGTTTATCTTCTAATGGTGGTATTCCATCCATTATAATCCTGAGGAATTGGACCTCTGAGGTGATACCTACTTTTTCCAAAAGTCTTCCCTGTTAATAAAGGGAAAGAAACTACAGATTAGTGCACATTTCCATGGAGATTGATCATGAAAAATTTAAAATTCCACGGTCAATTCAAACTTTATCTACTGATGGTTCTTACAATGAAGTGGCCAGTTATGATGATAATGTAATGCCTACCAAAATTTGAAATTCAAAGAGCAGTAGATTTGACAGGAATGGATGAACTTATCTTCTGCAGCTGCCTTGTGTCCATGCTTCCCCAAAAGCAAGGCCTTTGAGCCTGTGGGTAAGCCTGCCTGAGAGCTGCTTTCACAGAAGCTCAGTAACTTAGCTCAATAATACCGTCTTACATCCCTGGCAAAAATGTTACCAGTTCTGTCTAACAGAACATAGGATGAGCTTTGGTGGTAATTTCCAGGTATTAGAAATGTTAGATGAGAGCACAGTGTTTTTCAAATTATTTCATTCTTCAGTGGTGAAATCCTGCCTTAGTTTTTATCAGTAGGAAAAAAATCAAACTATTAATAGTAGATGAAAGAGTACAGCTAGACTATGCATCACTGACTTCTTTATTACTTTCAGGATCTTCATGTTCATAAAGCTTGTTCTTTTGCAGGTGATTACCCAAGTCAGTCAAACATGACCTACATTTTGACATTTGTAAATAAGTGCGACTACTTAGCGGTGTAATTTGTAGACTGCTATTTGGACAGTTTGGTTATATATTGATTAAGGATCTTCTAACACTATAGCTGACGTGACAGCTTGAAAATTAATAAAGACTTACAGGCAGCATAAGACAGTCAAAGTATGGGACTAGAGAACTACGACCTCGTTTGAAGCGTTGTCTAACTCAGCCACTGCAGTCACACTAAGTGCAACAGTGTCTGGCATTCACAGTCAAGTACTGAAAAATCGATCCCACTGGCAACAACCAGCATGGAGATTTCCAAACAGTAGGAGAAAAGCTGTGTAAAAGCTTAGTCAGCTTAGAAGTGGGAGTCCAGATACATGTTCAAGCGAAGGACTAGGGCCTGCAGCAACATGCAGATAGCAATGTCTGTGGGAGGGATGTGACAGAGCTGTGCTATCTGTGCTCTTAAAGTCCTTTGTGCTCTTTACACAGGTACAAAGGCCTGCCGTGTAAGCCTCAAAACTCATCTGAATTGCACTTTGTGCCAGCCCTCTACCTAAACCATTACTAGAATAAACTGGGTACAAGAAGCTTACAGAACTATTAACACAGTAGGCAGCATAGTTTAATCAGCCCCTCTATTTCCTAGACAGTGTCGGTCATAAGTCCCCTGGCTATTGTTTAGCTTTACTGATATTTCAATTTTTCTTCTTATAGACTGAATATTAGATGAAAAAATAAACGATGATGGATTAATGATTAATATGATTAATAGATTTTTCAGTAAAGAAGTTTTATTAACATTAAAATCTAACTGTTTTTATTTAAGTATATCCTCATAGGTGAATGCAGACATTTCTTCATAAAATCTATTAGACTGGGCACAGCTACTTCAAACTGGTTTGTCTCCAGTGACTTCACATGCATCTCTTGTCCCAGTTGAAGACTGGATATGCTAGTAAAGTTTGATTTTCCCTGCAGTTTTGACATCATGGGTTGTCATCCCTTGAAAGGCTTTGGCTACTTTGGCATAAGTAATTGGCCTAACAGCCATACCAAGAGTTGCTAAGTGACTCTGACTTTGCTTGATTTAAACTTTTGTATAACCATACTTTAATATTCTTATCTTTCTGCTCCTTTGAGATAGCAGATATGGTACAGTGCTTCTGCTTGGCCTCTCACTGGCCAGCAGAAAGGATACAAAATTATAACACAGGAAGCTGAAAACTACAATAATTCTGCAGTTTAGCATTTTACATATGAATTACACAAAGGATGTGTAATTCATAAATAAAACACAAAGGATTACACTTTGATGGATAAAGAGTATTCATATAGTGTTTTGAAAATGTGGAAGTCCACATATTGTATAGTATATGTAGGAAAAAATTAACTTGACTTCTATTACTATCCTATCGTAGTGCATTGCTTTACTATCATAGCAGTGTTCAGGCCTGGGTGGGGCACTTCTCAAGAGGCACGATGACTCATGTTCCTAGCCACTTACTGGCTGACTTGAAACAAAACTTAATAATCTATGTAGCAGGGAAAAAGAGGAAGAAATAATAACACCGGAACATGGAATTGAAGTGAAATGTAATGTGCAAGCCAAAGGAACTGAAGGGTTTTTTCACAATTTAAACAACTGAAAGAAAAGCTTTATCTAGGTATCACAGAAGAAGTGTTTTTAAAATGTCAGAGGCAGCAATTAATTCAGGAAAGGATAATTAATGAAACAGAATGACAAGTGGAAGTCACATTTTAGTTCTGAAAAGAAACAAGGATGAAACACAAGGGAGGATCAAAAACATGCCAGAAACGATGACACAGAAAGGCAGTTTTGATATTATGTGTGCTATCTCAAAACAGAATGTCATATTGAAAGGCAAAAGATTATGAATGTGACAGCTGTCTTTCAGATGGCTCAGAAGTAGAGTGATACAGTTATAGGAGATAACTGAGATCACAGACATCATTTGGTTCCTCATTTTCTAGCTAAGCACTGTTATACAGAGCAGAAGTTCCACATACACAGTGCAGTAAGCTTCTTAAGCCTTCCAGCAATGCATTGAGGCAATGGGATTAAAAAGCTAAAGCATAGGCCATCAGAAAAAACTGGGAATTACACAGTCTGCAGAATTTTATTTTTCCATATTGTTACATGTGGTGCTGTATAGCAAGCAGTAGTCTATCATACCCAGCTGAGCTGAAGGTATCTGCAGTGGTGCTCACATCACCAAATTAATCCAGTTGCATGTTTGCCATATATTTAAACATTGATTCTAAAAAAAGCCTCACCAATCCATTACGCTTCTATCAGAAATTAAATTAAAAACTCCAGCTTTAATCAAGTTTTACTTACCAGACCAAACCCGAAGTTCATGATGTAATGAAAAATGTAAAGCTTTTGGCGCTGACTAAATCCATGAGGGATTTCTGCCTTGGGATGTTCATAATAGAATGGCATTGCCACAAAAACAGTCAAAACAGCAAGAAAAATCGCTAGGAGGAGTTCCATCTCCCTGTACTGTTAGGAGCCAAATGGAAGAACCAGCTGTGGCTTCCTTCCCCTTCTGACTTTTGAAGGATTTCTGAAGTTAAAGGCACACGATTAGCAATTCTCTTCATATCCCATCATCCAGCTTTTAAAAATGCCAGTAGGAAGATGAAAACATGTGGCAATCGAACCATACAATTAAACAGACAGTAGCAATTAGTCATGGGAGAGGCTTGCATAAGCAGTTTTTCATACTTAGAGCTAACATGTTTTGGGTCTGTGCCCATCACCATAGAACCAGTGCTTGATGTAGCATTTGTAGCGTCAGTGTTATGAGAAGAGAAAAACTTGTTATGTCTCTCCTTATTTCTTGAATACAGCCAAGTCTGTATTATTTCTGAGTTTCTGCAAGTTCCCATGGAACAGGATTTCTTAGTAATCATCTTCAGAGCTGCTCAGTTTCTTGATTTATCATTCACATGCACCTTACTTCTTCAGAGTTTTAGTGAAATCAATGTTTCAGTGTTGCAAGTACATTTCATCACCTTTGATGACTGATTTTGTATGCTGCTATGCCATTGCATCTTTGAGTCTAATGGAACCTGGTGTCGTTCCAGGTAGAAATATAGTTCCAGCTGATGAAAGTAGACTTGGACTTCGTGGTCTCAGTGCTAGTAGCAATGACTATAGACATCAGCAGCCTGTTCATTTCTCTGTACTCTGTGGTGAGTTCTAGGATTGGTGCCTTCCTCTGGAACCAACATAATTTCATTAGTGGTAAGATTTAACCTGAAACAAAAAAATTGTAAAGCAAAGCTTTTTCAGCTCATATAATGTCACCTTTGGGAACAGTGTCTTTTTACCAGTCTGCTCAAACCATGCAGGCAACAGATTATCACTCTGAAAAATAGCACAATGGGTAAAATGAATGTCTAAAATTTTTCCTTTAAAAAAAAGAAGAATGCAAGGGATAAGCTGACCTTGAGATGCATATTAAAATGGAACTTAAATGCAGAGAACCCCAGAGCTTTAGGATGCACAATCCATGACCTGCATAGGAAAGAAGACTTCAGCCTTGATTCCTGACTTTAGAAACTGTTTGTTAATTGTTAGAATAAACAGGAAGGAACTCCATTTTCGAGTCTGGTGCTATGCTCTCTAAGAAGCTGTTTCTGTGTTCTGCTCCCTCTGCCGAAATAATTTCTTCATTGTATCCAACAACCCCTTGCAGACTTTAATTTCTCAATGTCTCTGTTCTCTCTCCCTCCCTTGCCAGAAGGTTGTTTACATGCAAAGTATAAAATCAGGTTCCTTTTTGTTTGTTCTTCCTTGTGGCACTTGATACAATCGCCCAGCTAGATGAGGGACGTTGGCAAAAGCCATGTTATCTGGTGATTGGGACACTCTCTTGGCAAATGGAAGTGGTGAATTCAAGCTCATCAGGACTGAGGTGTGTATAGGGTTCACCTTTCTTATACTCAGACAAGATCATTAGGAAATCCTGTAATACAACACATGGCTGCAGCTCCCTTTAGCTTTTGATAGTGAAAGTAACCAGCTTTTGGTAAACCGTGCTGTTCCAATGAGTTAAGTGTGGTCTAAGTATACTTATCAGATTTGGCCCTTTTGGGGATCTAAGAAGTCTTCTGACACTTGTGACAGATCCTTTGTACTAAGGTTCTCACCACCTATTGTTCATCTGTTTTCTAAATCTTTTTGGTGCCAGTCCTTGTGGTAGCCAGTTTACCAACAGCTGGTAGGTCTTGGACTCTTTTGGGCATGTTAACTAGGTGCAGACATCACAGCACCTCCGCCAACCCCAGAGGCTCCACAGAAAGACTGGGTGTGCTGGAATCTGGTATCAGCTGTAGAAGAAACAAACTAGTTGGTTCCTGAAGTAATAAACTGTTTTTTTCATTTGGGAATTGCAGGTACACAGAGTAATACTGTTTTATAAGCATAAACTCAACAATTTAAAAGCTTGCTTGAGTCCCAGAATGGAGACACATTCCCTAAATAATCTTTGAAATGTATGCTTTCTCCAGCTTTTGATTTTTTAAACTTAACCTCTTGCTTCTGTAGGATAGACCAGAGGAATCGGTCCCTGACGCCAAAATCTCGTTTTCTCCTACCCCAGGCACTCCTTTTACTATTAACTTCCAGCGAAGAAGTATATGTCAGTGCCTGAACTCTTGTCAATACTGGGCTGGCATCCTTGAGCTTTTTCTCTGTCATGTAGCTGCACATGCTAGGGGAGGCAGAGACAGTTGCAAAGTAGTCTTCAGGCCATCCCAAGAACTCTCTGCCTGTCTCTGAATCATGGTGCTGATTAGGTGGGAACTAGGTACTCACCTGCTTAGACTCAGACGCACCAAGTGTGAGTGGGTGCCTGTACTGGCATACTGGGAAACGTTCCCGAGAGAAGGTGCTGCTTGACCCAAGAAGCTGCTTTTGAGTTCTGCGGAGCGTGAGAGCCATCTGGTGCTTCAAGTCTGAACTGGAAAACCCACCTAAGCCCAGCCAGGTCCTTGCCAGTGTACTCTGCTGCTATGAGCTGTAAGCGTGTGTTAATGGCTTATTTTGTGTGGTCACTTGTGTGTGCACACTTGTATTCATGTGTATTTCTCTGTATGCATAATTCTTTGTGGAAAGGCATCGGTGTCCATAATTCTGTAGGTGCACTGCAAGTTTGTCATTGTGTTTTAAGTACTCGAAAACTGATTGCACACTTTAGAAACTATAGAATGTCTTCAAATGAACAAACATTCAAGCTTAGCAATGCAAGACACATAGCAGATCTATAATTAATTAAAATAAATTAGAGGACAGGAAGTTCAGTGGAGACAATTAGATCTTGTGACTTTCTAGATTTTAGAAAGTCACTGCTAAAAAAGGAATAATTTTTCTCAGCACTTGCTATTCTCTACTGATCCATCTGCACTACTATGGTTATAACCCTCAATACAGACTACAATGCATGTGTTCAAGAGATCTTATAATTCTGCTTATTATAAAGATAAATTTATTTATATTTGTAGTAAATTAAGACCTACAGATGAAGGACCATGGAAGAATCTCAGGAGTAGATCAGTGTAGAGTTTGACATTGGCCCATGAGTGAGGTATAAATCCAGACACTGAGTGATGGAAAGAAAGCAAGTATTGGATTGCTGAACTGATAAGGAGTATAATACATGCTGCACTGAATGATGTGTGTATGTGTGTAAAATAGTATGAGATCGTATGTGATCACCTCATAACTTAAAACACACAAAGTGGAATTGTATGGACATCCTTAGTTCTGGCACTTCAAACCATCTCTGTACCTGCAAAGAATCATCAAAAGAACAAGCCTGGTATATAAGATGCAAAGAAGAGTGATACATGAATTAAAATGATCTTAAATAAAGGTAAGCCCGATGACTCTCACAGGTTTGACTGAAGTTCATGAAGTCATACTCAATCTAACTTTAAGCCAGTTTGCTCATGTACAGATTAACTGTACAGCCGTGGCAGAACAGACATGGATTAATTGCTCAAACGTACAGCTTTTTGCATAGCTTTTACAGCAGATACCAACCTGCTGGCCTAGCTTCAGCTACCACATGTAAGCCAGTAAGCCAACCTTCATCTTGAGATCAGAAACCAAAATGAATCCCCAATTTCACATCGGGTTGCATAACCGAGGCAAATCCTATAATCCTCAAACAATGGAACATTTGGAACTTTATCAAGTTTACTCCTGGAAGACTGTCTTTGCTTGAAGAGTAAATTGCTAATAACTGCAATAAGAAACATGAAACAAAGTATCTGTTGTGTCAACAGAGCGTGAAGAAACATAATTTCATTTTGCTGAGAGGGACTGGAGCACAAGGATTCACGAGTAACAGCTTGTTGCTCCAGAGATTTGTAACTGCTAACTTGTCGCCATAGTTAATTAAAGTGGTGACAAGTGAAGAGTTTAACCCACCATTTTCTTCCTACTCACAGTTTGGCTGACAGAGAAGGAAGATAAGTACTAACCTCTTTCCACACTTGCGTGTGCATAGGTGTTACAAGTACAAGGTAGTTGCATAACGATGATGAAACATTTTACAATTCCTAGGCATTGTGTGGCCAGCTATTCTGACATGCAATGGCAATTACCTTGCCATCTGTGTTTAGCAAAGGTGGATCTGTCCTAATAAGCGATGTAAAGTTGAGCTGAGATTATTTTTTTTTTTCTTCATGTTTTGGATATTTGCAGAAATTATTTTGGTGGCTTCCATGCTGTTTACACACTTTCTCCCTGAATTCCAAGTAAACAAATTGATTATTTATCTGATGACAAAAAGGCAAAACCCACTCTGTCTCTGTCTTCCGTGAATACAGCCAGATGCTTCTCAGAAAGGAACTTTGTGGAATATAATTTAGAGAACATTCGGTTTTGTTTGTGTGATTCTCCTTCACTGCATCTCTCAGATACTTACAGTAGCCACCTCATACAGCTGACATTCTGTACCTCCCTTCCGTGGCAGCCATTTCCCTTTAAAATCAGATTTGTAAGTACACCCAATTCCCTCCTTCAGATTTTACAACCAAGTCCAAAGCTGCTGGTTGCCTATAGACATAGTCTGATGATGATGATTACTACTCATCTCAGAAGTACTGGAAGTATCTTCAATCTCCACAGGCACCAGGGGGACATTTTAACTGTGCTGTAATGCTGATTTTGTGTGTATTATGTGGATATGCATATGCACGGTGCTGGTTACTCATATTGCATGCTTCAAAGTGTTTTGCTATGGTGAGTTTTTATTCTTTGACAGAAGAAGAGAAAAAAAATTCTTACAACGTAAGAAGAGAACAGCAAAACAAGCATACCAATTAATGGTATAATAAATAATAAATATGATAAATATAATAAATAATGTTATAGTAAATAATAAATATAATTAATAATGATAATAAAATAAGACAAAAAATACATCATATTCCCAAGAAATAGCAACTGAGAATCAAAATTCAGCAGACAATGCTAATCTTGACTTATTATTTCTTGCCTAGATACTAATGTACAAATAGCTAATAAATAGTTAATTGAAACACATTCTATCTGCATACCAGTTCACTGTATTGAAGAAAAAATTTAATAGGCTTTTATAAAGTTTACAATGTGGTTCACCATTTTACTTGATGATGGAAAAGAGAAAATACCATAACCAAAAAATCCCAGTGCACAGTGGAAGCCTTCTTCCATGTGGTGCCAGGTCACTTTTACGTTGTTGTCCTCTAACCGTTTCTTGTACAAAAATCCCTCATCTCTGAGCACATCATGCTCACAGGTAATTATACAAGTATCAGGTAGGCAGCAAAAAACAGCATCTTCTGCTAACAGTGGGGAAAATCTTGTCTCAAACAGTTCTTTTGTTGCTTCATGGACTTGGGGTGAAAATGAAGTGGGTAACGGTGGCTTATAGCCCAGTTTAAATATCTCTGGGATAAGATCTGGATTTATCCATTTCTTGTATTTCAAATTAATACTCTCGGGAACATGAGAACCTGCCAGAATAGCTCCCTTCATAGAGCAATCCTTATTCAAGTACTTTAGAATAAAAAGGACTGTACGTTCCTGGGACAAGAAGGCAGTGAAAGCATTTTTCTGGTAAGATGGCAGATTAAAGTTCAGTGCTTGGAGAAATGGGTAGATCAGTACCTGGGCACGTATCTTTGGGATATCTCTTCTATTTACCAGTTCTTGGCAAACACTAGCAGTGTAAGTGCCCCCTACACTATCCCCACAAACAATAATCCGATCAGGATCCACCCCGTAGTTTTCTGCAGTCTTCAAAAAGTGTACGGTGGCAGTGAGACAGTCCAAAGTTTGGGCTGGATACTTATGCTCAGGAGATAAATGATACCTGAAATGTACAAAAGACAGCCATTATTACCAATGTAGCTCTCTGGAAATTGCTTGAATGTGTCATCTTAAATGCATCCCATGCATTTGCAAAAACTCACCAAAACCAGTATTACTTATTTAAAGTTTTGCATGCTGAAGCAAACCAGAACAGCTTCCCCTCCCATTTCTCTCAAAATACAGAGACCATTGATCACTGAGGTTTATTCCAGCATAATTTAAGAGCATGAGGGCTTGAGTAGGGCGGTCCCATCACCCACATTATACAAAGCCACACATTTACGCAATTCCTGCTCCGAGTGCACCTGCCTGGGATCAAAGTTCATGCTGGCCATGAAGTTGCAATCCTCTCACTTGGACTGACCTTGCATGTATATATGAGTCAATCCTGCTTACCCACAAGACCCAACCAAGTTCTGGCTCCTCAGCTTTTTACACTGGGGACACTGATTATTGTATTATTATATACTAGTACAGTGTTGTATATTATTATTACATTTTAATATTAAAAAAAAATATATATATATATTATAAAACACCATAGAGTAAATGTATGTGGTGACAAAATAGCTTCCTGTAGGCAATTCTTTTATTTCTTTTATTAATTGGAACAAGTGAATTACAGAGGAGTGATGTTAAAGTAACAATCTCTTTGTTTATTTCTTAACTAACGACTTACTTTCATATGATGAAAAGCAAGGCAGGCATAACAGTCAGATACCCAGTCAAGTTAGTGGTGTAATTTGATTCCAGTGACATAGAAGACTGCTTTGAGACTACATTTTTAACAGCCATGGTTCTTTATTCTCTGTATTCAGAATGGTCTTAGGGCTTTCTGGAGAAGATTAAGTTTAATAAGGAAAAAATAAATACTACAAAGGTAACAGTGCAGGCATTCTCCCTTAACCCGTCACTGTTTGCTGAGGCACACTGCTTCTGCTTTTCAGTTTTTTCACCATTCTGTGAAATTAATTCAATGGATTCATAAAGTAAACATCCTAATAACCAGAGAATAAAAGGATATCAATATCTTATTTCAGACTCACTTTGAACGCATCGTGACTTACCCAGACAAGATAGGAAATATGCAATTCACTCTCAAAACCAATTCCTCCCAACTTAATAAAATCCTTTAGAAATTAATTTTTTCATGGGAGACTTTGTTGGAAACTAAAGTTTCTTCATACCATCAGCTATTTTCCATAAACAAAACATCTTTAAAAGAAAGCAGTGGTCCATGCAGTTTTAAAAAAATATATTAAATTTTAGACTTGTTATTTACTCTTTAAAATCATCCCCAAAGCCCCCTAAGTATTAAAACCTGAAATGGGGAAACCATCTTACAATTCCTTATTATCAAACAAAGGCAATGATTTTTGTGGTGGTGGTAATGATGTAAAATGAACAAATCCCTTTGTTTTTCTGAAAATAGTTGCCATACATATTACTTTAGTAACTTTATAAACCCGTATCAGGTATTTCTCATTGTCATTTCATGGCACGTGCTTGCTCACACATATCAACAACCTAGGGGTAGACAACACTAGAGCTCAGTTTCTTTTCTTATATCCAAAGAGATGTAAGGACAGAATGGGCATTGTTCAGAGGGGTGGGGGGGGACGTAAGGGGGGAAAGCAGCGGAACTATCTAATTCTGGGTGTAACACTGGGTGGAGCTCACTTACCCAACAGACACAACCACTGAATCAGATGTTCTGGCTATGTACCGGCATATTCTTTCGTGACTTCCTGAAGAACAAATGTTGTTAATGTAATTAATGTCTTAGAATACTTGAAGCAATATCGTCCCTTATTTTTTTATGACATATTGCCATGACTGAGTGTGGGCCCCTTGCCTATTTAGTGAGCTACCCAAGTTTTCTCTAGGATAAAAATAATCTAGACTTTTGATCATCAGGACACACTGTAAAGTTCATACATCTAGAGAGATTGTTGATATGTAAGGAAAATAAGAAACTATTCTTATTCTGATTATTACTATTAGGCAAGGGGCAATGATTTTAAACTGAAAGAGGGTAGAATTAGATTGGATATAAGGAAGACATTTTTTACTGTGAGGGTGGTGAGACACAGGAACAGGTTGCCCAGGACAGGATGCCCCATCACTGGAAGTGTTGAAAGTCAGGTTGAACGGGGCTTTGAAGAACCTGATCTAGTGGAAGGTGTCCCTGCCTGTGGCAAGGTGGTTGGAACTAGATGATCTTTAAGGTCCGTTCCAACCCCAACTTTTCTATGATTATTACGCACAATTGCTTAGAGTGGTTGTAAGGGTTAAAATAGCTTGAGATCTTTGTAAAAGATTATTTTAAGTAACCGTGAGTCTAAGACTGACTTAGGCATGTCATAGCATTTTGCTGTGGAAATGCTAAGTGTAGTACTATAGCTGAGTCTAAATAAATTTTGTATTTGAAGCAGAGATTTGACTATTTTCTGAAGAATGAAGGGTGCAGCTGGTATGCCCCCTGTGAAATCAATATATTTCTGTGTGGCTAATTCAGGCAGAAATCTAAGGCATCCAAATTGTGTTATAGTAAATTGTCTAATTATATAATCATTTCATGGTAAGGTTGTGGGCAGAAATATGCCTCTTTTAATGTATTTAAAGATATATTGAGTTTTCCTTCAACCTTAATTCTGAAATTGCTGCATTTAGAAGATTTGCTCAATGTGTTCTTTGAATTACAGAATTTTAATGCCATTTAATATGTGTGCATGTCTGCTGCCTGTAGAAACAGTATCTTTTAGAACTTTTTTAATTACATGTTTGTAATTATCTACTTTCTCTAATAAACTGGAAAAAAAAAAAGACAACATAACTAAAGTACATGCATTATGGACACATGTTTTAAAATGGCTGCTATAGGCCACTTGAATTGCCACGAGCACTGTTTATAGAAGTCCCAGTAGACATGCTGCAGTTAGAGATCAAAGGGAGGAATGCAGGTTTTAATAACTTCTGTCAGTTTTTCAGACAAAAAAATAATTTATTTCTTTAGTAGCACCCCTTACTGTAAGGAATATATATGCCATAAAGAGTGCCATATCCTATAAAAATAATTTAGACACTAAATAAGGGCAGATTAGAGAGTTTAAAAAGTAAAAATAAACATTAAGTGCTTTCTATCTCTCAAACTAATCTTCAGTCACTTCTTAGGGTCAGGAGAGTTTTTAAAGATCTATAGTTAACAATCCTAAATAATCATATTTTCTCTTTCAGTTCCTTACTGATGCTTCCAAACATCCCACATCCTCCATGGAAGAAGATGACTCCTCTCCGTTTGCTTGCAGATGGTACTCTTGGGAGGTAAATCCTCACTGGCACCTCATCAAAATGCAGATCCTTTATGAAGAGCTCTGAATCCCTGAATGCTGGCAGTCCATCAACAACCAACCTTATAAGTATGTGCTCCTCAAAGATACCCAGACTTTCTAAGTTCTTTGCCTAGATAGATATAACAAGAAAAATGAGAAATAGCTTAGGGAATTCAAGCCTTCCCACTCTATAAAGACCATAAGCTACCTTTTTCTATATGATATTTAAGATAATTGTGTTGGTTATTTGCTGCCTTATAGGATTACCCCACATAACTTCAGTGGCTTTGTTATTTCAGTTATGAAAGTGAAAATGTACATCTTCATGATCTGAGGTACCATTGTTTCTGGAAGAATGTTGTAATACTTGTTCTATGAAATGTATTATGTAAATACCTTCTAATTTCTGTCATCTGGATTTGCCACAAGTAACATCAGGCATTTACTTAGGTATGGAAGTTAGGAGTCATGAGGCCTGAGGCTCCTTTTCTAATCAGTGAAGAGAAAGGCATTTCTTGAGGATGGTTCCAATTTCAGGTGTGTGAAATCATGCCCTGGAGATGTCTGTTCATCTAAAGGGAGGTTGTGTACTTCAAATGCCTCAGCTAAAGTATTTAAGGTTAGGTGAGATGAAAAAGTCCCTAGCATGAGAGTGTTTAATATACTGGGAGAAAAAGACTCATCCCAGTTTGTGTGCAAGATTCGGTAACTTACTGGTCTTGGGTCATCTCTATGCCACAGGGTCAGTGAGAACAAGCTTTAAGAAAATCATTAGTGCCTACAAAGGGCTGCTGGCCTAAATGAAGGACTGATGAAAATGGTTCTGAGTCTTATCTCCTTCTCCATCAGTGAAACTGTTGCCTTTATCAAGATCTCACAGGTATTAATGAAATGCCTCTGCAGTCAGTTTCTTACATCTGACCAGGGAAAGCAAATATTCTGAAGACAGGGGAGGTTTGTTAAATGTGTCAAAACATTTTCTTATCCAAGGCCAGTCAACTGCTGATGATTAAAATAGCCTGAAGATCACACTGGAATCCTCCTTTATTTTGAACACATGTTGGAACGGATGCATTTCCTTCTAGGGACAATATTTCCCTTCCCATTAAATGGTGACTTAATTGCCCCTATGAACTATTATAATTCATTCTTCTGGAATCAGAATGATAATCATCACAAGCAATTTGCAAATTGTATTGTTCTCTTATGAGCAACAGAAGTCTCCGTGTATACTACTGTATCAAAGCCTTATAAATTAATGGCCAGCTATGCTTTTGTAAATTGTTCTTTCCAGTCTTGTGTATCTGGCCTTTAATTTAGATCTGCCCTGTCTGTCTCAGAGACAATTCAAATATTGGCCTTAAATATTAATTTTGCTGTGAAAGAATGCCAGAGAAAGACAAAGAGGCAGAACTTTCTTAGGTGCATGATCCCAGCTATCACGTACATATGAAGCCAAATTCACATCATTCAAGCATGTTGCAACACCCAGTTCCTCACCAAGGCCTTTCTCAAACAACACAGATTCTTTCTTCCTAATAATCTAGACCAGACTGCAGCAAACAGTTGGGCAAGGAGTAATAAAAGAAACAACCATGAGCCGTGGAAGAGAGTGAAGATCATCTAGAAACAAAGATGGGAACCCAGAGATGATCTGGAGTTTTTTAATAACTCTGCCACAACTGCCAGCCATGCTCAGGGTGTTTTAAGTCCCAATTCCTAGAGACAAATGGATAGATACATTTCTTGCCTTACATTTGAAAATGCACATTTTTAGGTACCCTGGTGAAGGGGAAAATGAATATAAGACCCAAAGCAATCATGGCAGAAACCACAGGGTCAATGTAACCTTCCCCAAACATCAATTTTCAAAAACTCTCATGACTCTTAAGACAGTCTTTTTGTCAGAGTTATGATTTTGGAATGGTTGAAGTTGGCAGAACTGCCATACTGTGTTTATTTAATCTCATCTGTACTTTTAATATTCGAGATTTTACAGAGCATTCAGATGACAGATAGTAATATATATGATAAACTTAGTATCAGAGCATTCTATCTAAATATCCTCTTTCCTTTCCTTATCTCAGGAGCTCCTGATGTCACAGAGGCATCTTCAAATTCAGGGAAAACACTGTCATGAGGGAGGATGGGGAATTTGGTATGTATTCTGTTGAAAAACTTCTTGATCAATAATTACAAAATACTTCAGAACCAATAACAATACACTCAAAAAATAAAAGGTATGACTATTCCTGGACAGATGTGGTCAGTGTTAGTATGTGAAACATATTATGTAAGCCAGGTTCTAAAATGTGTATATGTGTAAGAAAAAGAGGACCAGATCAGCATGTGAGCATACCTGTTCCTGTGAAATAGGGTCTTTGAAAAACTATTTGCTGGAACACCTAAATTCTGGCACAAACTGGCTTTTTATGTGGAAGATCATATCGGGACCAGATTTTTACTTTAAAAAAAAAATTGTGAAATCACATACCAACTAGCAAGAGACACTCAATTGGAGCTTCCTGGACTTTACAACTACATTAGACAGTCTTTCTGTCAGTCACTTTGAAGTGTTATGCTTTGCCAGCTGAAATAATTATCATCAAAGCTTTATATCACAGTGCAATATGCACAGTTAGTCTAAATGCAGATCTGTATGAATAGATTAAAACAAAAGCTAGGATGTGAGCTAGAAGGCTTTCTCTCTTCCATCTGGGATTGTCATTGATTTCTTTATGACAGAGGATGTGGACAGATGTAGCAGGAGCATTGTATGTATGACACTTGTGCTGTAGAAGGTGCACATTTAACTGTTGATGAAGCTTTTCTAAGACACATTGCAAGTAAGGTGGAAGAAAAGAGGAAAAGACTGTCCTGTATTGCAGAAAAAAGAGTTCTTTACTGCCACATACAGTACAAACAGATACATCACTGGCACAAGAAGAGCAGCATTCATCAGAATGAGCAGGATATGTTCATTGCACACGTGCAATGCACAAAGCATCATGCAGTTTATAAGAAACCTGTGAAGTCCTCTCTATGAGGACTACTTCTGTGAGCATAAACATAAACCTAGAAATTCACCAAAAGTACCAGCAGATGTCTAAAGGTTTTCAAAAGAAAATTGGATATTGAGTGGATTCAATGCATAGCAAATAGTGAAATGCATCTTTAAAACTATCCAGAAAAAGGAAGCTGAAATTTCTGGAGCATATTGTTAATGAAGATAGAGTATGTACTATTGCATAACAGCCACTTAGAAGCTGTAAAAGCACATAAAAAGAATCATCTGAAAGAATCTTTTCATCCAAATATAGAAACATAGAGAACTTAATAACATACAGTCATATTATTATATTACGGTCATATTATTACATTAGGTTTATATATAGCTTAACATGAAAAGCAGCGTGGGATGTGTAAGGACACCAGATTCTTCTTTCATGCCAGACAGTGCAGAAAGGTACGTGGGGCCTAAGCCATTGGAGAACCAGGGACAATTACTGGATTTGGTGAATGCTGCTATGTAAATTCAAGCAACCCACATAAATCTTTAATAGATTATAGTGCCCTCAGTCACCTTTGAGGATGTGGGCCTTAGTTACTACATTCATTATGTATAACTAGAGGATTAGAGAATACCTTTACTTGAGATGATCTCCGTACAACTCTGTATTTAATGAAACCACTCTGTGATTTTCCTGCAGGCTTTCTTTTGACGCATTATGTGCCAGACGTGACAGGGCTTAGGCTGCTCTTACATACTTCTGTTGCCTTCTTTGAAAGCTTTTTGGGTAAAAGCTGTTTCTTTCTCTGATGGCAAAGCACACAGCACAGTGAGTCTGGCTTACAAGTACTTAAATAATAAGTGATAACAGGTCTAGCTGAACCAGCTTTGGCCAGGGTTAGATTAGATGACCTCTGGAGGTGCCTTCCAACCTACATGATTCTATGATATTTAACTAAGAGTAGTTAGTCACTGTGGAAATAAGAACAGAATCACAGGTAAGAAAATTACTGCAAATAGTTCAAAATTTAGGAAATTACCTTAAATATATCAAAGAACATTGCAATACAGAAGGTTTGGTTGTTATTATTCATGTAAATGATATCCACAGCCCTCCTGTCATCCACAGGACCAATCATTTCATTATAGAAGACAATCAAATCACAGATGAGGCAAAAGAATGCGTATCTCAGTATTTAAAAGAATTCATCTCATACTGGCTGCTTTTATATACAGTAATAGAATACCAAATCAAACTTTGACCTTTATCTTTAAATCTGTGTTACTGTGTGGTTCCTATTACACATAGCTGCAGTATTTAGATGCATATCTTCATAGTTCGGCTCAAGTTTTTCCTTTCCTGAAAATCACAATATCACAGAGCATAATAAACTCACCAGAATTTCCATCAGAGTATATAAGTAATGATATAAGCGGAGCTTTGATGGCTGGTCAACATCAGGAGGAATCTCTGCCTTGAAGGAATCATGATAAGTTGCAGTTAAAACCAGTAATGCAGCAACTAGAATGCCTGCGATTAGAGCCAGAGCATAAAAGGTTTCCATTTTTCTTTGGTGGGAATAATTTATTAGAGAACTGGTTGATATGATCTGTCAATATATATATATCCTCCAGACTGACTCCACAGAGAAGTAATTTGCATACCAAAATTCCTCCACCCTCCTCCTACAGATAAGGCTGCCAGATGCTAAAAGCATACAAACATCCGGCTATTACAACTTTATTTGGCATGGTCAATGTTAATACGTAGAAGACTCACATCCAGGAAGTGTCATTATTTTTTATATTCCAAAATTGCAAATTAACCTTCTTTTTTATCTGGTTTAATTGTATTCTGCTTTTTGGGCCTGAAAAGCTATGTGTGATTTTTTGCAAGCATACTAGTTAGTTGACTTCTACTTACGAACCCGTGGAAGACTAGCAATGCTGAACTCCAGTCTCCATGGTCAGGAACTGTAATGGTTCTGCTCTTGGAACAGGTCTGAAGTGTGATTCTAAGGTTTTTTTGCTTAGTGCTGATCTTTTTTTCCCTGCTGTACTGCTTAAGCAGACAGCTGGCCAGAACAGTTAGAACAGACATTCTGAAGAAAGTCTAAAGGAATTTTGCTTTTAGAGATTCATGCCGAGCTGTCAGTTATTTGGAAGCTCCCTACCTGAGTGTGCAGCCAGGGTCTCTGGGCTTGCCAATGGTCCAGTGATATCAGAAGGAAACTTTCCCTTGACTTGGAGAACTTTGGCCTTAACCCTCTATTCTGATTCATTCTAAAGAAAGGATTTTGATGTCTTTACAACTTCATAGTTTGCTATTTTTTGTCAAGACAGCTCTAGTTATCCTTTGTTGTAATTTAGGCTGTGGTTAGACCATATGACTAGCCAAATGCTTGTACCAATAGAGGTGATGATAGCGAAGGAATGAGTGCCCGGGTGCAACTCCATGTATTTCTGTCTGGACAAAACTTGTTGGATAAAAGTAAAAAGTGAACAAACATCAGCTCAGCTTGACATAATCAGTACAACCTATGCTTATCCCCTGAACACTCTCAAATATTTCTTTATCCCCACTAATCTCCCAGATATTCCATTTTAAAACCCTTATAAAAGCTTGTAATCGTGGTCATAGAAGAGAAATACTCCTTTTTATGAGCCATAAGATTCTGCATTTGGCTAACAAACCTGTAGTGGTATTCACTCAGAAAGTGGGATCTTGACTAAAAAAAGGTGAGTCCTTTCTAGTTTTTCTTATACCCTTAAAAGAAGCAGATGAAATATATCTGCTTAGAAAAATCTCATTTATGTAAAATGTGCATTACAGGAAAGAGTGAGAAACTTTAATGGGAATTGGTCAATAGAGTAAACAAATATTTAGCTGTGTGCAGTGAGAGTAAACAACATGCTTCATAAGAGAGAAACTACCAGATTCTAAGAGTGACTAGACTGTTTTCTTAAGAGAATAGGTCTAATTGTTAACTTCAGTGGAAGTCAGCAAGTACAACTGATTGAATTATGTGGTTTACAATTTAAATGAATAAAAAGGTGTTGAGGGTAAGAAACTCATGAAATGCATGTAAGTTATACCATGGTGCTCTCAGCTTAACTCAGCAGGCCTGGAATTTGTGATCATAGTAGGCAACTTTCCAATACTGACTCAAATTATTTGACTAAACTGGGGAATAATTGATCTCTTCCTTCACTGTGAGGGTGCAGGACACTTAACTGAGCGCCTCCCAACTTCTTACTCCATCCAGATTATCCCCATGTGGGGATACACTAACTTGAATGATTTAAAAAAAAAAAAAACCTGATAAAGCAAAAATTAAGGCTACTTTTATATTCTGAGAAGGAATATCTAGGTTGGGGTTTAATCAGTTTTACTAATCCATCCTAAAATTAATAGGTTTTAAGTTCTGAATGTCCCCATATAAACATACTTTTAAATATGACAAGTGAAAGTTCAAAGACATTTTTTCTTTATTAATGTTTAATTCTCTCTGTGGTGGATTTAAACACTCCACTGATATTATCATCTGAGGAGATCATGGAATATCCAGATTTCCTCTCTTAAAAGCTGGATGTCAAAATACCAGTTACCTTCTGCCAAATCATTTAGAAGCTCCCAATATACATGTGTTTTTTCCCATGATATCAAGTCTTTCAGACCAGCAACGAGGCGTCTAATGCGAGATTGGAGGGGACGTAGGAGTCCTGTGAAAAGGGGTTCTTGGACTTCGAGGTGGATCAGTTGGTTTAGGGGATTTTTTTTTATTTTTTGATCAAATAGTGTTGGACAAAGTTTAATTGGAGGGCAGGGATGAGTGTTCTGAAAAAGCACCTCTGTTAATTATTTTACAGGTCAGCTTCTAGGAAACACCTGGATTTACGCGTGTTACTGTTATAACAGATCTTTCTTCCTCCAAAGAATCGGCTGATCTCACTGCCCTGTGCCATTGTGCATATCAGGAAAGATAAAATACCTTTTCTAAAAAAGGTTGGAGTCCCTATAAATGAGTTAAAGGATCAGCTGGCCTTTGGAAGCCCTGTGTTGTTTACCCCATGTATCATTTGCCCTAGTGTCCTCCTCCAGCACTGCTCTTCCCTCAAAAAGATTGGTCATACCAATTTGTAGGGGTAATGGCAGTAATTCAGCAAGGATAAGCAAATTGAGTTTCTGCCAGCAGTGGGTAAAGATCTAGAAACATCCAGATAAATTATTAAAAATCTGAATCTTATCCTTGCTCAGACCATCATCAGAAATGCTGTAGGTTCTGTTTGAATGAAGAACCCCCAGCATCGCTCTGTGCCTTCTCTTAGCTCAACTGAATCTCTCCAGAGATCTTATTTTCCCATCCTAATTTATAATGTGATCTTATTCCCCCACATCAGTTCATATACCTAAAGCTGATCCATCCTAGCCTTCCAACCAGAAAAGTTTGCCTTTGACAACAGCATTCTCTTCCTAACATTCCCCATCTTTTTGGCTTCCTTTCTAGAATTGTCAAGTTTGAAGAGGCTTATGACAGGTAGAGGACTTGAATTATTTCACCTCTGTATGTACTGGTGAACCACTAGCTCTGAAAAGAAATTATAGCTGCATGTAATGAATTCTTTTAAAAAGACATTGTTAGAAAGGATTCAGAGAACCTTTTATCTAGAGATTTTTTCCTAAGCTAGTTTACAAGCTTCCAGTGCAAACTTATTACAGGCATTAGCCTGCTGTTCTGTTTTTGTCAAAATCCATATCACGTTGGTTTAGTAGGATTTCAGTTCAGACTCTTGAAACAATAAGCTTCTCTAATTTTGAGGGCCTTATGGACTTAAGTCTCCTGTTGCCCTGGTTCCTTGTGTGTCTTAAAAGTTTTGTCAGGACTGAGGAATTAGTCAGAAGGAACGGTAAATATTGACTGGTGTAGAAGTGAGGTAAATGTACTGAAGAGAACATAAGATGAGTCAATCAGTTTAACAAAATGTAGTCACTCCATTCCTGTTTACATGTGGTATTTTTTCACTGTTCTCTCTTCCAATATGAAGAAGCAGGCTAACAGATTGAGACAGATTTGGCTTCTAATTAAAGATAGGTGAGAAAAAAGAAGGGCAGTTAGTACAAATGACAGAATCCAACATGCACTAAGATGACTAAGCAATTGAAAGAAATACACATTCTTGATGTTGCATCCCTTTGTCTGAATTCCAGGTAGCACCTACATGCACTTTGAAAACACTGTACTTCTGCTTATAAAGACAAGTATTTTTACACAGATTGAATCTAGAAAGGGATGTCATCTAGCATTTAGAATTGCTCGGTAAGAGGTTTGTTATATCTTTACTCATGATACTGAGTTGTTGTGAGACCCTGGGAAAGCAGTAAGACATCCAAATGTAGCTTTTCTCACAAGGCTGGACACAGACTGTTTTCTGTCAAGGCTGGAAGTTAAACAGAAACCTGGTCCCTTTGAGCTTAGTCCATGGCAAAACTCCACTTACAAGGCAACAGTATCAGACTCTTAATACTTAATAGCATATAGAAGGACAGTGTGAAATCATAGAACCACTGGGACACATTTCAAATGGAAAATGTGAACTCAAGGGAAGAATGAAATCAAGAAGCACAAAAATTTAGCTCTTGATTTATCCAAATCTGACAGCAGTACTTCATGTAACAAAAACCAGATCAGCTTGGCAAAAGGTTTTCCTTTTTTAAAGGAGGTTTAGCTTTAATCTGTGATCGTGATAGATTGTCCATGGTCAAGAACCCCGCACTGATGTAAAAAACTGGTATTACTTGACACCCTAGTAACACAGACTTTCCATTGTGTAAGAGTGCTGTTGTGTTCCCAGTTTTTCACATCTGCTTACCAATGTACTGTATATATTTGGGTGGGTTTTTTTAAGTTGAAAACACAGAATTGTTAGCCCAAATGTGTTTCAGACATGCCTTGAGCATGCTTTTAATTTCCAGCTCCTTTTCCTTTCAAAAGTTCTTGCAGTTTAGCAACTTCATTTGCATGAACAGACTTGAAGTTTGCTAGGAACTTGGCTGCAAAGGCTCTATGAACAAATTTAGAGTTCTGCCAATATATATAGGTGCAACATGAAGGTCTGAGCATTCAGACCTTCTACCTGAGCCTCTTCATAGATCCATGTAACATTGTTTTGCAAAAATGGACCTTTGTTATGCAAGTGATGTGTATGCAGAGTGCATCAACTTGTTTTGGAGGTAAATGTTGCTTTTTCACTGCTGTTTTTTCTATGACTCTCATTGAGAGTACGAGTAAATCTACACTAACTACAATCCAAAAGCTAGTTTCAGTTACTATAGGCTTCCTAACCTACCTTTACATTAGCTAGCCTAAATATGAACAACAAGTTTAGTTTTAAGCTGGACTATTACAGTTAGGCACAATTGTGGTTAAATATTTAAAAAGCATAAATGCATCTTTTAAGCTATGGTCCCAGTAATGGGCCATTCAGGGATGATCTAAATTTAAACCTATTAATTCAGAACATATTTGTAGAACTGTATTAAAGCTGTCTTCCTTTATACTTCTGTTAAGAAGTAGAAACCCAGAAATTTAAACAGACAAGCAGAACCCAAAACTGAATGAGTTACCGCTGAGACGTGTTATGTGGCTACCTTCTTGCTCTTGCTGCAAACTGCAATAAAACATCATTTAAGGTGCCATGAATATGGCTTAAACCAAGTTGTTGGGGGGTTTTTTTGCAATTTATACTTTGTTGTGAGTGTCTGTATAGGAGACAAATAGTTCAGTACTGTGCAACTATCCAAAATGCAAAATTAATTCTACTACTAAGTGATAGCATTAGAAACTGATGCAATTTTACAAAATTAACAGGCCTGCTTATTGAATGCTCCAGTGCACTGGTTAAGGACTTCTGAGTAGAAACATGGAAGGGATTCACTTTGGGACAACTTTTAACTTATAATTAGGAACAACAGCTGTGATGTGACAGATCCTTGTTGCCATCAACAAAGGTATGTACTAAGTGTCTGTTTGCACCTATGGACATTTACTGAAAGCGGTTTGGGTAATGAAACCTACATGAATTATAGTTTAGGGGGTTTCACTAACAGAGATGAACTTTTTGAACAAAAGCACATGTTGGTTTTGTAAAGGTCACAGTCTGGAAAAAGACATCTTGCCAAAAAAGAGCGCAATGGTTACTATACAACAATCAGATGAAATCCCAGAATACTGCTTTTTTGCCACTTTTCAGAGTGGAACTGCAATGAAAAGGGACAAACCTCAGCTGTTCTCAGTGTTCTATATGGTATGTGTAGAATTTAAAGCTATTTGACTTTTTGGTTGAATTAGGTGAATTTTAAAATAACTTACATTTTTCACCATATTCATTACAGGCAAGATGCAGTAACTTCAGTTTTACTGTAAGTGTGCTTTTGTACTTTTGTACAATGTAGTAACTACTGGTTTTCGCTGCTTCAAGGTAAATCTAAAGTAAAGTAGTAAAGGAGTAAAATAGTTCATACTTTCATGAAATTTGAAGAGCAGTTTAGGAAAATTTTAAACATCTAGAACTATTTTTACTCTCACTCCAAATTTGGTAGCAACTTTGCACAGGGATCAATAAACTGAAATCATAATGAATGAAGAAAAACCACTTCCAGTACATTTTAGAATAGTATTCAAGCTGGAAACAGATAGATGAAATCAATAGTCATAAGATTATTCCATTTCCACAGGCTTCAAAGGACCTGCAAATGTTTTAAATTAATAATTAATTTTGTTTCTAATCTGAACAAATTAACTGTGTAATATTGCTGACTTTTCTATTTTAAATGAGTCTGTGATGATTTATGCATAAAGAGACTAAACTCAGGAATCAAAAACTCAAAATTATTTTGATGAACTTCATATCCTTTCGTTTTTAACACTGCTCCTTATTTCCATACCAGAAAGTTGTTATATTTGTTACCAGTCCAGACACTGAGTCATTCTTGTTTAAACCAGACACTAGGCTCTCTGTGTAATTTCTCTCTCCCCTTCAGAGTTTTTGGACTGAGAGGAAAATTGTAATGCCAGGTGCCTCCCCTAGCTCCATTTCTAGAGGTATTACTGTAAAAACACAGAGGTGCTAAATGCTGCCAAGCGGCAATGGAAATTCTCTGAGCTCTGGTTGTTTCAGAGGCAGCTAAGTTAGGGAATACCACCTGATTCTGACAATATGTACAGACTTACAGTTTCCGGTTAGAATGCTTCATCTTCTTCTCTCCAAAAACCTCTCTCCTGACACTTTATCATGATGCAGTGATAGTCATACAGCTTATTTCATATGAGGTAACCTGGCATTTAAAGGTAAGAACTCTGCAAGCTTCTCTCTAAATTTTATTGTCTCTTTTCCGAAAACTTTTGTGGAACTTTTAACAGAGCTGAAATGCAAGGATTTAGATATTGTTCATATTTTGTGTTAAAAAAAATCTACGTGTGATATAGGTTTTAAATGTGGGTGGCACCAGGAACTCAGTTGCTCTTCTTTTTGCAAACAAATAACCCTTGAACACTGTTATGGTATGGCCACTTTGAACTATGCCTGTTTTCAAATTATCTGTTTCATTCCAAAGCATAAAATTAAATTTATTTTCAAAGGGATTCAGTTTCCTAACTCAATTCTACTGGTTGTGTAATATAACTGGGCTACCTATGTTATAGACTATAGATGTTTAGACTCATACACTTCCGTTGCAGCAGTGCTTTAGTAATTATAGATGTAAAGAAGTTTGAAAGTGTCTTTCAAATGTCATTTTTCAGTAATTCCAGTTCTCACCGCTAGATGGCTTCCCAGGATAGTGGATATAGATCCAGACCTGAATTAACATGTGGGACTGGATTCATTTTGTCACATTCTTAGTGACATATACAGTCATAAAACCGAAGTTCTTTCCAGTTCAACTGTGAAGACAGCAATGTGATGTTTGACGCTCTCGAGCATCTTTTGACATCCTCAAAGCTTTGCGTATTAGGTTATTTCTGCTTGCTGCCACAAGTACGAACTGTGCATGAACAGCCCTCAGTTCAAGTGTGCAGTTAGAGCCTCCTCAGCAATGCTTAATCGGTACAGCTGAAAACAGAACTTACCTGCCTAATGCTTAACAGTGCAGCCAACCAAGTTGGGGGACCTAGTTGCAATACACTTTGCCCTTTCTCCTGTTACAACACACTTTAAAGTACTATGGAGACCTTGTGTTGCAACTATGCCCTCATAACTGGACAAAAAAGTCTTGGAAAGGGAGAGAAGAAAAATCACCCTTTGTTGTGAGGAAGTGACTCTCCCTCCTTCATTCAGAGCCTGCCTTTTTCATTGCCCTGTTTTCAGCAATGCAGGCATCTTCCAGCTGGGAAAATCCAGGAGTTGTCATGTTGTCCATAAAAACATTGGTCCAATGGTAATAGATTTTGCTGATTATCAGCCTAGACTGCATTCAGCCTGACAATCTAGGGCTGAAAGAAGTTTTCCCCTCCACACCAGCTGATCCTGGGCAAGCAATTCTCTGCCAGATCTCCCTAAGGCAGAGATGGCTCCCTTGAACTCAGCCTTAACCCTGACTCTTCCTGGAACTGCTTTTTCCCGGGCTCCAGTCAGACTCAAGCACCTTCCTTCTGGGAGGAGGCAGGGGTTGCCTGGCTCGGTTACAGCGTGCTCCAGTTCCAGCTGCGAGCCCAGGGTGGCACTCAGCAAGCCCAGCGTGGCACGCAGCAAGCCCCAGCTTGCAGCCTGCAGCCCCGGAGCCAGCGTACGCCTCAGCCTGCCTGCATGTGTGAGTTTATGTGCAGCGGCTCCCAGATAGCTCTGGGGGAGGGGAGAGCAAAGCCAGCCACTCACAGAAACAGTAGTGAAATCTCCCCAACACTTTAACTGTCAATCAGGCTTAATGGGGTATAAAAACTCCCCAGCGCCGCGGCTGTGATAGGCAGAGAGAGCAATAGGGAGAACTGAGTAAGAGCCAGAGCTGAAATAGTGTACGGCATAATTCCTGCTCTGTGATCACAGATACTCCAAGTGAAAAAAACAGGAGAGGGGGCAGAGAGAGGCGGTAATCAGCTCAACCTTTGCAACCGGCTCAGGACAGAACGTCTATAGATATTTATAGATATTAAAACAAAAACAACAACCTTACCCTGAATAGAGCCTTTCTTAAAAAGAAGGTCCTGGCAATTCTGTCTTATTTAAGCAATTTCCTGAGTCTAAGAATAGAAATGAGCTGCCTGGAAGGCACTGCAGGCTGAAATTTGGAGACATAGGCTGCTTTATTTTATTTTTCCAAGTATAAAAACCTTCCCTTTGGATACTGGATTTTTATGTCGGTCTTTGAAGCGGAGGGATGTACGGTTACTTTTAATTTTACTTTTTTTCTCTCTCTCTCTCATTTAATTTAAAAAAAACTGTCTTCCAGTTAAAAAGCAAGGAAACCGTTTTACCTGCATGTGACAATCCCAGAGGACACCGATCAAGAAACAGGGGAGTGACTTGGTCTTCTGCACTACTTTACTCCTACCCCAATTTTTTTAGGGGGAGAGAAGGATTTTTCCAGTCCAGGAATCTCTTGCCCTCAAGTTTTGGAAGGGGGTTGAAGACTGGTCACCCATCTGGGGGTGCATGAAGGGTGTTGGTTCTCTGTTAACTTGGTTTTGTGAAGGGCTGGAAGAGAATTTTGCCTTCCTGACTTGCCTGGAACACGAGGATGATTTGGAAATGGCTGGGCGCTTTGCTGCTTTTCCCCGTGCAGATGGTTTATTTGGTGGTGAAAGCTGCCGTGTGCATGGTGCTGCCGCCCAAGCTCCGAGACCTGTCCGGGGACAACGTGCTCGTCACCGGCGGGGGCAGAGGCATCGGCCGCCACCTGGCCAGGGAGTTTGCGAAGCGGGGAGCCAGAAAGGTGAGCACCGGCATGAAGGGGGGGAGCTCCCACCTGCTGCTCTACTGGGAGCCCTCCGAATCCCAGACTTACAAACCTTTTCCCTCACCTCTGGGTGGGGTTGGTGGGATCGCTGTGAGAAGGTGAGAGGGGGGAAGGGGCGCTCCTTTTGCAAAACCCTGGCGTGCTGAGCCATTACGTGGAGTTACACTTCAGAAGTTGCCCGCTCCTCCTTCCCTGCATCCTCCCTCCCCACCTCATCTCAGAAAACGTGAAGGTGAGAAAGGGGCCCCCTCGCGAATCCTCCTCTGCTGACAAAGGAGAGGCTTTCGCTCCAGCCTAGGTTTCCTGTGGCAGGCAGAGGAGAGCTAAGCGATTCCCATGCGTGGAGCTAGTGCTCACTCGCATTTCTGTTTACTAGGCTGCTTCCTGGCAGTCCTGCTTGCTGGGACTGTGCGAACAGAGAGGGGGGCAGCTGCCTGCCGGCTCCAGCCTTTCAGGCTGAGCACAGCTTTAGGTCTCCTTAGGCGCAGCCCGGCTGCCACTGCCACGCGTGTCACCCCAAAGGAGAGGGGCTCGGCTCGGAGCGGGGCAAATGGCGTGTGCAGGGGGGCTCTGGCTCTCGCTCCTAATGATGCATTCTCTCCGGAAAGTGGGGAGGAGAGTTCAGATTCACCCTAGTGGTTTCCCATTCGCGAAAAAATAATTTCTTGTGCTTTCTGAAGTCCCTTGTGTTTTGCTTTTGGCCAGCCCGGAGCTGTTCAAAGGTAAGATGACACAGCAAGGAAGAAAAGCACACCATGAGTAGGAGCTGTGAGATTGTCTGCACGTTTCCTTTAGGAAAGAGGAAAAGGGAGAAAGGCTGAGAGACTGACTGGTCTGTCTACACAGCAGCCTGGAAATGCCAGTGTAGCTGCTGTGTCCTTTCTCTAGCTCAGGAACTGGTGGTTTACCTTGAAACGTGGTGCTTTCCTAAGTACAGGTGTGCCCATATGTGTGAATCAATCAGGAATACAAAAACCATACGTACCCTGAAACGAGGCTTGAGATTTAAATTTTCATCTCCCCCTTTATGGGTAATGAAAGGGAGGAATCATGAAATTAGCTGGATAAATACTTCTCTCTGTGAGAGGGGATGAATGAGAGTAAATAGAGAATAAAGAAGAAAAATACAGAATGAGAGGATATTTAAAGAAAAATTTGCATTTAGTTTGGGATAGTGTTTTGTCACTTCCTTACACATGCATTACAGTTTTCTATGTGTGGTATAGAGCTATTCTGGCATACAACTTTGAGGTGTAAAATATGTCAGCATTGAACTTTGATGTTTGTATATGCTTGTGTTTAAACATCATGTTGAGATTTACAAATTCTTAGAGACAGAGCAAACAAGTTGACTGACCTTTGGACCCAAGCAATTTGCTGAAAGTGTATTTATATTATCTGTTAGAATACCAGGCTTCATTATTTATTTATTTAGTCCGGCTGGTTGCTATGCTAAGCTCTGGTATTAAAGTACCACCATTTCTGCAGCTAATTCAAGAGCTGCTTAGCTGCAGTTGAGCTAGAAGCTGAACAATGGCAGTCAGCCTTAATGAACCAGGTGACATGGGCCAAAAGGAGAGGGAGCTATTAAAGATGTAGAGCTGAGGGTGAAATTACTGTAAACAGATACAGATTGTAGTTCATTTGTATGTCTTATCTATAAGATCTCTGTTTCTCAGAAGGAAAGAATAAATGAGAATAATTGTTGGGAACCTTTGCACTTGTCTGATATGATGTTGTGGAATGCTGTGTGGTTGCTAGTTATTGTTTAGAACTTGGGGGGGGGGGCGGTCCTTTTTCCAGGTCTGTCATCAAGGTGTTTCAGTTTTTACATTTACTGAATTTGAATTAGATTCTCCTTTTGGTTATACCATGGCTATCTAATGAGTCAGATATGGCACTCGCCAAGTGTCGATCGTCTCTGGCAGTGGCACTGCCTTTCTGCCTTTGGTAGTGGGACATTTTCACTGCAACATTGAAGTAGTCTTATCCTTTTCTTCCTTAACACTTTTAATGACAATTTTACCTAAGTTTCCATTCCCTTTGCTGTGAGATTTCAATTCTTTCCTGCCATCTGTGCCCAACCCAAACTTTGTGAATTTAATGCAGTCTCCATGTAGAATGCAAGAGACCTCTCTTTGGCACTCTCTTCGATTTTATGCTTTGCCTTAGACAATCAAACAGAAAGAAAAGACTTGAAGTGGCTAGCAAGTCATCTTTCAATAAGGCTTGTGAAAATTAACTATTCGATTTTTCTGATGTCTTCTTACGCAGTTACCTGTTTTACAATTATATGCAAAGCTTCAGTTATTGATTATAATTAATAATTTACAACAGATTCTGGTTATCGGATGGTGTAGTCACAATACTCCAAGCTTAGAAAAACACTTCCGCCAAAGGCGTGAAATTCTGAGGCCAAGCACAGTGTTACAGAGAGGTGAGTGGAAACAGTAACGTATAGATTCAGATTCTAATAGTGGGTGTGCAGTATATCTTGAAAAAGTCATCACAGCGCTTGCGCACACAGACATAGTGGCGGAGTTTTGGAGGTAGGCGGCGATATATAACCATATTTTTGAGATTAGAATCTTCTGAAAGATAGGTTAGTTGAGACTTAGCACATGAAATTTCCTCTGATAATTAGACAGGATTGGATTTCATCTTACACTCTATTTTCAGAGGCTAGTTTTGTTAATCACAAATGAGATGTATCTGAGCAGTTCTCATGTAAAATGACAAGTGTTGTATCTCGCTAAGATTATGAATTGTCACATCTGCAACTTTTTTACAATAAATTTTGATCTTGCATTTAAAGCTATGAAGATGGCAAGAAATAAATCAAAAAAGCGTTTATGCAAATGGAAATATAGTGTCTTCTGCTTGATAGATTAGCATGGAGATTGAAATTCTCAATCCAACAGACTGGAAGTCTCTTGGGTATGATCATGTAAATCCATCCTGATTCCCATTCTCTGCCCCCATTTTTTTTAAGTCCATTGTGCCTCAAATATGACTTGGACAGGTAAATGTCTAGGAGACATTTCCTTCTAGGGTGATGATGCTTTTCCCATGGTTGTTCATTGGCCTCTCTGATGAAAAGGCCACTAAGGGGACCAAGCAGTGTCAGTTGTATTTTCAGTTAGGGAAGTGTGTATCTTCTAGTTTTTTCAATTAAGACTACCAGTGAATTTTAGGCAATGAGAGACTTTAATCATTAGATCATCCATCCCTGTTTATACTAAGAGGTCAAAGGATCCATACTCCTTTTTACTTTGGGATAAAAGTTTTCAAAAACTACTTGGCCATGGGAGGCATTGTGTACATAAATGCTTCCTGTAGCACTTCTGGAAAAAAACCAAAAGCATGTAAATTTGCTGTATGCAGAGAAAGAGTGGTTTACAGATGATAGGGACATGTTAGTGTTATTATGAGGGATGAATAGCATTTCATTTTCTCCGGAAGTACTCAAATATTGTAATTCAACTTTCACGCTGTTTCCCAGAGATGTGTCCAGATTCAGAAGTGCCGGCTGAGCAGTTACTTTGCTGCTGCTGAATTGCTGGAGAAATGTACTTTTTTGCTTTCTGTTCCTTCTTGGTTGCTTGCAAAATTCAAAATTGTCACTACTGGTGGGTTTAACTCCTGAGAATTTTGACTAGACCTTAAAAGTATTTGACCAATAGAGCATCACCTCTACCTCACTCTCACACATTGGTAGCTTTGTTAAGGCTCTTCGCTTTCAATATTCTGTGGTTAGCCAAAATGGCAGAGTATACCTGTGCTAATGAAAAGGGAGAAGGAGAGATTTTTATGAGTTTATGATTAATGCCTATGAAATAAAAATCCACTTCCAAAGCCTAATGGTGTTTTGCAAAGAATATACTGTGTAATTGAGTTAATATTGGGAAGTCTGGCCCCTTTGAACAATATTTCTTGTGTGGAAGAACAGCCCTCTACAGATGTGACTAGTCAGGGGGATGTGGAGGCTGAATGGGTTCATTCACTGGTGGTTAGAGTTGGAAAATGCCTCTGGTTTCCTCTAAGCCATTTGCTTTTCCTACAGCGTTTTCTATTATAGTGCCTTTGCCAGAGAGTTGTCAGCCCTGGTTTTGATGATCTCCAGTGATGCAGTTTTGATTCATATGACTTTTGTATGTCATTGGTATGTCTTGCTCTTTGTTAGGCTTTCTTGAAGGGCATTTCCTTGATGTCTAAAAATTTTCCTTGTAATTTTAATATACTTTGTTCACAGATTATTTAATCTGAGGTCTGATTGAACAAGAAAGAGATGCTTGATTCTTAAGCATTCTGGAGTTTTCAGTATCACCAAAACTGAATAAAAGTAACTGAGAAAGATATAATTATAGGATAGAAACAGATTCCTCAACTCTGATACGTATTTTAGTATTCAAAGTTATCTGACAGTGGCTTTAGAAGCCTTTCTGGGGCCTTTCCTGTTGGGAGACTGGTCAAAAGCCATTGTTTTTCATTAAGTTTTTTTTATTTGCATGGAGGGCTCTGGGCTCAGAAATCAGCAGTATGGATTTTCAGTAGCGTATCTACAAGGGATCTTATACAGCAGTGCTTTTCTATTGTTCCTTTGTGATCATTTCTGTGATCTCAGTTTCTTTCAATGTATATTTTGCCCTCCTATGTTTGCTGCTCTTTTCCCCCCTCCAGCTGTGATATGTTTGTCTATTTGGTAACTGTAGCTGTTAATGAATGAACAAGTGGGCTTCTAGGGAATCAGGGGTGTTTTGGCATGAGAGATGTCTCCCAAGTACCAAATGGGTTAGAGGCAGCCCTGGCCTTGTGTTAGTGTGACAGTACTGCAGAGGAGAGTTGCACAATTCCCGTTAACCTTGTTGGGAGTTCTTCACATTCATCACTTACAATGGCCCTGTAAATACACTGAAAGATCTCTCCTTTCACGGTTTTGTCCTCTGGACATTCGCTTCCTGTACTGCAGGAGACTGTGCGACTCAAAGGGTTTGCATGCTTGTGTGGTAGATGAGGTGAGCAGTCTGGAATATCAGGACAGACAAGAGCCCTTACTAGATGGCAAGGAGCTAGTATCACCAACAAAAACAAGAATCGGAAACTTTGCTCTTGCGTGGAATGTACCGCTTGATAGCCATGACCTCGCTCTGTCAGCACTGGAGTCTAGACAATTATGTCTGCAAGGTACTGCAAGGATGACAATGTGATGGGCCGCTGTAGAATGCCACGAACGCAGTAATACAGTGATCATTATGGGATAGTGAACAAAGATCCTGAAGGCACTACTTGAAAACTTTTGCTTTGAAAACTGATTAGAGATTTTTTTGTTGTCATCATTTTGGTTTGTATTTTTTTTATATCCCTCCTGATTTTGTTCAGGCTACAAAAAAAAACCCCAAAAACCCAACACCCTGCAATCTCAACTGTTCTTTCCATCATTACTTTCACCACATTTTCAAAGTCAGACCTTAATGTCTTCATTTAGGAAGATACCTTGTCATTTGAGTGTGCTATCCTCTGTCAGCTCCATGACCATTGGGATGGTAATAAGAAGTCAGTGGAGGAAGGAGCACCGAGGAAGGGATGAGAGCTGTGCAAGCCCACACTGCTCCTGAAACCTAGAGCCAGTTTCCCTCAGTGTTCCACTGAATTCAACAGAACTGAAAACCTCAGAGGAATTGCAGGTGCTTGAGAGAGCCTTGTATAATTGGAGACTTAGCTACATGAAATTCTAGGCTATAAATTGTGTTTAGGATGAGAGTATTGCAGAGAGGTTATGTAAAAATGGTATCAGGTCTTAGAATATAGCCTTGTATTCCAACTGATGGAAAATCTGGCAAGTTTTGAAATGAGTTTTTACAATGGCATGCTCCTCCTACATTATCTACACGAACTGCATCTGTAGTTCTATGAATATTTCACTTTGGTCGTTATGAATCATATCGACATATTATTGTCCTGGTTTGTATGAATTAGTATATGCCTTTTAAAAACTTCTTTATAACATATACCAATGCTATAGATAAAAGATTATCTGCATCATGACTAGAGCTGGAAATTGAATTAGTACTAATCTGTGAGGGCAAAATACTGAGACTGATGCTAAGTCATTCAGAGCTGTGACCTTTAGGGTGTAGGACAAAAGCTATCAGTAACAGTTCTTAATCTAAAATGTCTTTTAAAACACTGGTCATTCTCAAGCATTCATCTCTGACTTCACTTTCAGAACCTGTAGAATACTCTTACTAAACTGTATTTGACTGACTTAGCTCCTGCCTAAAGAAGAACCTGACGTTAAATTCTTAGCACACAAGAATTTTGATCTGCCACGGAGTTCCATCCAGATGGGCTGTAGTGTTCCAAACCTAAAACCGCTTATTTTGTCATGTACATGGTGTATAATTTCTGATAATGTGCTGGAGGAGTGGAGAAGGTATGAGATAGCATACCTGAAGTAAACTCAGTAAGTCCTTCTGCTTGCTGCCTGTCAGGTTTTAAATCGACTGCAGCTGGGCCAGTCTTCAAGAAGACATTTGTATTCTGCAAGTAATAACTGATTTCTGACATTACCTTGCAATTCATTCTGAGTTCAGAACATGAATAGACCTGATCTGGCCACCCCAGAGGAGATTAGTTCTGATTATAAGGAAAAGAGCTGATTTAAAATTACATCATTTCAGAGCTGAGAGGAACTGGTTTTCCACAAAATATGATTAATCACCATGTACTTGTTTTTAACAGGCACCATGATCTAACATAATGAAATCATAAAGCTTTTAAAATTATGTTTATAAAAGAAATGGACACAGTTCTGATGTACTTTACCCAACGTAAATGCAGTATGCAAATGTACTGCACAAACAGATGTTGAGTTGGCCTGCTGTATAATAATTTTAAAAAGGCTCAGTGTAAAATTTACATAAATATTTTTAGATTTCAGTATTAAGACAACGTTGTCAAGAGAGCATCTGTCCACATCCTGAATGCTTTTTATGCCCTGTGGAGATACCAGAATGACGTATAGTCCATGTATCTAATGGATTTCTCTGTAGTAATTTAGAAATGCAAATAAGTAACTAGCCATTTTGAAAAGGCAGTCTGACATGTCTGAAAGTGAAAAAGATAATCTAAAAGGAAATTTTGCATTTTCTATGTTGTAGATATGTTAGTGTAATGGGAATATTTACCCATAGTAAATTAAGTTGTACATAATTAATCTCCCGTTTGTGTGATTTAAAAAAAAACCCATAGGAACTGAACAGTTTCAGGCATATTTTTAATGATGGTTACTTTAATCTTATTTAAATTTAAGCACTTAATCTTGCAGTGAACTATTAGAGCATGTCATAATTTACCGGTAACCAGAAGTATGTGAAAAGAATTGGGGAGTGAATGTTTTTCCATGTCATGCAAAATAATATATTAATTTGGAACTTTTGGTAAACTATGAGAGCATAAATTTGATTGAGTTGCTTTATGGTGTCTAGGAAGGCTTTCTTTCCATAAAGATTATATACTGACAGAAACTTTATTTAATGGCTTCCTGTTGGCAGCTCACTTCCGTGTTGATTGAATTTAAGGATGGGCAGAAGAACCCTTGTTTCAAGTCCCAGGCTTAGGTGGCATTAAGCCTGTTATGTGTGCTAGTGCCAAGGCCAGCAGTTTGGAAAACATGCTGACTAAGTGTCTCTGGTTGGCAAGCACAGCTAGAATTTATCAGATATCGGATCTGTTGGTGTCTGTGAAGCCGCATTCTGGCTGGAGCTGTTTTAGCTCATAATTTAGAACATACCTGTCTTGTTACTGAGTACGTTGTAAGGAGAATAAATAATGTTAACAAGAAGTGGAACTTGCCGAGTAACAGGCTTATCATCTCACATCAGGATACAGTGATGTCATGTGAAAATACTGTCCCAGTGAGACCGTGCTGTGTTGGCACACCAAAATCCAGCACTTTTTAAAATGCATCAAGACAGTTAAACGAGGCTTCCCACGAAATATAAGGACTGTGTCAATGCTCTAAGAAATCTTGAGGTAAGTTTTAAAGATGAGGTTATATATTAATGTTGTTGTAGTGCCTCAGAAACCCACTCATGCACCAGAAATTATTTGGCATAAAGATACTAAATGTGCTGTATGAGGGCAACAGAAAAAGACGATGCCTACCTCAGGGTTTACAGTGTAGATATAAACCAAAAAGCAACAGCTGAATACAAACACAGAAGTCTGTACTGATGGTGACTGTAAGCAAGTATTTCAGCACCACTCATTTAGCCATTTTTAAATTTTTAGAAAGGCATCACAGCAATGGAGGTTTTAAAGTGGAATTTGAAGACCACAATAAAGAGTTTTGGGGAATGTTTACAGAGGTGCAGACAGTGTGGTAGAAAACACAAAGGGTTTTTTTGAAAATTAGTGCTGTGAGGTAAAGGCTGCAATAGGAGATTTGATGCTAAATGGAGGGTGATCAGTAACATGGGGATAGCGGCCTTGAAGGTGAATACGGAAGCTTAGATCTGGAAAGGGGTGGAAGAGGAGACAGTAAAATTCAAAATGAGAGTTGACCTGGTCAAAGCAGTAGACTAAGTATATGATCCTGAGCAGGGGGGTTGCACCCAATGACCTCCAGAGGTCCTATCCAGCCTCAACTGTTCTGTGATTCTGTAATCTTAGTCTTAATTTGTACCAAAGAAAGGAAAAAGGCTGCTTTTCTGAATTTCATGGCTGACAAGATGGTTTTGGACTATGATGTTTCACCTTACTTATCTGAAGTGATTCATCCCTATTTTATTTGTGTGGTTTCGTCACCTACAGTGACTTGTTAATGTGCTGTTTGTGTTTCTGTTTGCATTTATGTCATGAGTCTGGCACAGGCTAGAAAAAAGTTGTCTCATTTGTAGAACTATTTCCATCTGAAGTACTGAGATATATAGGTAGTTTTTACTGCATTATAAAATGAATTAAACACGCTGTTGAGCTAATGTCTAATTAGTCTGGCACAGTAATTTGCTTTAAGGGTGACCATAAGCCCTGCATGCATTTCTAAGCATTCTGACTAAAATGTTTAGAAGGAATCAAAGTTGGAGGTTTTTTAGTTTGGCTTTTTTGGGGTTTTTTTACTCTGCTGTGAAAACTTGTCTTAATAGGATGATAGTATGCAGTGGATGATAAAAATATGAAGGAGAAACTTAGAAAACTCTGAATAGACTCTAAATTACATTCCTCAAACAGATCAGCAACATTCAAAGAGAACATACACTAAGTTAGTACATCAAGAACTACATGATTTTACATCAATACTACCGTAGCCCAGAACAGGAACTTAGCCTCACAGTAACCTGAGAGGTGTGAAAGTATTATGACAATTTTTCCAAGAAAAGAACTAGGACAAATAGATGATGATGATGTACTCCACAGAAGTAGCCGGTTAATTCTACAGGAACTATGGGGAGAAGAAAAAAAGACAACATCTCTCTTTATTTCCTTCCCATAAAACTGGACAAGTGTGTAGAAATTCTGTATCTTTCCCTCTGGTCAGTTTGGAAATGTCAGCTAATGATCCATTAACAAATCCATTAACAAATGTCAGTTAGTTTTTAATGTTCATTTTTCACTTTGATTTCTGGAATGAATTGAAGATACAAATCTCATACCATTGCTGCTTTAAGGTGTTGTGTAGGGAAGGGACTGCAAAGGAAAAATCTTAAAGGCAGAGAACAACAGCCTCAGAGCTGACCACCGAGAGAGAACAAACTGGAATTTTTAAACTTGTGTGCTTATCAGGAATATGAAGCAGAAATTATTAGAGAGGTCTTTTTAGCTGGGCCCAGGCTCTGTTCTTCAAAGCATCATGACAACATGCTGAAGAGTCGAACAAGTCAGACCCAGGCACTGCCAGATCCATTGGCTGATAACACTGACGCCAGTGGAGAAGGGTCAAATACATGCTGTTTGACCTTTATCCCAGTGGGGATTAAATTGATTCTAATTAATAGGCTTGGGAATAGATGGGTACCTTGGCAGAGTTTGTAACTAGTTTAAATTGTTCATCCTATTAGCTTAGCCATAAACTATGCATAATTACAAAAGGATTTTGTGGACAGCCACCCTTATGTTGTCACCTTCTTAATTACAATTCATTGAATACAGTACTACAGAGCTTACTTGTTTTGAGTAACATAGGGATTTCTGTTGTCTAGCACTGCCAGAGCAAATGTGTCAGTGCTCCACTCATGGCCATAAAATAGTGTTTGAAAGCACAAATGCAGCTCTGCTGACATCAGTTATGCTTTATGTATGTGACTGTGAGATAAATCTGGCTCTCAGTATGTAATCAGTGGCAGTTGTACCTCTGAGCACACTTAAACAACATAAAATTATACATATTTTGAGGTGGTATAAAAATGATGCCTGGAAAGATTCTGGGCTGTGATTATCCTCTAGTATGATGTATTTTTAGCCACAGGTTAGAAAGAGTCTATATAAAGGTGGGGTGACAGTTGGTATGACCTGGCTAATATATTTAATCCCTTATCTAAATGAAACAATTTCAAATAGCTGCAGATGGAGTTCAAGCTTCACTTCTCATTCAGTCAGTGTTCCTTCTCTTGGTCAGCACAGATATCACCTTGCACCAGTTGTTTCGATAGGTAGTGTTTGTCTTTTAGGTATGTCCTCTTTTCCAGTAAATCCTGGACTGAAACTTCTAGCTAAGTTGTTCTGAGTGTAGACTTGTATCAGAAAGTGAAAACTTCAGACACTGAACAAAGTCTTATTTCAGTGTTTCTTAGAAGCTTCACTGAGCAGCAAATGTCTCCTGTATAGAGCTAGGCCTACGTTAAGAAATCAGGAATTACCACTCAAAAAAAGCATGACATTTCAAGTAATTACAGTTCTTTTTTTCATTCTATTTGCCCTTTGAATCGCTGGGTACACCCAAATTACACTTTCAAGATTTTCTTCATATCTGAGGAGTGGACAAACTTGCATCACTTTAACTGAAAGCAGAAATTGTTAGCTAATCTTTTAATTGGACCTTAAGAAAAACCTCAAATATACTAACTTAAAATAAATTAACGGGAGTGGAAGATGTTGTAAAGACACTGCGCAGTTCACCTTTCCATGCCCTTAAAAAGAATGGCTCAACAATAACAGTGGGCAATCAGATATTTTCTACATGAAGATTAAATTGGTGTTTGTTTTAGATCTGTCATTTTAATCTCCTTGCAAGTAGTAAACAGAGACACCTTGTCTCTGAACAGCACATTTTCTGGGCAAGACTTGGCTGTGGTAGTTTGGAGAGGGAACGGGAAATCCTGACATCCACTTTCAGCAGCTTGGTTTTACGTTGACAACAAACTTAAATTCCCTATGCCCTACCTCCTAAAAAAAGCCCTACCCGTGAGGACAAAACTCGGCTTGCTGCCCTAAAGAGAAGAGATGGTGCTTCCAAGTAGAATATTAAAGACATCCAGCTGGTACAAGTGCTTCTTTCCCAAAGAGGTAATAGAACAGGGCTGGCTCTAACCACAGCGAACTGTCAGAATGATGTAAGAACATTTCCAGGACTCTTGGGAAACACGGGAGTCCTGTCTCACTGAACTGAGTTGTTTGATTTTGGGTTTTGAGATATGCTGATTGTGCAGTGTTGTAGAGTGTTCTCTGTGTTGCTTGTTACTTGATTTTAATCCAGGCCCCTTAGAGACTATTGTCTATGCTGTGTTTATATTTGAATGTGTGCTTTATGGAAGCAAGAGGTTTGCCTCTTTAAAAGCAAAGCGTTTAGCCATCAAAGGGGTTTTTCTGGGTTTCATTTCCCTAGATGATGATGTGCAACTGTTTCAGATTGCTCTGTGGCACCTTCTCCGCTGTAAGGCCATGTGTGTATGTATGCACACATGTGTGTCTGTGTGTGGGTAAGTGTGTGTGCGCAGTGATCTGGCACCTTGCAGCTCCTTTACAGCCCAGAGTTCAGCAGTGGGTCAGCCAGCTCCTAATGACATCATTACACTTGTTTACTGCTCACACAGAGGAAGTGCTATGCTGATGGGTTTGACCACTGTCATCATCTTATTTTAGTCCTGCGTTTTTGCAAAATCAGACATTTAGAAACGCCTCTTCTACAAAGTGATTTTAGTTTCTTTTCCTGACTGAGTTAAAAGGGGAAATAAAAGATAGAAAATTCTTAACCACTGAAATTATATTACAAGTACAATATTTCATGTTGTCATTGAAATTGTTAGTGCAACTAAATAATCAGAATGCTGGTTATAGATTGAAAAAAAAATCCATCTCGAAGGGAGTCAGTATAATAGGGATGAACTGTTGTTCTGCAATACATGAAGTCAGAATGGCTTCTTTAGCTACTAGAAGCAGTGAAAACAGTTAAAATACTTTTGGTTTGCTTTTGAGTTACAGATTTAGGCCAAGTCGTGTTATTTGTTTCAGGATCTAGACTTCTAAGTGCAATTTCAACAAGGACGACACATTACAGATTTCTCACTGGTGCACATGGAGATTGCTGTCAGTCAGCACACCTGCAAACCATGTCAGTTAGTTCAACTGTTTCTGTCTTTTTGTGTACCTATATTTTTCAGTGGAAGTAAAGATTGTTCTACAGTGAATGTGAGTTAACCAAAGCCAGGCCTGGTTTTTAGGACTACATTTCACACACTTCATAGACGTAGTTTACAGATCCCCAATGCTCTCCCGTCTACTGGTAGGTAGAAAACCCTTATGGCACAGAGCTGTGCTTGTTACCAACTTTGAACACATTAAGGAATTATTGTGCATCAATATTATATTACTGCCCCCTTGGCTAACTCTTAGTTACTGGACCAGGTTACTTCATAGAGTTTATTTTACTGGAAAGTAAAGTTTATCTCATGTTCTGTGATAGCTTAATTGATTTTATGTTCATGTTGAAGTGAATTAACTTCGTTTTGCATCGCAGTGGCCTAAAAAGCATGCATGTGGTAGGCAATCACATCCAAAGGATGGTAACTTCCAGGGAGCTGTAACTTATTAGTATGCTAGAGCTTGATTTGTGATTGCCTGACCAGCCCCTCTAGTTTTAATAAGTATCATTGTAGCAGAATCTGATTAGAATTGCTTTGATCATTTCTGGATAAAAGTAATGATCATAACTTTGTTTCTACATGTAGGTATCATTTTATGTAACTAGAGCTGTACTGTTTTTAACATTTTTTTATAAGTGGGGGTAGCTACTTCATCTTAACAGAGTATTGAAAAAATTGGTATAACCAGTGAAAGACCCTTTTTAGCCACCTGTACCCCTCTGGGGGATGCATGCTCTGGGAGCTTACAATCCTCTGATTCCCATCCTCCTTCTCTGACTTAACAGGCCGAGAAAGTTAAATATGTCCTGAAAACTGTCATTTGTACAACAGATGAATAGATTTTAGAAATTCTGCCCTGTTGCATAGCAACAGCCACCATTAAAGAATAACATTTTGAAATGTACATAAAAAGATAGGAAATCAGTTAAGCATTTAAATATTGAAGCTTTCTTCTAAGCTGTATCCTTTATTTCTTTGACTAAAATACTTATAAGAAAAGCTCCTTTTGACAGCTTTTAGATGGTTTTAAAATGGTAGCAAATTTTTTCTGGAGGCAAAGAAAGGAGGCTTGTAGGGGGGCTTGTCTGGAGCTGTTGCTAGCATTCAGTTTATATACAAATTTAATGTAGGCGATTTTAACTCCCAGTACTTCTCCAGTAGACTCATGGGAGAAATTATTTTTTCAGTCAAGAGCTGCATCATATTATGCACGTGGATGATCTGGAGCATATTTTAGGCCTTTCTAGAGGGTAGTTTATAATGACAGCGTTAGAAACATTATTCATCCTAGGCTTCCATGTCTGGTTTTGTTGCAAGCCTTCTTCCGGTTTAACAAATTTAAACACTTCCCTTACTCTTCCTTTTCTGTGCTGTTCCTACAAGAGCTGGGTTTGTCTGCCTATGTCTTCCTCTGGCTTGTAAACATTCCTGGTGGTTCCCTGTTCATCAGAGCTTCTAACACATTTACCGTGTTGTTCACCTTATTTTTCGATTCTGCTGATGTGACAGTACAGCAAAATGCAAAGTCCCCGTGACAGGTAACAGGACTATGATGACATATCACGGATCCTCGTAACAATGTGGAGTAAACTTAGCTCCAGTTTGCATAGTAGTGATCATAGCTTCCTGGCAACGTTCAGAACCGGTCCAGCATCAGAAGGCTAATTGTTACCTCTTGAGTATAGCATCTGATTGATAAAATTGTATTTATTATTTTTTATAGAGCTTGTAGTGGAATTGTATATATTCCCCAAAATAAGTAAAGTGCTGATGAAATATAATGATTTCGCTTAAAGCAAAACTGAAGGTGTTCTGAATTAAAGCTGGCAATTTTTACGCAAAACTGGTAATCCAGCATAATTGATACTTTTGTAAACTCTCTGGGAGTCTAGCCCTAGGAGTCTGAGTGCTGTCTCAAATGTGGTGATGCAGCGGCCAGCCTTCTCCACTAGAAGTTAAAACCGCTCAGCATTTCAAGATTAGGCATTCTGTTAGAGAATTCATCTCACAAATATAAAGGCAAACTCTAAAAAATAATCCAATTCTATTGGCACCCAGTTTGTAGCTCTTTAATTCTTCTTTTCCGTGAATTTGCGTTAGGTCTGATTTATCCACTTTGTTCGTTAAGAAGTAGTAGACTTTTCAGTTGACTGTTGGTTGAACCAGGCAATTTTAGAAGTTACTTTCACCCAGTTGGGTGATGGAAATAATGCTGTGTTGGATCCACGTTTTTAATTTCACATGTCCCTTACTTCTAACATTATCCTGTAATCTAAACTTCTGATTGTTTTTAGCTTTACAAAAACAAACACCCTTAACCGTTCAGTGTCAACATAACTTTCTGTCATAGTAAATGTTTAACTATATTACATGAACTTTTAACCTGCCACATGTTAAGAACTCTTTACCCTGAGAGGTATATGCAATAAGTAAAAACAATAATGCAGGATTTTGGAAGGAACACTTGCAAACAGCAAATCTTCAACTATGCTGAAATGCCCTGTTGGACCATGGCATTTCTGTCGAGCAGATCCAGTCATTTTTTTTTTCTCCTTTGAAATGTTATTTCTATCCCTTCGTACTGTCTGCTGTGCTTGCAGTACAAAAGGGCTTTCTGCACCTGCATATTTACCCTCCCCACAATTTCCTGAGATCTCTGTGGACATTTTTTATATGAATCTGGATTATAGGGATGGCATGCCAAGCAAATGGAGGCGGCAGCACTCTAGTTATTTTTACAGGATGGAGTATTATATTTCTGTTGGTAGATATCTGCAAAGCCTTACCTCAAACACATGACTTTAAAAAACCTATCCCTCTCCCCAGCCCCCAGATATGCCACTTCTTTCTGCTTTGCAGCCAGAGAATTTTATTGCTGGATATTTCTTTGTGTGCTTTGGTTCCCTGGAGCAGAGGCCGGTTCTAACACATGGTGTGGCAGACATTCACCATTAAAAATCTGTCGTTTTTTCCCCCACAAATGCTTCCATGAACCTTTGCAGGGTGACAGCTTGTGGCCACTTGGTGCTTTTGTTGGAACGTGCACTCCATTTGACCCTGTCCCAGCGTTAATAGGATTGTAAAGGCTGACTCCTGCGTGACCTCTTCTTGCAAACAACCCTAACCCTTCCCCTTCCTCAACTGTTCTGTACAACAGAGCTGAGAAGTGTTGCTCCCAAGGCAGTCTGGAGTCGCAGTTCATGCTGCAGACGAAAGCAATTGGAAAAACCACTGGAAAAAAGTCAGCATGGGGCCACCTGTCCTTAAATAGTCCCGACTGTGAGAACAGTAGGCATTTGTTCCCTTCTTTAAAGGGAGCTGGTCTTAAATGCCTGTATGCAGACAGAAAATTACAAATTTTCTTTCCAAGGAAGCCCCCTGTTGAATAGGAGGCAGGTGTTTACATACTTCTCTATGATATTTTTAGGTGCTGTTTTGTTTCCTTCAGAGGAAAAAAAGGGGTGACTGGGGTACAACTGGAATTGACTCTGGTTTAGGTGAATAATGTTAATCTCATCGAGTGCTAAGTCAACATATAAAGTAATAAAAGTTCTGACTCTAGACTGAAGGAACTGGAATTCGCTCTTTTTGTCTCCTGAAGTTTCTTTAGACCTAACTTTTAATCTCGTTGCTGTATATTACTCCTGGCCTTAACTCAAACCAGTTTATAATAGTCTGTGTTTTGTGTTTACCATGGTGGCAGGATTAAGTTTAAATTAAATTCTTACAGTCTAATGTCTTTACAACTTCTAAATACTAATCTTGAAAAGCTTGTGTGTGAAATAGGTAAATGGGCTTACTCTCTTGATTCCCCCATGCTTACCTGTGCTCGCTCTTATACCCGTCCCTTGCAGCTTTGATATTCACTTTCCACTGTGGGAATTGAGAAAATTTTGCCACTGGCCTGCTTTGTTTGCTTACTTTTATATAAGTGTCACTAAGGGGCTGGGTTAAGTATTTTGACCTACTTCAGGCATCAAAAGCTTCTTTTTTCCTTTCTAAAGCCAAGATTGGCTTTTCACACTGAACGGCCACACCTTTCACTCTTCCAGTAATCTGTCTCCAGCATGCCTCTCCCATGGCGAGCTCCTGAAAGAACTTGTCTGGCTTTGCCCTGGGGGCTAGAGAGGGGAAGGGGTGGAGGAGAAAACCCTTATGCCATTGACAAGCAAAATACATGAACACTTTTGAGGCTGTAGGATTTAACCTCCTGTTCTCATGATATGCAAAACTCTGCCAGGATTATGGGATACATTGGAATGCATTTCTTTGGAGGACCAACTGTGAGTTAGTATTACGAGGCTTTGTAAATATATGGGGATAAGACTGACATACTTCAGTGGATTATCTACACTTTGTACTTCCTAAAAGTATGCAGGAACTTTCAGTATTGGGTGCAGAAAGGCTTTCCCTGTTTGAACAAAGGTAGCAGTCTGTGCAATTACAGATACCAGCTCAAACAGAGCAACTTTTGTTTCACTGGACTAGGAAGGAGGTTGAAAGGGGAATGAAATGTGTTGACCTACCAACTACTTCCTATCTCTGCTGATCTGTGGCAAGGAGTTGTGGTTGATTTGTGGAGGCAGCAATAATGAGATCAGGCAGGAAGGGCACTTTCGTGTGTCTCTGCAACACTTTAATCTTTCAGTGTCTTCAAATTGATACAGAGAATTGCTTCACGAATCGTAAAAATGCAGAAACTTTTGGAATGGAAGTTCTATCTGCTAATCAGTATGCACGTTGTGCTGGGAAAAAATGAGAGTGAACAATTCTATACTAAAATACAACCCAGAAAATTCAAGGGGAGTGTCAAGAAATGGCACATGTTTAGTCTCAGAAATGCTTTTGTTATGGGACACCTTTCCAGCACTGGTCTAGCTCACTGGAGGGATAAAGTGTAGCACAGCGGGTTTGCTGAAGATACAGTGCCAGATTAATTGACGGTGTAAAAGGGCAACATTCCTTTGCTGCTGTTCTTGAACTGTGTTAGCAATAAAATCGGACCAAACAAGTTAAATAGCCTTGTAAATGATGTGAAATTAGCTCTAACCTCATCTCCTGCACCAATAATATACTTAAGACTCTGGAAGCATAGATCATGCGTGTATATGGTGGTTGATAGCAGCTTCAATCTAGGCTAGTTTATATAAATTAGTGGCTTTATCTGATTTTGTGGCAGTCAAAAGCATAACTCTTACTCGTGTTACAGTGAAAATCAGGATTTAAACCTGCAGTCAGGTTTGGGGCTTTTGGCAAGTAGCCAGTGCAGGCCTCTATTAGAAAGTCTTGCCTTAGTACAACAGCAGCTAAAACCTTCCTTTTGACTCCCCTCCGACCTCAGGGCATGTCTCATTAGCAGATTAAGTCCAGAGTTAAACGAGTCCTCTGGGAGGGGAGGATGCAGTGTCTACTGAGCCTGCCACTCTAGCTGAAATGATTTTCCTAAGGCCAGATAAGGAGTTCTGTGACTTGCCAGAGGGGAGAAGATCTAGAGATAAGGTTTGTTTTGCAAAAATCTGCTCATGAATAAATCCTGGGAAAATCTGCACTGAACTGTGATGTCACAGCCCTTGCCTGCTTTAAGGTTAATTAAGAGCAGGGCGTGTTAAGTTCCTCTGTCATCATAAATCTATTCCTTCCTATGTCCAATGGTAGGAAGACTCCTACCCTGCTGCTGCCGGCTCTCACCGCCTCTCGCCAGCAGCCTGGAGCATAAGCGATTGCTTTAACATTCCACCTGCCTCCCTGACTGCCAACCACCGGGGTCACCCAGAGGTAACCACGGGGCAGGAAGCCTCCAGGAGCGGGCCTGCCACAGCGGGGATTAACCGCCTCGCTGGGCTGTTGCCCTCGGCAATTTTCTGGTCAGTAACTTTTTGAAAGGAGAGCGTGTCTAGTGCCGTAGGGAGGGGCAGGCAGGAGAGGATGACGAGAGATGAGGGGGGAGAAGCAATAGGGGCTGGATTCTTTCCAGGACGGAAAATTGTCTGTCCAAGAACTTAGCTGAAACACAAATAAAATATTCCTCTATCCACCATTAAATTACCGTGAACGGGTGGCTGTGCAACATCCTGACAGGCCGTGTAATAAGGAACACCATGTCTCTTTTCTCCTTTATTCTTTTTCGTTTTCCTCTGTCCCAGACAGGAACTCCTTGTCTGTAAGAGTAATTCTCTGCAGGACTTAGCCTCCAGTTGGGATACACTTGTTGCCAATTTAGAATTAAACTTAAAAAGGAAAGGGGACACAGACCAGACTCAGACCCATCTACGTTTTGAAAATTGTGTTTCCTAACAAAGTGGACCATTTCCTAAACTGCAGATCTAGACTGCTTTCAAATGCAGAGCGCTCAAATCCTAACGAGGGCAGGTTAAAGCTAAATTATGTCTTTTTTGATGTTGACTGAGCAAAGAATAAAGTGAGCGTTCCTTACACGCTTGCTTGCATAGAAAGGGAAGTGCCAGCAGTGCAGCTTTCAGCTAACTGGAGCTCACGAGGCATCAGCACGACACAGGCCCAGGCCCACAATCATATTCATCAGTTCAACAGTGAGCAAAAGTTTTTGTTCAGGAGCACTGAACACATGCACGATTATCGCTGACTCTTAAGCCGTCTAGTTGAATGGTTTAGTGAGAATCTTACAAGTAACACAACCCGACCAGTGCTAAGCAGCAGATTGTCAAATTGCAGATTTTGCAGAAGGAGGTTGATTCAAGGACTGATGAGTAGGTTTGTAGAAAAATCTCAGGTGGCAGTAGTAGAGTAAGGACCCAGAACAACATTGGTGAAACTGCTGCAAGCACGAAGGGAGAGGTATTGCCTACGCAGAAACGCTAAGCCAAAGCCCCCTGTGAGGATAGAGTTCAGGAGCAACAGAAGCCTCAACCATGACGCTAATGCAGCAACTAGAAGTCTTGTCTCTTTGTAAGATCTGATATCCTAGGAGGCCAGAGGGAAGCCCATGCCAATTTAATTTGGCCAGATGTAAGAGAGAAATTGAAAGTCTCATATGATCTTGTAGGAGCAGTCAAGCTTGAATTTGGACCAAAAGCATGTTGTATTGAGTTCTGAGTTTTATCCACCTGTAGTAGCAGAAATAACGGCAGGAAACCTCACTTCCCACTGTGTTGTTGGGGAACTTTCACCTCTCACGAAAGAATGGTCTTTTATTTACTGCTTTTCTCTTACGCAGGCTGAAGCCTTCGCCTGAGTGTAAACAGTATCAAGGACATGAAAACTTCCCATGGAAACAAATCAGTGCTGAAGTTAATGCTGTCAGCAGGATAACCAGCAAATTCTGTCTTCCCCAGATGACCCAGATTTTAATGGGGTCACCTTGCAAGACTTGCCTGTAGGATATTAAAGGTCCCAAAGTAACTGTTGGGGCGTAAAAAATGTTATGTCCAAGAGTTGCATCACAGACAGATGTTCCTTTGACAGGTCATCCTTTGCTTAACTATTCTTCCATGTATATTTCCTGACATTCAGTGCATCAGTGGCAACTCTTGGGAATAGGAGGCTGTATGGATGTTTGAATCAGGCTGAAGTGAAGAGTGAGGCATCTACTTTTTATTTTGCAATAGCAGTGTGAAACCCTGGAGTGCTAGGTATGTGAGGTCAGTGTCTTGCCTTACTCCCCTTGTCTGACACCTTATTTCTCTTTCTCTCCTCTTCCTCTCCTACCTTCCATCACTCTTCAACTTGTCAGTTAATTTTTTTAGTGTCTGCATTTGATCCAATCCAGCTAAGAGGTTGAAGTTCACACTGATGCAAACGGTGGGCATCAAACTTGATGCTTACGTTTGACATTTTGTAGTTTTTTCTCCCCTTTCAACAGAGATGTAGGTTGTGAAAGAGAGGGCAAGTGTGTATGCTTATAGTTGAACAGTATTTTGTAAATATTTCCTGGAAGCTTGTGAAATTTCTCATGTGTTCTTGATTTCCCTTCAAGTCTGCAGAGTAGGCATAAGAAATATCACCGAGTCTAGCTCTGAGTTCAGAAGTGAGTAAATAGCCATCAGTTTTACAAGCTTTGTGTAGATGCCAAAGCCTGATGGCCAAGGGTGATAATGCTGAGGCTTTCGAAGACAGGCCAGTACACAAGCCAAATCTTTAGCCATATGCTTTCTTACAGTTTTTAAGTCTGGTCACAACTTTTTCCTTGAAAATTACTTCCCCTGAGATAAGATTTCCCATGAAATGGCTCTGGCATGTTTATACGTGCTCTAAAGTCTCTGGTTAATCAACTCAGTCCTTTGGTGATTTTGAGAATATAAGTCTATCAGCCTGTGTGTGTTTATGTTTGCAGATGTGCCAGTGACTTGTAAATGGGATTAATTGTAAACTTAACTCATTTAGGAAATGTTTGAGGATGCAGGTACTTCTGGATTTTAGCCTTGCCTAGTCACACTGGAAGAGCTCTTTGACCCTGCCAGAGATTAGTTTTAGAACCAGTTATGAGATAAGCTTAACTAGTCCTTAAAAATAAGCATGTTAAAGCTCTCTGCAAGGATTTGTTGTGGGGAGGGAATACTGCAGGTCCTAATTTTTTATGTTTACCTTGCTGTTATTAAGTTAATTGCAGGGATTGAGTTATAAACTGTCATGTAGTTTAGACTATTTTTTCCTGTTCTTTCAACTTTTGGAAAAACTCAAAGATTATTATATCTTTAACATTTAAGTGTGTTTATTTTTAACCATTAAAAAAATCAACATACCGGTCAGATTCATACTAAATACACAGTGGTATGGGAAGCGACTGTACTTCAATCACTGCTTGGAAATAGCACGGCTCTGAGAGCAACAAAGCTGTTTCCATTTTCAAAGCCCATTTTCCCAGTCCCCTGATCAGAGTAAACCTGCATTTGTCTCTGTGAATGTCCTCATTTATTTTTTAGTACTAAATAGTAATTTTGCATTATCAATGCTCACAACTGAAATTGTGAGCAGTAGCAACCTTTTTCTTCTTTCTCTTTTGGATCTTGCTGTTTGACTCGCAGAGCAATCACCTGATTTCAGTAACCATACTCCATTCAGTAATTTATTTTTTGCAGAATGACAAGTGACTCACCATTCATAACATGGTGAATGCTGAGCAGACTTAGCTTGAAGAGCAAAAAGGATAGATTGGTTCATATATAGATGTCTTACATAACAGAGACATTAAATTATATTCCTTGCAGTAGCCTTAAAAGAAAGAGAAAATAAGGTTATAGGAAAAAATATTTTTGTTAAATCTGTTCAGCTGTAGATTAATGTTTGAAAAACTGTGGTGGAAGCACCATCTCGTACTTGAGACTAATATTGTTGTCTTACTAGGAAAAATCATACTGGATAAAGCCCCACAATGAAAATCAATGAACCTGGTAACTTTTCAAGTTTTTTCTATTTCTGACCTCCATGATGGTGTAGAAATACAGATGGGGTTGCACTGGTTATGTCTTCATTATATATCAAATCCATGGTATATGATTTTAATGTTTTCTTTCCACAGATATTCAGAATTGTTCTTTGTACAATAAGTATTGTATCATTTTTACGGTGTTAAATGGGAGCAGCAAGTGAAATCTTGCATATATTAGTTGTAAAATAAATTCATGCTTGAAATTGCTCACTTTAAATGTCTGTATTAGGATGAACCTCTTGTTGAAATGCACCTAGGACACCAGCCTGCAAAGAGCATTGCAAATAGTTACATATGATATGCTGAACAAATATGTTTTACTGCAGAGCAGATACTATCTCCAAATGTAGAGCAAGAACTAGATACATACCAGATATACAGGAAGGTCTCTGATTTTAGAATAAATTTCTCTTTTTGTGTGTATATAGCAAAAGCAGGGATAGCTCTGAAATGTCATGATACAGAAAATTTGCCAAGCGTTTCATATATTTGTCATGTTAGGCTAAAGATCTGAGTTTTTGTGTTAGCTATTGTGTTGCTTGTAAAGAACCTGTAAATAGAGTTAGCAGCCGTGGGATTCAGCTACCACCGTGATACTCAAGTCCCATCCCCATGTAATAGAAAATCATCATTAGTCTTAAATGAAACAATGCAACATGGCTGGCAGTGAAAACACATCAAAGATATTCATCAAATTGTTGAAGTTAGAAGCATGTTTTAATTATTTTAGATTTGAAGCAGAAGCACTTCGACTCTAACAAAAGTTTCTCGCTGCAGATCATCCTGTGGGGTCGAACTGAGAAATGCCTGAAGGAGACCACAGAGGAAATCAGGATGATGGGGACAGAATGCCATTATTTCATTTGTGATGTAGGAAATCGAGAGGAGGTCTATCGGCAAGCCAAAGCTGTGCGGGAAAAGGTTAGTGTCTGTGGAAATTCTGGGCAGAATTTAGTAACGACTCCTATTTGATGAGAAAAAAATATTGACAAATTGGGAAAAAAGAAGGGTGTGACCATCCAGATTATGTTGTACAAAGTCTAGCTACCTGTTTTAAGTGATGACAAGGCCTATAGGCAAGAATGTCAAAAGCTATGAAAATAATGATGTATTTAGGCCATAATAGATATTCAGATATAACAGTAAGTGATGGTTCGTGAGGAGAGACACTAGTTGTGACAAGTCATTTATTTTTGCAGGTGGGTGATATCACTATCCTGGTGAACAATGCTGCTGTGGTCCATGGTAAGAGCCTGATGGACAGCGATGATGATGCACTGCTCAAATCACAACATATAAACACCCTGGGACAGTTCTGGGTAAGATAAGCTCTTGTATCACATGTACTCAGAACTGGCAATCAAAGTGACAGATTACAGCTGGTAAACACTTGGCTGCTACTAGGTCTTTCTAAATGATGCTTGGTAAAATCAGTCTGGACATGAAAAAGTGACAGAAAAAACAATGAGAGGGGCAAAGGCCAGAGGGAAGAAGTCTAAAAAAAATTAATTTTTCCGGTAGTAACACAGTATTTGATGCTCTTGTATCCCCATTCTGTGATTTCCAGTAAACCATATGATTTCTTTTGAGAAAACCTGAGCTCACAGAGGATAGTTGTCTGTACAGCGATGTGTATGGAACATCAGAGGAGCATGAGACTGCATTGCTCACGGAAGAAAGCTAGTGTGAAACTCATTCCATCTTGCATTAGATAATAGTAATAAAAAAAGAGCTTCTTGTTATTTCATCGCTTTGTTGAAGAGTTTATCCTCTACAGGTTCTTAAACACACAAAGCATTCTGTCCATGGCCTTTATCTGTAGGTACTGCTTAATCACGTGCTAGGACAGATTTTGGTTTGTTTCTGCACAGACTTTGCCTGTTTTGAATCTTTCAGAAAATGACAAAGCAACGAGGTACTCTCCCACTCCTTTCTTAGCATAATGAACAGCACAGTTTGGCTTGTTGTCATTGTGTCACCTTATTTTTTTTTTCAGTAACTATTGTTTTTGTTGTATCTCTGCTGAGCAAACCTTTTTTTTTTTTTTCAATCTGTTGTTCTTCAGACCACCAAAGCATTCCTGCCAAGGATGCTGGAGTTGCAGAATGGACACATTGTTTGCCTGAACTCTGTCCTGGCCTTGTCAGCCATCCCTGGTGCCATTGACTATTGCACCTCCAAAGCCTCGTCCTTTGCCTTTATGGAAAGCCTGACCTTGGGGCTGCTAGACTGTCCCGGAGTGAATGCCACAACAGTCCTGCCCTTCCACACCAGCACAGAGATGTTTCAGGGCATGAGAATCAGGTCAGTGCAGGGGAACTAGAATAAAGCATCTCATTTTAAATGAATCATCAGAATACACTCCTAATTAATGCTTCATTTAGTTAAGAGAATTTGATGTCTCATTTGGCTGCCTGGGAACAGAGGGTCACTCTAGGCCACCTGGGACTCATCAGACTGGTTCCCTCAGTTTGCTGGCATATTCATACAGCCTGCCTGTACCGAGACATTTGCTTCTACAGAGAAAACTGAGAGCTGTTTTCCCCTGAGTGTATTTGGGCCATATGCAGCCACCAGAGAGGGAGGGGAGGCAATCTGAAAATTGAGGTCATTCAAAAGGAGCAGTCTACAAATTACTTGGGAATTAACAGTACAAATTCCTCCTTTGTTCATTGAAATACTTAATTCTTTTCTACTGAAAGGAATGACAGCCACTTACTGAAGTAAAGCTACCAGTACCTCCTTTTTACCACTAAGAGAACAAGCTAAATTCAAAGATTAATGGTTGACCAAATTAATCATTTACAATGAACAAAATAACCCATTAATATAGTTTGTGCTCTCTTAGTCAAGAAAATATGCAGTGTCAAGCTATTGCTGGAGTGGGGAAAAGCCTTATGTTTGGTATTAAAAGCAATGGGGGAAAATATTTGTATTTCACCTGTCAAGAATTTGAATCAAGCAAAGAGCAACAGAGAGGAAGAGGAGAAATGCCAACACTGAAAAGATAGCATTTTGGTACTGGTTTGCATAGAGTTTAAGAAAATCCCTGAATCAAGATTCCAAGTACACTCTGCCACTTCTCCCTGAAGGCACCAATATGTACATTCTTAACTGGTTAGCTAACCTAGTAGTACTGGTTGGAACTGGGCTTTCTCTTTCCAGCTTTCTGTCTGGAACTGGAACTTTCTGCTCCTTCCAGCCTGCTTTGCGGCATGTTTGAATGCCAGTAACCAGCGATAGCTTAGTGAATAACAGGACTTGGACAGTGATATCTTAAAGAAGGAGTTTTGTTAACAAATAATTATTTTAGTTTTTTCTTTATTCAGGTTCCCTAATCTTTTTCCTCCTCTCAAGCCAGAGACGGTGGCTAGGAGGACAGTAGAAGCCGTTCAGATGAATCAAGCCTTCCTGCTCCTTCCATGGACAATGCATGTTCTTGTCATCCTAAAAAGGTAAATATTCCCTTTGCCCAGCAATAGCCTAGCCCGTTGCGTTAGACTGCCTCACAGTCCTCCTGTCTGTCCACCCAGGCAAGCCTCAGTCTGACCGTAACCCGATATCCAGGATCAGATTGGTGCATCCCTTCCCGTAAAAGACAGTCAGAGAAGCAAAAGGGAGAAAACTTCCCAAGATTCCCTTTGGTATGACCCCATTACAAAACCTGTTTCATTCCCAAAATTTGGATTCCTGAGGTCTGAACAGGTATTTGTATCTAGGAAATTTCTTAACAATTAACATATGCATGTAGTTGATTTTGATTTGTGAGCCACTCTTTGGACTCCAGGCTTTATATTGTAAAGGATTTCTGTACTAAAAAGTATGTACACACAGCTGTATTTAGTGAGCATTGCTTGTGTTAAAGCAATGAAACTACTAAAAAAAATATTTTTGTGTATGATTAGGACAGAAATTTTAAAGTCCCTAAGGAAAGTAAGTCATAACTTCATATCCTGAAACAACTAAAGAGAAAGGACGTGTAAAACTGTGTTTCCATGAGAGTTTGCACTAAAGCCTTTGGAAAAACCTACTTCAGTCAGGAACTGAACCAAGGCTATGAGATTTCTGTGGAAAATAATTACAGTATTGCGTTTCACACAAGAAGAAATAATTCACAATAAATGCTTTGCTCTGAATGTAAAATTTGGGATACTCTCAAAAGTTACCAGAAATTCTACAGGCTGAAAAAGGGCTGTTCTCTTTCTCCTTTATTGTAAGAATTAACAATTTATTTTCTATTACAGTAGCTGTCAGGAAATTAGATCTATATCCATACCTTACGATAAGAAGGCCACATGCCTAGCACAAATAGATGGCACATTAACGAGAGAACTCAGTTTAAATTTGTGTATTTCGGAGAACAAGATTCTGCACAAGATTTGGGAGGAATAAAACTTGATGGTATCTTCCAAGTTACAGTTTTTACTGACCTTTTTGGATAAATATTTCTGGACTTGCTAAAACTTTCTCCCTTTAGGCCTATGCACAGCAGGATACTGACACAAGTTTTGTCTGCGTGCTCTCACTAGCTCATTTCTGAGAATGTGTATATTTATGTATGTGTGTACATAAACACATATTTACACATCCTCTTATTAGAATAGACTAAGAGGTTTGTCTGATCTGCTTATTTTCTTTCTGCTTCTCCTGCAGCATTCTCCCTCAGGCAGCACTTGAAGAAATCCACAAGTTTTCTGGGAGCTACACCTGCATGAACACTTTTAAAGGACGAACATAGACTTGATGGTGCAAGGACTATTCTTCAGTGAAACCAACACAAGCATGAAAATCCTGACAAGACTGTGAATCAGCAGGCTTGGCTTTCAGCCTGTTCATGTGACTTGTGCTGCTCTGAGGCAACACATTTCTTGCAGGTCATATCCATAGTAACACGACCTTTGCACAGGATTGAAGGACTAGACTATGGACCCTTGGAAAGAAAAACAAAAAGTGTGAAATGTTTATATGATGTTTAATTCTTTAGAGTTCAATTGTTAAATCTACTCATAGTTTTAAGATGTAATTTTTGTTTCTAAAGTGTCTGTAGGCTGTCTCAGCTGAGAGGCAGCACATCACGCCCCATACATGCTTTATCCCCTCTCTTCAGAGGAACTGCAATTACAAACTGCCCCTGGTTTCATTTCAGCTTTTTGAATGGGGAACTTAAAAAATACTTTGAAGAACTAAAAGTTACGGACATTTAATGGAAGCTTCTTTCCCTTTCTTCACTTTACATCCCTCGATGAAGCTGTTCCCAACTCACATCAGAGAAGGAGTAAACGATGGAGCAATGTTTTCTTTGTTAAAGGCCACCCATGACTTCTGTCTGGAAGGACTGTGCTGGGCCTAAGAAAGCTGTCTTACTTCACCTGTGAAGGCTGGAGAGGAATGCTCAGTCAGAGAGCAGACAGTTTGAATAGTGGAAGATTCTTTCTGTCACTGAACTCATATATGAAATTTAATTGTCTTTCTGAATATTTTTGTTCATTTATGATAAAATATATATATATTTTTAGCATTAATCCCAGATTGCCACGCACGTAGGCAGCATCACATTGGGAATGAACTAAATCTAGACCTAAAACTAGAGCCTGCTTGTACAAACATACAATCACTGACATAATCCATGCAGAAGAAAATCCATTGTATCAATCTGCAGAGTGAAGTAAGTGGAATAATGCTCTAAAAATAGAAGAGACACTACTGTAGTGCTCATGAAATGTGAAGTTTGGAAGCACAGTTAGCAAAGACCTGATTAAATGCACGTTGAATTCGACTGGGAATATACCCATTGTTTTTTAGGGGCATTGAATCAGGCACTGATCAGCCAAAAGTGATAAATACTGCTTGGACTGAAATGCCAGAAGCAGCTAGACATTATTTATTTTTGTAATGATATATTCTCTTTGACAGCCTAGTAAGAGCAACACTGCATTCCGATGCCAGATGCAGTGTGCAGCACTAGGCATAGCGATGTAGTTGAAACCTATTGGAACAGTACTAAAAGAGGAATTAATATAATTGCAATACAGGAAAGTAGCAAGCCTAACTGGAGAACACCTGAATGAAGCACTTCAAGGAAGGCCACGTGGTTAAAGTAAAGAGTGAATTTAGGACTCCTGACTTGAATTTCAAGCTTTTCCATAGATGTCCTGTGTGACCTGGGGCAAACTGCATCATTTCAAGGTGCACCCTGACCTGCAAAGCAGATATTTCTAGTGTTTCCCTACCTCAAAAGTCGAAAGTCTCACTACTTAAATGTTTGTCAAAAGCTCCGCAAATTCAAATGGAACATGCTATGGAAAGGAAAAGCAGTATTTATTCATGAACCAACAGGTTCTATACAAAAATTTAGAAGATGAAAAAACCTATATGCCAAAATGTATAATTTCCTAAAAGAGATCTGAATTACAGCAGAAAAGATATGAGCTCTATTTAGAATATTTCTTTGCTTCTGTCATGTAGAATGGAGACCAACTACTTAGGTGCAATGATGTCAGTGTTAAAATCTGAAGGTCTGGACCTTACTGCAAATCAGTAGATATATTTCTTCTTGAGCAGTTCAAGAGGAAGACATTGCCAAAGTGCCATCGGTGCAAGCCGCTCTGCCCGCATGGGTATTTTGAGGAGCTCTCCTGTCTGGGTCAGTGCTTTCTTCCTGAGTTCAGAACATATAAGCTGTAGCAGTGTGCCAGCTTTGAAAAGGTTTCTTACAATGGAGTTTTGTTTTGAATTCCTAGATGTCTGAGGCTCTCTGGAGAGGATGAAAAGAAACTTTGATCTCTCTGGTTTTGATGCCTACCCTAATAGATGCTTTCAGCTTTATTTTTTGTCAATTTTTTGAGAAGTAGTCCAGTTCATTGAAAACACAAGTGTAATGAGGGGAGAACCCTTCCAGGATCTGCCGGGAATACCGAAGGTACCATATTTATCAAGACACACTTGAGAGGGGAAGGGATGATTATACATACCTCCCCTTACGCCCTCTAATCCTTTCTAGTTTTTCATTAATCACAGTCAGGCATGCCAGGCTTGTAGATGCAAGAGCAAACAGAATTGGTGAAAGAGGGCACCCTGTGGCGTCCCCTTTAATTTAAACCTTTATGCTGAGATTCTATTCATTGATAACACCTTAATGCAAAAGTGAGGTAAAAACTAGTACACACATTGAAATTGTCTCCACTCATCCCCAAATCCTGTCCCTTAGATGAATCTGCTCCTTTCCTGCACTGCATAAAAGATGTTCCCTATCTTCAGAAGTTGTCTCACATATTAAGTGCTGTTGATTTCTTTCTAATGAATATAAACAAATCAGAACGTAGCTGAGACACTCATCGTCTCACTCCTCACATACACACACACGCGCAAACTTCCCTCTCCCTTTCCCTCAAGGTCTCTGAGCGGACAGCAGGTCAAATAGCAGTCACAGTGGGGGAGAGGTATGCAGCAAACAGAAAATAATGAGGAAAACATTGACTTTGCTTTTCAGATAGTAGGAAGAGTTGGGTAAGAGTTTGTTCTCTTGCGAGTGTTGCGAGATAGAATGCTCTCCATCCAGTGAGCTACTTGCAGATTTGGATGGATACATTTGAAGACTTTTTTTTTTTTATAGAAAGGCTCCTCTGGAATGCCTGCTGAGGTCTGCTGTCCCTTTTCACATAAGGTTAGTATTGGGTAATCTTAAAGTGCTGCAAATGTTGACAAGCTTTGTTGAAGCCTAAGGCCTTCTCAAAGGAATTTCCGCCCTTTGACTTATTTTAATTTTGGTTTTCCCTGTTCTCTCCACTGCCTCCTGCTTTCCACGTCACAATTATTTTTTTTCCTTCTGTTTTCCTATGTCATTACTGCACTTTTCAGTGCCACCATCTTGAAGCCAGATGTCATACAAAGAGTCTGGAGTAAATCAAAATCGGGGTATATATTATCCTGCTGGAGGAATCTAGGTGAAGTTGTCAGAGCAGATCATAGAAGTTTCATATGAAATTAGTTTTACTTGCTCCAATCTATGAAGAAGTAGAAGACCCCTTAATATCATTTTTATTCAGGTGATTGCTGCTGTTTTAAAATTTGAATGATAGAGAAATGTTAGCCATTTTGGGACATATGTTCTCCTGACATAAAAAGACCCTATTTAAATGGGAGGATTTTTCAGTTCCAGGTGCTTTCAGAGGCTGGTGTTTGCACAAAGTGATTTTCAAAATTAGCGAGGCAGGGCAGGGAGAGGAGGAGTCCTTTGTAAGTAAACCTGATTCTTCATGTTCAATATTTGATTTTGTATTTTGTTTTTGATGAGAAAAAAAAAAAAAAACAAAACATGTTCCCTCATGCACTCTTAAAAATGTCCTTTCATATCCCTGCTGATGGCATGGTTTTAGTAGGATGAAGAAAAGGCGTGAGCCCTGAAAGTGGGAACTATACCCTACCTACTCATCCATTGTTCTGTTGAGGTTAAAAAGTGATGGAGTCCAGCCCTATAGCTCTTCTAGAACTTCACAGAAAGTGCCTGGGCAAGTGATTCTGATGTTTGCAAAGAGAAACTTGTACTTTTATGTAATGTGTTAATTAGTGTGGGTGGATATGATCAGATCTAGTCTTGCAAGCCTTTCAGACAACTCCCTGAACACTCCCACCTTCAGATATTAACAGATAGCACTGCACTTGCCAAATCTCATAAAAACCCAGTAACAGACTTAATGCAGGCAGAGCATAAGTGGGTGCATTTATTTCAAAGAGAACACATCTGTTTGTAGCAGACATTAATTTGGCCTAGTATTTTCCTCTAGCTCAAATGCAACTGTTGAGGAAAAGAATACAGGGTGACCTTGGATCATCTATTTTGTTTTGCTTTCTTCATGTGGCTTTAATAAACTTAATCTGGGTGACAGCCACTTTTCAACAGCACTTGTTCATAAATTTGGGGGTAAAGCAAGATGATGTCACACGTAATCTTTTGCATTTTTCACCAAATAACCAACAGCCCTGAGAATCAGAATATTCTGCACTGTCTTTGTAGCTCTCGCCTCCCTGGTACTAAGATCCTTCAACCTGGTATTGCTTCTTAGCCTGCTGGAGTTTGGAGACTGAGCAAAACCTGTCAGTCACAAGCAGCAGTTACATTCTCTAGTGACAGAATCCTCTTTGTTAGAGTGCTTTTCTGGAGGAGATTTTTTGATGTGAATTGTGGCCAGCACCTCGCGCAGACTTCAGCAACTAACTTGGAGAAAGACATGAAGAAAACCAGAACTTCACCCTCTCCCTGCTACTCATTCTCTTTTATCCAGTGTTTCTGATGGGAAGCTGGCAATTCAGTCACTTTTCTGACTGATAAACTGCCCCTCTTCCCACCCTCTATTCTACTAAGATTGCCTCCGTACCTTTCTTCAATACCTTCAGAGAGTTGACAGCTTCACCAGAAACAACCCTTTCTGTACTCTTGAGGAGAGTCAGATCAGCAAGGTAATGTGTTAGAGAGAAGACCAGACTCTGGTTTGATGGGACTGAGGTACCCCAGCCTGTAGACTACAGATAGAAGACACAACTTGAATGTTGCCAGTACCATAGAAGGCAGTGAATTCCTCCTGCTCCTGTCATCTTTTCTTGAAACATAACACCCTCTTTTGTTTCTGTAACAGATCCCTCAAGCTCATGCTTTAGCAGAAACACATCTGGTCCAGCCTGTGTGGACTGGATACAACTGAAAAGCATAGACCTCTGAGGAGACAATTTATATCTTCACACCTTCCCAAAGAGTCCAAACTTATTAGTGCCTTATGCTCACCTTTGCTGTAAGCGTTGTGACATATTAACACAGAAAAAAAATCAAGGCAAATGTATATGCTGATTTTTCTGCATAAATCTAGAAAAGAACAGTTCCTCCTTAAATGAGGGAAGAGACCACTCTGATTTGAGCTTGAGTGACCAAAGAGTAAGTATATAAGAAAATAGAGGATAGATGGAATCTTAAGGGGAGTGTGGTGGCCCTAAAGAAACAGAGGTGAGATGCCACCTTCTATCCTGAAGAGATTCCATGTTCTATTATAGAGGCACGTGATTTCCATCCAAATACAGTCTATGAAAGAAGCGTGTTGTTACTGCTGCTCATTCCTATGGGTCACCATGCCCTAAGAAGCAGTCCATTAACTTTGTAGCTTGCTGGCTCGGAACACCCTAATATGTCAGTTACTGTTTGGCGTCTCTTGTTTTTTTGAGGAAGGGAAAGCAACCCATACATGTAAAAACAAGGAACGGACAGTTTGACTCACCACTCCCTTTCTCCTAGCCAGCTGCATCCATGATGCATCCATGATGCATCCATCATGCCTAGGTATTACAAGGACATGTGGTGCTCTGGCTTGTGTTAGTAATCAACCTGACCTAGTGCTACTAGGTAGATGTGGTTCAGTTTCCTGGGTTTTTTCTTATGCAATTTTATTTATCTGAAGGAGTTGCCTCTGTGTTGTACAGGCTTTTCACAGACAGGGCATCCTAGGCATGAGATTTCCCTGTCTATGTTAATCAAGTGATAATGAAAAGAATACAGAAGTGAAAAGTTGCTGTTTGACACCTTCCCCAAGCATCTTCTTCCCAAGCAATGTAGAGGAACACCATTGGAATATCAGTGCCTTAAATCTAGACATCTCAGAAGCCTGCTGGCTTCTGTATGAAAACGATCCTGGCATCCAAAATTGACTTCCTACATGTCTTCTGAGGCCATGTGCACTGAGATTGGTTACCTGAGCAAACCACTAGTGCGGTGCACTGGTACAGAGGAAGACTGCATGGAAAGCTGCGGTACATATAGTCACTGACCAAATTGATTTAAACTTCTGGTCCTGCAAGCCACTTTTGAAAAAAATAGATTAAAGAATGAGATGACATGTGATAGTCAGTACAAAACCAAGTACTGCAGTGAGGTCTGTAGTTGCCCTTCGGTGCCTGAGAGTAGCCTACGTGACTCCCAGAAGTCCTGCCTTAGATTTGACCCCTGACTGGTTCCTTCCCTTGAACCACCATGTGCAAACACTGGGCATTGCTTCACCTTCCTGTTTTAGCGCTAGGCGCTTTGGAGCACAGCCACCAGCTGCTGTTTTGGGCATTGCTACTGATCTGATGAGTGTTCCCAGATCCTGTTCTGGCACATTGCAGGATTAACATTAGCAGTAAGAAAAGGAGGCAATTCATTGCTATCTTTTCCAGGAAAAGATTAGTGCCTTTATGCAGAGAGAGGACTGAAATAAATGCAGGAGTGATATGGCTTCTGGAATATTTTGGCTATATGAGAGATGCTGTCGTATAGAATAAGGGTTTATGATAAAAAGGGCTCATCTCAGAAGAATGTTAACAGAAGGTGGAAATGGTCGTAGTGGAAAACAAGTGATATCTGAACACACAGTTCCTCTTCCTGGAGCCTGCTGGGAATGCTGATTTCACGCAGACACGTCATAGCAAAGGTGGTTCACTCCCATGATCATTATACCCCCTGCAACTCTGCCTGTTACAAGTAATGGCAGAGGTGACAAGCTCATTGTCTCTGCTCTCTCAACTGTTGAATGTAGCAAAATAAGTGCTTTTTGAAAAAAAAATCCATCCATCTGAGAACAAAGCAATTCTTTGGTTCAGTGTCAGCCTTAGCGAATGGAGAAGATTCTCTCAGGTACCAGAAAGAGAAGCCACAGCATCTCCTAGCCAATTCCTTGAGGGCCACATTTCCCCTTGTTAATAATAAATAAAGTGGGAAGAATGTGATTGATTCAAATCAGCAATAGGATTAAACAGAATGACAGATCACTTTGTGAGCTCTTGCTTGGCTTTCTTTTCCCCAGCAACAACGTATCTTGTGGTCTCTTCTGAACCCCCATCAGGGCTGCAAATTCATGAAGAGTACTTGGAGAGCTGGGCAATACTTTGTTACTATTTTAAGGGCTATGCAAAAGACAGTAGAGCAAGAGACACCAGAAAGCAATAGTGCGTGTGCTTTAGTGGCTGAATAGTCTGTAACTGTCAATATTCTAATATTCTTGAATATTCAATATCAGCTGACATGTTTCTCAGCTGTCTGCTATTGCAAAAAACCCTTCTTCACCCACATCAACTATCATAACACTTTTGAATCCTAAAACACTTTCAGCTTCTTTGTTGTCCTTTTGGCATAGCTGAGGTTTAACAAGCATGTTAATCAAATGAAATATAGCCTTGAATTTCTTTAGGAGGGATCTGATGCTGACACAGAAAACTAATTTTTTTAAAAAGAAGTGGTGATGTCCTGCAGCAAAAGTTGCTACATATGTTAAAAACCAAAGAAGTCATGTATAAACAACTACATTTAATCATTCAATAGAATGCTCTGCTTCCAGCATTACAGGGTGATAGCACTGAGCCTTCTGACCTCGTTTTGTTTTAAACATACAGTGAAGATGCATCTTCATTCCAGTTTTAAAAATAGGTTTCCCAATACACATCCCCTTTGTTCAAATTACAGAATTGTAAGTTTTCTTATGTAAAAATTATAATTTGTTTTTTAATCTGGACAAGTACTCCTCACAGCTCTCGTTCCCTACATCAATTAAGAAAATAATATTAATTCTTTCAAACTCTTAAGACCAGTATTTAGGAGCACTGATGCTTTCTGGCTGGAGATGTCATGTTTCCTGTGATGCAATCTGGTAGGTAGCGCTGCAATCTTCAGTATTTCCCTTGAAAAACCTCTTCATGTTGTCCGATTTGCCAATGGCTCCTAATAGCACACACTAGAGGAAGTTATATTCTATCGTCCTTCAGTGAACTGAGTCCTTGCAAATGAACTCTCAGAGAAGACCTTCTTTTGAATGAGCCACAGGAGCCATGCTGAGTTTATTTTAGTTGGGTTTATATTAGGTTTGATTTTTGCTGATCCCTTCATTTTTCATCATTTTGTCTGTCTCTTCCAATTGTTCCTGTTGGGGAGGACTGTGTTTTGAGAGTTTCTGAGCCAGAATGCTGTGCATGCAGATTATTCATCTCTGCTCCTTCCCTTCAGGCAGTCTCTCACCTGTGCGTGCCTGTGTCCACACCTTCGTATACATTAACACTGAAAACTGCCCTAAAAGTCTTCGAGATTACCTTCCTTTAATGCACCAAGTGCACCAAAAGCCCAGAGAACTAGCATTACTTCTGCCCAATGAGTTGATAACTGCATATTCTTTTTAACACCTACAGGATTTGAATTTGAACTGGGAAGGACTGTTAGGTAGTGGTTGGCCAGAACATCACTTTATGGTTAAAGCGGGAATCATAAGCTCAAAGTCAAGCAATGAAAGAAGAAAGGTTTGCTGAAATGAGCAGTATATACATGAAAAGTCCAGAGAGTGCAAACGGTAAGTTTAGGTGCAACATCTCTGCCTTCTGGGGCAAAGAACTGAACTGTTGATCTACTGGCATTTACAGATCAGTACTGAAGTAGAAAATAAACATGCAGTACAGCACATGAACCCTTTCCATCTGTCTGAATAATGGAAATATGCTTCAAGCCCTGAATTGCAGGGTACCCCACACTGCTGTTTGATTTCTTCTTCTGGTAATTTACCATTCAGGAATATTAAAACAGATTGTTCTAATGATACCCCAAAGCGTCCTTTTGCAGTAGAAAGTGCATATTATGTTGGATATATGCTTTAAGGCTGGATGGGCAACTCATATTCTAGTGATCTTCATTAGAGCTAGCAATACTGTTTGACATGGCCAATCCTTGCTGTGAAATTAGCCTGTTTTCCTTCAATGGAATATTTTAAAATGGGCTTCTTTCAAATTTTCATTTATCAAATGTTTAATGGTTCTCAGCCAGTGATTTGCTCGCTATTCACCATAACTACTACTTTGAGTGCTTGCCATTCATTAATGTATAGTTTTGCTGTGGAACTGGGCATCCGAATCACATGGTGGCTTTGCTTTCCCCTGGCTGGATGCCTTCCAATCCCACAGAAAGCTTTCTAGGGGCTCCAGTATGTCTGATGATGACTGTGAGATGGCTTCTGGCAACAATATTAATGCAAATGCATACTTGAATGTGTTCTCATGACATATTCCAATCTTGTGATCAAAAACGTGCTTATAGACATTTTCAAGGGAAAATAACTAACTTGGGATACTGTCAACAGTGCATTTGCCTTTGCTTATAGCAGAAAATTTTCACGGTTTGGTTTTCTTTCACTGGATTCACTTCTCTCTTAGCCTCAGATGGTCAGGGGGAAAAAAATCACACTGCGCTGATCCTGGAAATAGTTAATTAATATAAAAGTGACCCCCTGACATCAGGGCATAGCGTATTGCCATACGAGGGGGAATGACATCATGATTTTGGGGGATTTGCTTTGCTGCATACTCACCCATAGTTCATTTAAGAAAATAAAAGTGTCATAAAGTTGTACTGCCACTTAAATTTGGAAAGTGAGCAAATGCAAAAAAAGAGCAGAATGTCTGAATGCACTGAGACACACAGGTGCATTAGCAGAAAGGTCATGCTTGCTGCTGAGCATAATTCAATTCACCTGATGTTCATATTCTCCCTCTAGACTCTGAGTAGATTTGAAACTCCTGTATCAAAACTGCAAGCAGAATATTTTGACATACATCTTTGCAAATCTTGTGTTTCAGTTTCTATTATATACATAGCATGAGGGTGAAACAGAATTGTACAGTCTTGCCTGGTGTCGCAGAATGAGACTATATATGATTGCACTGATGGTATAACCCTTAAGGTCACGCTAAAGCCTTTGCACGGGCACCCTAGATTGTAAATTCCTGGCCTGTGGTTCAGAGGCAAGTGCTGCCACTGCTGAGATCCAGGTTTGACAAGCAGAGCAAAATGCGGTATTTGCCCTTGAACTGTTGCTTACTTATGTCGCTCTGTATAGACAAACCCTAGTGGCAAATTTCTTACCGGGTTTTCACACTTGTACTTGACCCGTTAGATTAGATTACAGCTTCCTCTCAATGTCCTAATTGCAACATTTCCATGCCTTAAAACAAAACAAGGCTTGAAAACCTGGCCCTTTGGCCTCCTCCCTGCTAGTTTGCCGATGTGTGTTTTGGGGAAGGGGGAAGGTATCTGCTCTGCTAAATTGGCCTAGAAATGCGAAGGCTCTGAGGATTTAATCGCAGAAATGTTTGCTTGGGGGCACTCACAATGGGCTTTTTTCTTGGAACTTTTAGCAAACGTAGCCTTTGTTTGCATTTTTCTGTGGTATGTGTTTACTGTTCATTTGCGCTGCACATGCTGTGAGAAATTAAAGCCATTATGTTGGTATTTTTTTTCCTTTCTCCTGCTTTCATTCTTTTTACCCCCCCCTTCAAAATCCTTACAATTCCTTTCATTATTTGATGTTAACAGGACAAAAGAAATAAATACTTGAAAGAAGATACAAGCTGTGTTTCTGTTTTACTTTGGAGCTGCTGTGGTAACTGAATACCAGTCTGCAAGGTCAAAAAAAAAAAAAAAAAGAAAAAAAAGAAAAAAGAAAAAACTGCCAGAAAACCTCAGCGCTCAAACCACAGGTTGCGTTGCCTATTGTAAAGCAATTTTCAGCCCACATGCCTAAAGAGCATAACAGTTGCTCTGTAAATCTCCGAGTGTTTCATATAGTTTCCTTGTCATGTGGCCATTAAGTTTTATAACCTTTATATTTCAAGTGAAACAATGAATGTGAATTCCTTCTAAATGTCCTAATAGATTCCACATGTTAGCAATTTTTAATATTTTGGTTGCTCAGTAGGTAGCAAACCCGCCTGTGGGACGGTTGGTCTTGGCCACAGACCTCGGACGTTGCCTCGCCGGGGGATAAACTCCCGCTCCCGCCGAGCGGCCGCTGCCCGGTGCCTTGTCCCTCCATCTCATGCCGACGCCTGAGATCACTGTCAAAACACGCTTCGGCACCGCGCTGTCCTGCCAGCAAAGCCCTGAGGGTTTCAGCGAGGCCTGCCAGGAGTCACGCGTGTCACCAGCGGCACGGCCTGGCCCTGGGCGTGAGCCCTCAGGGGTACGGATCTATATGGATCAATGTGGATCTATATGGATCAATGTGGATCTATATGGATCTATGCAGATCTATATGGATCTGTAGGCTCCTTCCCCCAGGCCACGCCCTGCAAGGCCCCATGCAGCCATTAACGACCAGCCCCGCCGCACGTGCCTGCAGTCGCAGAACCTTCCAGAGAGATGCTCTCCCAGGTGAGCCAAAAGGGGTTTTTGGGGTGTTTAAGGGGGAGGCAGTGGAAAAAAAAAAAAACCCAAACAATAAAAGCGACGGCGTTTGTTTGCCCGCGCCGCTGCATGTTGTGAAATGGCGGCAGGCTCGAGCGCCTTCCCCAGGCGGGAAACCCCGCAGAGGGTGGGCGAGGAGGGCACAAAATGGCGGCGGGGCGGGCGCGGGGCTGAGGGTCCAGGGCCAAGGGCAGCCCGAACGGGCCTCGGGTAGACCTGTCCGGAAGGCAGAGAACGGCCCTTGCTATGGGGGAAGGAGCGGGGCGCGCGCGCGTCCAGGGGTAAACGCTAAGTGCTCGTTATCAGCTTGTGAAGGAGTATCAGTACGGCGATACACCCTGATTGCCCGCGATAGCTGCAGGGGAGGCTGGCGACCCGCCTGAGCCGCGACATGCCCTCTAGCCACGGAGACGAGGGCCTGGAGCCCAGCGCCTCGCTGGTGGAAGCCCACAGGTGGGGGGATTTTCCTGTCATTGTCTTTAATTTAATTTCGTTTATCCAAAATTCTCGGTAATTAGCCTGCCCCTTAAGTATGAGGGTCTGCTGTCAGAGTTAATCCAGATACGCGTTCGTGACAGAAGCAACAAGTGGAAGTGCGCTGAACCCTGAGTATCTGGAAGTGGAGGATTTATGTTTGTGAAGGTCTGTCTGCGATCGCAGGGGAAGGAGATTTCCTCCCATTTCCATGGAATCGGCAAGAACAAAAGAACCTGCCAGAGAGACCAAAACGCTTAGTTTCCGATTGCTGTCCTCTTATGTTTTCGTAATACGGGTTTTTTTTGGGAAGGGGTTGACAGTTTTTTAACCTTTTTTGTTCGATTTTTTTTTTTTTTTTTTTTTTAAAAACAGCCGAACCCTGTAAGGGATACATTGAAAAGAGAACATTGGTTTCCTTTAAAGCTCGACCTGTTAATTGTCCTCCTGTACGTTGTCATTTCTAAAGCGAAAGCCGTTTCTCTCTAAACGGCTGGGTTTTCATAAGCTCTTTTCTGTTGTTAACCAACACTGGATTTTTTTGGGATAGGCCAGAATGATTAAAATCGCTGCATCAAGTTTGGTTTGGGTTTTTTTGGGTTTTTTTTGTTTTTTTAATGAGGTGATTCTTAAACCGCAAGTTGTAAGCTATTTGAGCTGCATTTCAGTTCAGCTTGCCTTTAATTTTCCCATGCTCGTATGGTATCTTTTGAAATATTTTTGATTTTCTGAGTGGTGGATGGAAGGAGCAGAGAACCGGGGTATGTGGCACTTGAACTCCTCGATGGATTTTATGCATCATCTTTGACTTCTGTATCAATCCTATGCCTTTTTGCCTGTCTGTGAATAGTTTCAGCAGTTTGAAGAGGTGTTAAAATCCCTCACAAAGGCTTTGAAAGTTTGCACAAAGAACTCCTTGTATGGAAATTACTGTTGTCTGTTATTTTAATAGTTTAATTATCCTGATGCAATGGTAAGTGAGTATCTGTGCTGATCCTGCTGTTGAGAAATACTGGGTGAGTTACACGATGTGGACTGGAGGTTTGGTGTGTATCCTCTGTTTTCTTATGTAGAGTTTGAAGTTTGATGTCTTCCTGACAACCTCGCATGGCTCTTCTTAGCAATTTTCATGCCTTGAAAATATGCAGGGGTTAAGGTGGGGGATGCAGGATCATGTTCTTTGATAAGGACCCGGGATTCCTTTAATAACAAGGACTCTTTGTTGCAAACTGGTCTTTTGCTACCTTGGTGTGGGAGTGGTGAAGTTTGAAATGGATGATGTTACTAAATTAGTGACCACATCAGAACTACTCTGGTCTGCACTGCTTCCAGACAAGTTAAGCCATATGTCAAGGCAAGGTCATCTGGTGATCCTGAGAAGCCAGTTTAATATTATTCTTAGACCACAAGGAATTTCCACTTACTGTAAAGCTGTCAGGCTGTGTTGTGTCTCCCTCCAAAATCAGTCAGACAGCAACTTTGTGTGTACAGTGATACTGTAATGGAGTTTTGGGGCACTGTGATGATACAGATTATTAATAATAATAAGCTGTTTGTGAGAGTTTCTACTGGAGCTAAAGCAGCTTAGGTGTATCAAAGCTGTGGAACAGATATATGGTCCTTTGTCAGATCAAAGAGTATAGTGAAGTGAAGGTTTACAGGAAACATTTATTCTTCTCAATTAGCAGAGTCTAGTCCCATCCTAACTCACCATCTCATAGAGGCAGAGAGTGCCAGCAGGCAGGTAGAAAAGCATGTTGATTATTGGGAGCCCAAGATTAAACATGAAAGAGAGTATTACTGCTCAGTCAAGCAGTGAAACCACGACAGGTTTGGTTTGTGCACTGTTTTCTCATGATGTATCCAGTCATTGAGAAGGCCATCAAATACGCTCTGTGGTGCCCCAGAGAGTGCTGGGAGCAGTCCTGAGCACAGCAGGCAAATAATGAAAGCCTGCCAGAAATGCGTGTTCTTGAGCAGTTTTTCCAGTAGTTTGCATCACCCGATGTGGAGCTCTGACGTGTTGAATCAAGAGGTGGCGTTGGATGTGTTTTCTGGGAGGTGAAACAGGTGCCCTGCTACTGCCTGCACAGTGGGGGTAACTTCAGGATGTTCTTGTCACACTTTTTTTGGGGACAGGGGGAGGATGTGTGGGAAAGTTGTAGACTATCACTGAAAGGGAAACTGCTCGGCGGTTTCTGAGCAGTAGCTTTTCTCTATTCTGCAGTATGAGTAGCTTATGGTGGACGCATAAAGGTCCATGGATCAGGGAAGCCTTTCCTCCAAAGAGCTGCAGTAGCACATCTCACTACCCCAGCCTTTCCTTCACCGACTTCATGGGATTTGAGGGGAGCAAAACCATCTAGGGCCTTCCTGCTTATGCTCTGTGTTACTGCAGTTACTGCTCTGTTCTTTGCAATATTTTAAGTATGTGTGTTTGTTCCTTTTGAGGATCTTGAGCTGCAGAAACGAGGTAGTGGACAAACTGGGCTAATCTGGGAGATTACGAAAGTAGTTGGAAGGGTGTGATAGTCCCTTTACAAGGGCTGCCAGAGTGGAGAAGGGGTCTGTCGTAAGTGACCTGAGGAAGTGCCGCATCCTTGGCAGAGCGTCAGGGTGCAGAGGAGGTGGGGATGCAGGGTGGGTGCCATCCGGCCTTGGGAAAGCTGATAAGCTTGAACACAGTATCAGGCAATGTTGCTGACTGTAGAACTTTTCTGTTTGCTCCTGAGGATGAGGCCTGTTGAAGTTTAGAGCATAAATAATTACTATCTCTCCAGCACGAGGGCTCTCACTCTGTGCTTGGCCCTCTGTCCCAGCCCCCGCTCCATTCAACAGGGTCAGGGAGAAGGGAATAAGAGGCGGTGTCTTTGGCTGACATGAACCCGCTGGGGAGGGATGAGAGGAAGGGGGTCTTGGGGGCTGGGTTCAGAGCAAGGTTAGCCAAATATCAGATAAATTAAGCAAGAGAAACAGACAGCTCAGCTTGCAGTGAACTTTTCACCCAGCTAACCTGTTCCTCACCCTGCATTGCACAGGTGGAGTACAACTCAACTAGAGTACAACCCTTGCTCTCCCTGCCTCTTCCTTTTTTGTCCTGCAGTGTAAAGCATGGCCAAGGGGAGAGCAGGAACTGAAAGGGGTTTGATTTGCTTTTTTGAGTCCAAGAAATATTATAGTTCTAATTGCTGTCTTAAGAGTACTGAAGTTAACACCACTAATTGCAGAGGGGTTAGTCATTATTTGCTCCAGTGTAGAACGAGGACCAGTAATTTCTGGTCATAGAGGATCAGGAAGAAATTCCATACTGGAGAGGGCAGGGAACAAATGACAGTGTCTAAACAGGGATGATTAGAGATTTTTTTTGTGGGAAAATGCAAGACTGGTGGGAATTCAGTGAATTCTGGTGTTTATATTTCTCTGACTTTTCTTCTGCATTTGCACTGTAAGTAAATACAAATAATTGCTGACAGATGTTGTAAAAACATAGCATTATGCTAACCTTTAAGCTTTATTTTTTCTTAGTTAATAATGTATATTGATAATGAGACATGGCGTACTTGGGCTCTTACTGACATCACCTCTATGTAATGGGCTTTGCTCCAGAGGTGTGTTACGGAACCAAGAACTGCATTTGTCCTGTTGACCCTTTCCTAAATCCCTACTGCTTCCTTTCCCTCTCTCCTCTCCCAAGAAAGCTCCAAGCAAATTAAAGTTACTGGTTTTTAAGTAGTTTCCTCACCACAATCAGTGCGTAGTGGTGAGGCTGAAGTTTTTTATATGATATGCTTTCTTAGACCATTTTTCTGTTTTGTGGTGTGGAAGATTTGTTGGAGAGTATTATCTGGTAAAGCATTTCAACCTAGTTTTTAGGCTAAAAATTACTGGTTTGAAATTGGGACTGTCGAGTTCTCTTCTGATCTTCCTTTTTCCTTTTCACTCATCATAGGTAAGGAAGGTCTGAAACAGATAGAAACTGTCTAATGCACAGTATTTTCAGGAGCTAAGACCTGTATTTTTCTGTGTGCATGCCAAAATTCCATAAAACAGGGGTCCTTGCAAGACCCCCTTTAAGAAACTTTTACCACTAGTGCACTTCCACGTGGTGAATGTCGGGAGCTCTGTATCTAAAATGGAAAGAGCATTATATAAACCTAGAGATAATCTCTGACTTCAGGAAGCTGTGAGCCTTCTTGGAACAGTGAATATTTTCACTTTTGCCTCCTGTTCTGCTCAACACAGAATGATGATTTCCACCTCCCATTTTGGATCTGGGAAGGAGTCAAGTTCTTCTTGGACTACCTGTGAATGCCAGTTCACATACAGTTCCTCAGCCACTGCCAGGTTTACCTTAGGCGATGGGCTGCAAAGTAGTGCTGCCAGCACCTCCCTTGGTATCCCAAATTCCTGGGTGCTCAGGAAGGACAGGAGCTCAGACCGACATGACCGTGTTGTCTAGATGTGCGTTCAGGTCAGCCCTGCGTTGCAGCAGAACAGCTGGCTTCAGCTCTCCCAGTGGTGCCACTGGTGGTTACAGGAAGCCTGAGGGGAAGGTATGGGGAAGAAAGCCCATGCCTCTTGTAGAGCTTACTGCTACCATTTGCAGTTTCCTCATGCTTCTCATGCCAGAGGACAAGAATATAATTTTGCTTTCTTAACATTCCCGTATTTTGCCCATCAGGTGAGAAACAAATGCAGATTGGATGCAGAAGCTCAGTATTTCTATTGACAGGAAAGGGCCAAGGTTCTGTAGGTTGGGAAAAGCGGGGGTGTGTTAGAAGAAGGTGTGGAGAAAGGGAGTGTGAACTGTCGTGTGGTTGCCGTTGAGTTCCTGAGCCTGCCTGTTGCTGATGCTACTAGTTGTTTATCAAACAGTTTTTCTTCTCATGCGGTTGTTGAAAAAGATAAAAGAGGTAGTAGAAATCTGCATTAGGCAGCACTGCTCTCTGCTGCCCCTTCCCCTGCAATGACAGGAGCATTTTTGTAGGTTTGGTGAGCCCAATCAGAGAATGGATTCTGCTTAAACTCACTTTTTTTTGTTTGCTTGTTTTGGGCTTTTGTTTTGTTGTTCTGGTTTTGTTGGTTCCCTGGGGATGGTTCTCGCTGGCTAATTTTACAACCTGTAGTTTCAAATGGAAATACCACCACTGGGGAGGGGATGGGGCAAGGACAAGTTCAGTGGTTATCAGATAAGCAAGACTACTCCTTTTCCATCAGTTTAAGAGATTCAGCAGAGCTCTAAGTAACATCATAATCTTCCTAAAGACAAATTTGCTTCTCTGATCTGTCAGTTAGTGTATATTCTCCACAAAAGTTGCTCCCTTTTAGACGTGTTGGTGAAGTTTCCCAGACCTGTTTGGCTATTCACCTTGTGGCTCAAAACCCTTGTGTCATAGCAGGCTTGTTTCTTCTACTGTATTTTTTACTGCCCCTTGAGTGACATCATTTAAATGATGAGACTCTGAGAGATGATTCATACCAAAAAAGATCTAATAATTGTTACCAGTTATTCAGATCAGTGTTACTGATTTCCCGCATCCTCCCACTGGTCCCTTGAGCTCCCCCACCCACTCGTTTTTCCTAATAATTCCCAGGCTTTCTGGGCTCAGTATGCCCTCTTCTGTGTTACTGTGCTAAGGTGTAAGTATCTAGCTCTCCCCAGAGGAACTTTTAGGACTTGGCTGCAGCAACTTGTGTAGGCAGATACGAGCTGGAATTGAACTAGCAAGGTAGATTGACTACTGGCAGTTGCAGTAAATCTTCAAACCACGTTCACAGCACATCTTCTACTTTGCTCTGCTGTGGCATTGGCAGTCTCTGAGGTAGCTAGTTCAAAGCTAGATGAGTAATGTATCTGCAGGCTACAGTGTTGGGGTGCACAGAATACAAACTGGATTCTCTAGAGGAGTTCTGCAAAGAATTACACTAATTACACGCTTTGTGCTAGCAAAGACTTGCACCAGTAGCGACCCCATGTGCTCTGCTGTTCCAGTTTGTAGTTATGATTGTTTCACAAAGATCTTCAACTCATGAGGCTTGTTTCTCCAGCACTGCAAATTGAAATCTGTATTGTGCAGTGATTCCTATTGTCAGTGTAGGCAGTAAGCAGCTGTTGAGAGCAGCCATATTTTCTTCAATCAGCTCCTCAGTCTGGCCCCCTTTTTCCCATCATGGTCTTCTCTTTTCATATCCCTATGTATTCTTCCTTGATCTTGTCTGTCTAAGTCCCTTCCACATCTGTATTCTCATTTCTCTTACCTTCCTTGCTCATTCTCTCTCTCAGTAATTTCTTCTGTTGGCAGGAACACACTTGATTTTGCCCAGCGTTAGATGGATCTAGAGTCCCAGAGATGGAAAAGGGTGAGGCTGGATCAGTTCTGGATGCCCACAACGAAATATTTCAGAACACATTGTCATTAGGGCAGCTGAAGTTCTAAAGCTGATTCTAGAGGTATTTTTAGTAGTGTTACTGTCTTGTTCAAGGCCTAAAAGAAACTAAAAAAACAGAGGCATACAGTTGACGGCTCTACAGAGTTGTTCTCCCCTAAGCAAGGAAAACAGCATTCACCCTCCCTATTTATTAGCCCCGGGGGCGGGGTGTTAATCTGATTTTTGGGGGGTGGGAGAGTTGTTAGTTTGTTGAAATTTGTGCTGTCAACGATGCTTATACAGGAAGTGAAAAGCCACTTCTGTTGTGGAGCTCATTTGTTCACTCTTGCTGGGAGGGGTTGGGACGGCAACAAGTGAAAATAAGAATGTTCTTCCCAATATTTGAGGTGAGTTGCTCATTTCACAGTGGCAAGGAGAATGAAAAGGATATTGAGGGAACAGGACACAGAGACAAGGTCTTAGTGAGAGGACATAGAGGTCCTTCAGACAGCATATATGCAATTCTGTGCATCCTTCAGATGACTAATAAAAAACCAGTCAATTTCCTAGTACTCCAATTTTTTTAAAGGAAAAAAACCCTCTTGTTTGGGGTTTTCCTACAGAGGAGATACAAGGACATTTTAAAATATTAAAGGGATCTAAAGCATAAGCCATCCCTTGCACAGGATTCCTGGATTTTCTAGCTCACTTATGGGTTATTTTGGTGGTTTTAAGCCATGCAAATAAGATGATCAGAAGGACTGTGGCTTGTTAGCCATGTTTCTGCAGTCTGTGAACTTAGCCCCCAAAGAAGCCAACAGCTCTTCTGGAGAGAGCTGCTTCACATAGCAACCTCCTCTTGTGCTGGACTGTATTCACTGCTCGGTTCAGGGGTGAAAAGTCCTGTGTAGCTTGTGTTGGCCTAGCAGAATGAGCTCACACGAAAAGAGCAGTATAGCTGCCCCCTTTCTTCCTTTCTGGAAAAGCAAGTGAATTTATGGCTGTTCTTGTGTGTGTAGTAAAGCTGGCACCACAAGCCCTACTTTGTCAGCAGTAGGACAGTTGAGGGGAAGAAAAGCTTGGTGTAACCTTTGGTATGTTATTTATTATCACTTTGCAGCCCCCTGGAAAATGAACTTTAGAAAATTCTGAGCCGATGGTAACGGTGAACACTGGGAAAACCCGGGAATCAGCAAATCCATTGTGTTGTGCTGACAGAAAGATACTGTTACAACACACTTTAGCTGCCAACTTGCTGCAGTCACTCAATCCATCATGGTGGGCTGTTGGATCACAAGCCAGTGAAACTCAGCCTGGCGTGTTATTTTAGTCTTACATGGACTGTGAGATAAACGGGGCATGAACCGGCCCCCTGGCAGGGGGTCGACCCCTAGCGCCCTCATTAAAGTGCCAATCAAAAAGAGTAATGGAACAGGGAATGGAAAGCTGGCTTCTTCAGCCTGTTACTGCTTGCAGGCTGAGCAACTTTCACAAGCCAAGGGAAACATTTCTCTTCTGAATAGGAGCCAGGCCTCCAGAAATACCTCCTCTCTGCTTGTCTCTGAGAGCAGTGCTGAGGCTCTTCCGGGTGTCTTGCTTGTGCTGGAAACCTGTTGCTTACTACTATGTGTTCAGTGCAGGTAGTGGGAAGAAGTGTTGCTAAATGCAACCCAGAAAGGGTGCAGATGTTTGTTCTGTGGAACATGCAGGCACTGTGCTGTGTTGCCTTGGTCATCAGTCAGTCAGTGGTGTGGTTTCTGTAGCAAATTGCTCATATTTCAGCATTTGTGCATGAAAGATGCAGAGAACCCTGCTTTCTCCCCATAGCAGTCCAGGTACCAACGTGAGTCTAGAAGGCTTGCTCATGTGTGCAGGGTGCGAAAGTGAATTCTTGTGCTGTGTGGGGGTTATTTCAGGCTTCCACAGGAACCCACAGCAAATAGATCCTGTGGGTGAATGTACAGCTAAGGCTCTGGCACATATGCAGGGCTAACTGCCTGTCACTGATGGTTAATATTTCAGTGTAACCTCTGCTTTGACAATGGATGCTCAAATTCTGAGTGCACCCAACACTGCTGATGCTGGGGGAATTTCTGTATGTCCTGTGCTGCATGCTGGGTTCCTGGTATAAACACCTGTTCTTCTGCACCTCAACTTCCCTCTGGTCTGTGCTTGAAGGAGAGGGCAAAAAGGTAACTACTGAAAAGAAAGAAAGGTGGGTGAAGGTCTGTGTCTTACGTGGATTTAGTGCTTGAGATCAGGAAGCTCAAAGCTGGGGAGTTAGCTCTTAAAGCTGCTTATAAATGTCAGCTCTTGCTGTGATCTCAGTGTGATTATGAACTTGGCAGCATTTGCTCACGTTTTATCAGCAGATAGGTTTTCTGGGTGGATATTGGTTTGGTTTAAAATATTATTATTTTTTTTTAATGGGTAGGATCAGCAGTTGGAATTAGTGAAGCAAAATGTACAAATAGTAACTAGTGTCATGCTACAAGACCTAAGAGCAAGCACTGTGAGTAATAGATTCTCGTGGCACAGAACTAACAAGGTGGACCCATTTCAGGTTGACTTACTGTTGCATACTGAGGCTGGAACAGGGTAGGGAAGCCCTTAAGAAACATTATTGGAAACTAATACAGGTAGCAAGTAAATAGCATGAGTAGAGATCAGCTTTATACTGGGCTAGGTTAGAAGGAATAATTTTATCCTTTTAGATACAGTATTGTGTTCTTGTATTCTACATGTACCTGTCTGAACTCGGGGTGTAAAGATGCTGTCTCTGCGTAATCCTCTGAAGACTCATAGTGCAACTGCTGTTATACCACAAATAAAGATGTATTCTGGCACAGAAGTAGTGCTAAATATAATCTTCACATTTCTGGGATGTTTACCTCAAATACTGTTTCCTCCATACTTTGAGATTAAAAGAAATCCTGAAAAATGTATTGGCACACACAGGGTTATTCAGAGGGCCCAGAATTGCACATTTGCAGAGGGAAAACATCGCTGGTGGTGTTCTCTCTGGTATTTGCGTTGCTGTCTCGGGGGCTTGACCTTACCAAAATAAGGCTGGGTGGGGAGTCTGGTCCTGCAAATGGTGGTTTGCTTTTCCTTTCCCTTCTTTTCTTTTTTTTCCTTCCCCTCCCACCAAAACTATATGCAGGCACAAATTTTTTGCTACATCATTATTTTGATACCCGGTGGTTTGTACTGCTGATTGTCCATTGTTGGCCAAGGGCCTTGAAGCAACAGTCGTTAGGAAAGGTGAGTCACCCTCCCAGGTCAAAGCAAATGTTTGCTGTTGCTGTGTCTGGAGGGCTGAGGGATAGCTGGTATGATAGATTTCTCTTGTTACAATTTCTCTGCAGCTGCAGCATCCAGGGGCCTTTTTTTGCTGGTATTTTCAGTGTGCAGAAACAATTGTTCTGTAGCTCCTGTACACAATCCTTGTCCTTTGGGTGACCCATCCATTTGTAAATGCACATGAAAGCTGTTTACTTCTCTCATGGCCTTTTAGTACTTTTGAGTCAGACCAGAGTAGGCCTGAGGTGCAAGGTTATTCTTATCCATTGAGAGAACTCTTTGTGCTGGGCACGTTGCTTGGGCAATAGTGTGTCAGCTACAGAGAAAAAAAACCCAAAACCAAACCCAAAAAACCCCGCAAACCCAAAAGCCCCTTGTGATACTGGAGTCCGGCTGCATTGAGGCAACATAACTGTACAACAGGCCATTAATAGAATTGATATAATGCGGTAGGCATGCGTCTCTTATGTAACTGCAGTTCGCTCCAAGATTATTTTTATTTCCATACTAGAATGTGCTGTAGCTCTACTGAGGAAAATAGCGCAAAAAATTTATTTTTTTCCCCAGTGTTTGTCAGTGGTTAATGAGTAACCTTTTTTACTGTTTTTGGCAAGCCTCCTTTCATGTGATTAACGCTGCACTCTTACATCGATGAGACACGTGCAAATCTGGTCACAGTGTGAGGAACCAGCCTTATGTACACATCTGGTGCCGGTTTTTTTTTTCCCTCACAGTCTCCCACTTCAGAAAGTCTGCTGATAGAGAGCTATGTTCAGTCAAACCGATCTGTCCCCTCTGATAATGAAACGTTTTCTCAGCTAGGTAACTTTATGGTAGTGCTGAGGCAGATGGCTTTGCACTGTCCCAGTTTTAAGGCTGTTGGGAGCTTTGGGCCAACTACCAGTAGGCTGTAATACATAGCCTGTAGTAAAGTTGAAGCAATAATCCAAGTGGGGAATTGGAAGTGTTTTGGTCCTAGTCCTGCATTTGATAAAACTAAGCATCATACCATGTATGATTCAGAGCCTAAATTTTGCGGAAGTCAGGACTGGAATGCAAAGCACTGGGCATAGTTGGTTTTTTTTGTTTTTTCCCCAGAAAAATAAGACTATGTGTTCCTTCTTCTGTAACAACTATGCTTTTAAGAATAGAGGAGTTTGGAGTATGGCCATCGATTTTTCAGTATAATTTTTTTAAAGAAAAGTATGAGTATGGATGTATATATCTTCGGGGGGGGGGGGGGTGTGTGTATTAAAAAAAGAAGTATATAAGCATACACACACAGAGTGTTATTCTTTGCAAGAAACCAAGTTGTATAAGTGGATTTTGAGGAACTGTTGCCTTAATTGTGTTTTGGTGTTGTTTGTGTTTGTTTGTTTTTGTTTTTTTTTCTATCTTTGAAGAGCACACTCCTGGAAACCTGCTTTTTTAGACCAGGGTACCAGAGGTGGAATCACTGTGATTAGCAAATAGAGGCATGTTCTTCTAAGAAGAAAAGCAGAGCAAGCAACGTTATTCCTAGAGGGATCGTCATGGAGTGGTTCGTACACTGTAGGAAACAGGTCAGTGCTGTGTTGCAGAGAAAATAGAAGTTAAAAATATATATAGATGGCCTAGGATCCTACAAAGTACTCTATTGATGAGAAAATAGATAAATGCTGAAAACCATCATGCAGTCTAGAATAAGGGGATAGCAAATAGATCAAAACCTCCTTGTCATAAGGAAATGTTATGATTATTTTTCTCTTCTGAGATGTGGACCATTTAGCCACTTACATTCTCTCCACAAAAATGTAAGCACTGCACTTTTTTGGTAAACAGCCTTCACAAGCTGTTCAGATAGTAAGTATCATCTAGTTGATTTATTGGAAATTATTCAGGAGCAGAAGGAAGGGAAGGATATTGTTCATGTCGTGCACACAGTTCACCTCATTTCGGGCATACCTCATTTTGTATTTCCTGTTTCATTGCCTAGACTTTATTTAGAAATGGCCAAGTTTAAGTAGGTAACAGAATTGCTTATGATCCCATCATGACTATAACAAAAAGTCTGTTTCAGCTTGATCATACCATAGTAAGATGCATAAACCCTCATCCCTGGTTTGAGTCCAGTGTCAAAAAGTTACCAAACTTTTTTTTTTCCAGTTTATTCTGTGACTTCAAAAAGTGATTAATTTCTCTTCTTCCAGAGGCAAGTGGGAGGAGTAGATAAGGTGTCTGCCCACCTGTACTGTGCTAGATCCTGCTACCTGCTGAGGTCTGTCTCCAGGAATTACATTTGGTTACAAAATCCTGTATTGGTGAGTGGGGTGTTTTTTTGCCTCTTTAGCAGCCATATTATGCACATGGTCCCTGCATCTTAATACTTCTGCATTACCAGCTTGTTTACCAGTAATACTGTTTCCTCAGCAAAAAAGGTCTCTCAGTGGCCTTGTCACATTCTTGTTAGCTATGAGCATATCATAGAGCTTAAAACAATATGCTCCAAAAATAGTAATTCTCCATGTTTTGATTGCTTTGTCAGATACAGGGCAGCAAAACAGAGGTTTGCAGCCACAGCTGTGGATTTAGGTCAGAACAGAAAGGACTTTTGTAGTTCTGCTTGTCCAGAATTGCTTCTAGAATAAAATGACATCGCCATCTGTGCTCTTATGTCTCTTTTGCACATTGAAAACCTGCTTACCTCATTCAGTCACAAGTCTGTCTCATTTTAGTGACAGCAGAACACATGGGTCTGGGTAAGTGTTAGAAATATTAGGATGCATTTTTCGCACATAAAATTATATTAATACCTGAAGTGCCATTTTTTTTCTGGAAGTGTATTGTTTGACTTAACGCTGGCATTGCCTAGCTTGGGTAGGTGACATGTACTGTGAGGTGTTGCTGTAGCACAAAAGCATTTATCAGCCCTGCTGGTCACCCAGATGTGTGGGAAAGATCGCTGGATTTTATTTTATAGGATGTGCTTTTTCTTCTCATTTTCTAGGTTTCAGTAACTCAGCACCTAGATTTCCTGCTCTTAAATGACTTCTGGAAAATCAGACCATCTCAGATTATCTGAGTGTCCAGACAGAGAAATGCAGTGTAAGTCTGGGTCTCACCTACAGTGACAACCAACATTCCAGGGGGCTGTCCAGGTTTTACCTCAAACAGCAGAAGTACATGATGTGAGAACAGTCTTGAGCTGTTCTGCCCTTCAGGAGGCATATGCCTAACTTGGAGAATTATTCATTCCTGTCCTCTATAGTAATTTTCTGTTCCTGCACATAATTAATGGTTTTGCAAGCAAGGGCACATGTAGAGTGTCGGTGGAATCAAATTATTGCACTTCTCCAGAATTATGGTGAAATAGCTCTTATGTCAATAATCTTTATTTTACACTTCTTCAGTAGTAATTCCAGCAAGAAAACAAAGTTGGTCAGGGTAGGCAGAGAACAAGTTGTACAGTTCTCAGCAAAATATAGGTAAAATCAAAGCTAATGGGCTGAAACTAAGTATTTCTACCTCAGCCTATCACAGCATGGGTTATAGGGTTTTTGAAATACTACCTGCGTTGTTGATTTAATCTTTATCAAGAGTGTGAAGGTGAACAGCTTTTCATAAAGACTTGAGCAAAGAGGCATGAAAAAGCACTGTCTTCCCTGCATTGTATTGGCTGTGTGCTAAAGACAGTGGGCAGGGGGAGAAAGCTGTGTTACTGTCTCTCATCAGTGAATTTTTTCCTCTCCAGCTTCTGAAATTTGAAGACTGAATCTGCTTTCATTGCTGCAGCAATCACACCTCTTCCAATGAAACCAGGCTGAACAGGGTAAGCATGCTGTCTTCATCGGGCTCAGAATCCGAATAACTTTGCAGAATTTGGTAAATGGAACTATTACATCGGCCTGTCTGCTTACAGCTTGTGTGTGAGTTCTTAAGAATTGGAGTGAAAGCTGGAGACTTGCACTTACTCTCCACAGCCTCTGTAAACTATTTTTGAGTATGGCTCCTGGAATCTGCAAGTTATATTTATTCACTGAGTAATGATGTTAGTAGTGCCAATAGCAATAGGAAGTCCACAGTAAGAGTTCTGAAATTATACAAAAATAGTTGGGTTACAGCAATAAATAACATCATTTGTGCTTTTAAAAAAACAAAGTTCTGATTCAATTTGGTTTGGAATGCTAAATGAGGCAATATGCTGCTTTCGGCTGTGCCTGTGCATCCCTCCCTGTCATCAGCGCCGTGGATGTGCCCCTCGGAGAAAACCTGGCCTCGCCTCCAGCCGTGTTCCTTAACTAATCGTAACAAAACTTAAGTATTCAAGCCATTCTCCTGGAAATTCTCAACACAGAGCAGCGAACTAGTTTTTATGTTCCTTCCCCAGCTGCTTACCATCTAGATATTTGCTGCATTAGAAAGAATTTTACAGGGGAGAGAAGCAGGGAACCTTGGTAGCAGAGTCCAACAGGACTGACACATTAAAGCACTGTTGAGCCAATGCACTTGTTGAATTCTACACTTTACTTAAAAATTATACAGAGCAATATACAAAAGTGATGCATTAAATCAGTTTCATTTGTGTAATGGACCTTTACGGATTTTGATTTCCAGTCACAGACCATACACACATCGACTGATACCACGTTTTTGCCTTAGACAATAATCCTCTGCCTTTCACTTTATAAGAGTTGAGAACTGGTTTAATTCTAACCTTCAGTTTAAAAATATTCCTGTATGCCTTTATGAAAGGATATTAAAAGGTAAACTAAGTTGAAAGTAAAGCTATAGTGGGGCTCTTTACTTTGAGTCAAAGGTTTACAAAATAAGGCTTCTAGTACTCAGCAGTTTCAGGGAGGTGGTGTTTTCACACTTGCCCAGCAAAATGCCGTAGCGCAAGCAGCCATTCCACACAGCGCCTGAACTGGCTCCGGGACGCCAACGTGAAAATGCAATTTCCTCATTTCTGTGAATAAAGGTATATAAGTACACTCATTCCTCAATCTTCAGCTTGGTTAAAGTTGATGAGACAAATACTGGTTTGATGTACAACATTTGAAAAACACGTTGTTGTTTTTTATTTCGGAAATCTTAATTTTGAAGAGGTGGCTCTGAAGCCAATGATGCAGTGATTTCCTCCCCCCTAGCATTTCCAATGCTAGCAGCATTCCACACTAACCAGCCAACTATATACACTTAATCTGAGTGAAGGGAAAAACTGAAGTTAAAGATTTCAATTTCTAAGGCTGCTCACTTGGACTATTTTAAAAATAACTCAGAGGCAGGGGCCTTCAGAGGTGTGGACTTGTCAAGGTTTGAGTGCTGTATTCAGAACAGAATCAGCTGCTTGTTTTCTAGTATTTTGAAAATGTAGTTGAATTAGTGAGTCCTCACTGCAATATTTAACAAAATGCAATTATTTTTGTTAAAAACGAGGATGACATTTCAGTGGAACACTAGGTATGCGTGCATTTAGCTGTACTAGTGATTTAAGAAAAAACCCCAAAAAACCAACAACCCACCCCAAACAATGCACCCTAATCACATTGTTAAAACTCCAAACTACTGGATGTCTGTGCTCCAACAGCTGCAGTTAACTCCTAATTTTCTTTTATTTTTTAAACTTTTATCTACATTCCTGCACTGTGAAAATCATCTTTCTCAAGAAAAAAAAAGAGAGAGAGAAGGGCTAGTTTCAGGTAGTGCAGTAAGACTCAGTATAGCTCCTTTAATTTCTTTACACAGTAAACAGACTTCTATTTATACCAACACCCTGATCTGTACTTTCTTATTTACATGAAACACTTTTACATATATACATGTTAGCAAAATACAGGGCTTCTCCCAGAACCAAATGCATTTCAGCTCTACCTTTGTTATACAACTAATACTTTTTTTTTTTTTTTTTTTAAAGAAAGCCCACCTCACTTGTTTCTTATGCACAATGATTCCATTTAGCTAAATAATCAAATTGTATTTCTTTCCTTCCCATGTAGTACTCGCTCTAGTTACAGAATACCATCAGTTCCAGGCAGATACTTGCAATTCACTGTGGCAGTAAGGGAGAGGGTTCAAGAGTCCAGCTCTAATTGTTCTTGATTTTCACTGAGCCTTAACATAAGCTGTTGTTCGTAATAAAGGCTCTTTGCATAGTTTATTTCTTGAGATAGCTTTACTGCAAGAACTTCAGATTTCACTTTCACCTGCAAAGAGAAATGTGATTTTTCTTAATGTGGTACTTCTATCATCTAAAGCAGAATATATTTATTTTTTTATTACTTCACTAACTGAGGGGATTAGGTTTGAGGTCTCCTGTAAGGAACAGAAATGTTTCAGTGGAGATTCCTTCTCAGTGCTGAGGCTGAAGTAAGAAAGAAGTGAGAGAGAGGGAGAGACAGGTAAAGAGCGACAGGTATCTTGGGATGAGAGCAGAAACATCTTGCAATATATGAAGTTATGTCCTTTGCTTCCCCTCCTTCCTTTTATGTGGCTTGTCTGTTTGGAATGTAAACTGGCTTGGGTCAGGGGTGAGCTTGTAACCTTGCATGTCAAACAGACCCCTGAGCAACTACTGTAATGGAGCAAAAAAGCCCTGTAAGGGTTTTAGAAGTGAGAGTTCTGATTAACATAAACACTCTTTCCAATCTTAGATACTCTGCAGTAAAAAAATACTACATATAGGAGGACAAGAGTAAATAGGCAGTAAAGTACTTAAGTTTCATGTATGCATTGTAAAGTTGAAAGCATTTCTCAGGTAAATATACATTTCCTACTATAACTTTTCTTCCTGCAGGAATATTTTAGGTTTTGCCTTCAGCTTTTCTCAGGAGTTTAGGCAGCAAGTTCTATTGTTGCCTAAACTTTTTCGGCAGTAGCTATTTCACTGCTGACACAACAAAGCTTTCATTGTTATGCAGCACAGGCAACCAAACACTAATGACTACAAACACTTTCAGCGACTGCTTGAAAATGAGAAAAGAAACCCCCTCGTGGATGAAACAATAGGTGCTAGATCCTTACCATTGGCTTTTGTTGTGAGGGGCCGGGCATTGCTACACCACTACTTGTATTAACAGCTTTCTTCGTCAGCTGTATATACACGTTCCCGTGGTCTTTGGAAACAAGGCAGTGGTAGAGATCATCATACTTGACTTCCAGGAAGATGGCCTCGCGGTCGGTGTAATCGCCACTCTTCAGGAAATAAACAGCTTTAGATGAAATGAGAACACAATAGCTGTCTATGTTCTCCACTGCTATGAAGCTGCAATGAAGAAAAAAAAAAAAAAAAGACTCACTTGAAGCTAAAAATAGTAAACTAACAAATGTCTTCACCTGTTATGTTTTGAGTGACCTTTAGAAGTCTTCCAGAAAAATTAATAGTGTAACATGTACAATTCATCTGTATTTAATTTAAACTGTTCTAAAAATCAAGCCGATGAAGTACCCTCTCACCCAGTTAAAAAAGATCATGCTGTAAATCAAATATTAGTGCTAAATGCCTGGCTTCTAGCTTTGGCCATTAAAAGGCCATATAAAAATATCCTTTAACAAGACTTAAGAAGAGTAATTTCCTTGCAGTGGAACACTGCAAGTCCTAATGCTGAAGTTTAATTGTAACTAACTTCGGTTCCGTTGCTGATATGGGAATGGTCTGTAGACATTTATGACAAGAGCATTATCCTTCTACACACTGTAAACCCACTGGGCTTCCTTTTACCACACACCTCCCTTGCCTTTAAAAACAAAAACCAAGTTTAACCTGCTGCCTGGATCAGTAGCTAGAAAAGAGAAATTAGCTGTTTAACACTGGGGTGAAAGGTTAAGCAGCAAGCAGGTTTCCCCAGAGAGATTAGTCTGAGTGATGAATAGTAGAGGTAGAAATGAGTGAGTTAAGAATATTGAGAATTATGATGGCTGAAAAGGTTGATGTGTAAAAAAGTAACAGTAAGGAATGCAGAAGTGAAAGAGATAATACTTCATGTACAAATGCTTCTCCTCCACTTCTGATTTACTACTGAAATGAACCTCATTGGTGGGTTTTTTAAAATGCTGAAAAGTTCAGAAAAATGAAGTATTAATTCATACCTAAGGAAGAGTGCTAAATAGAGTAATAATGCTCTGTCAACAAGCATATCTGTAAAACTAAGAGTCTCATCCTGTCAGGGAGGTTCAAACTTACTATTTTGTGAACCCATTGCTTTTACAAATCTGTCTGCTGTTGTCCTCATACATTCTGCAAAATACTTTGGTGTCTTTGAAATCAGTGAAGACTGTTGGTACTAAGAGTTCTTGGTAGATCAGAAAAGCTACCATCTCCAAAACGACCGTCAGCTCTACCCTTTAAGTAACACTTTGCACAAATTACTCCGAGCTATACCCAAATAAACCCATAGCTATAAATGGAGTTTTAATAGCCAAAAATATTTCAAGAGGTCAGATCATGGTTTCTTTTTGTGGTATAAAAGAATCATTCCAGTAATTTTCTATTAATAGGCCTCTGAAAGATGGTATTGTGCACTGAACTCGTCTTTTCCCTGCCTGATGCCTCCTAGCCATGTCAGCTGACTAACGCCCTTGCTTCCATGAACCTGAGAAAGGCGCACGCACTTACTCAAGTTGACAACTTCCATTTTCATTTAAGTGCTGAGAAGAGCACAGCCATTCTAATAAAAAAAAGGCCTGTAATGTACTTTGCCCAGCTCTAACCTTGGGTAAAACTAAGACATAGGATAATTGATTTGTGTTCCTTTAAGTAAAGCAAAACGGACAAAAATGTGTATTTCAGCTTAAAAAACCCTCATATTTGAAATATGAGGTTCCTATTTATGTTAACACAGTTACTGAAACTAGCACTTGCCCCTCAGTTTTCCATCAGAGTTCAAACACTTCAGGGTAAGGTTTTGTCTTTGAAATAAGTAGGATGGAGAGTGGTATTTTTTATGAAGTGTCATAGAAAACTTGATTTTAAAGTAGCGCAACATTATAGTCTGCAGAATAAAAGTCTTCTTCCTTTGGACAGGCACATAACAGCAAGTAGAGTATTTTACAGCAATCCCAGCTCTGCTCGGGTCAGCCTTCCACTAGAAGCGGAACTAGAGGAAACTTGCCAGCACATTGGCTTTCTCTGCTGCTTCTCCAGCGGGGGAAGAAGATTAAAAGGTGATTATCAGAAACCCCTAATACTGTGTCACAGCAAAGTCGAGAAACTTGAGAGGGTTTTGTATACCCCCAAAAGCAGAACAGCTGTTTTCCTGATGGAGGGTTTTGCAGCCCACTATACAGGGCACATCCATGGAGGGAACTGAAGCACTAAAAGCTATGAAGTTCAGTGGAAGCGACTGGGTAAGCAGACTACAGGTTTGTATTTTCTCCACAAAACAACAGATTATATATCTAATTTTCCATACAAGATTTTTACTGCTGTCATGTATGTATTTTGAGGAATGGAAATAGAGGACATTGATTTAATGGTGAAGCACAGAAATATTAGCTAATTTGTAGTTCAGGCTCTACATTTTGTTCTAAGTTTGAGTCATGCATCATTACCCATTTTCTCTTGCCAACTGTTACTTTCTTCTGTGCGTCTAGTTCTCAAAATGGGTATTTAACCTTTTAAGATACTGCTTCAAGATACTATTTTTTTTTTTTACACCCATACTTTTACACTATTAAAAAGATCTCAAATTAATAAAATGAAAAATTAAATGAAACATGATCCAGTAGAACAAAGTAGAAGCAACCAGATCTCTGGAGAATTTGTGGGTTTTTTAACAACATCAGGAAGTAATTACACAATATTTTCCAGAAGTGAAACAGTGAGCCTAACTGGAAAAAAATGTGGAAACATTTAGTTAGAACAGTAGAGCAAGGTATTAAACCCCCTTTTATGGATTTAACTCTGAAGGAAAATATGCAAATAATCAGGTCTTTAAATGTGTTTCTGATTATGATACTAGGATAAAAGTCAGAGGCATAATTTTGTACTTATTTTTCATGACAAGAAACACTGTTTTCTTGTTGAATGATGTTCCTAATGGTGAAAGTCACAGTGAACAAAGTGTGACTCGATGACAAAAGCCCACTGATCTGCTTATGGGGTACACTTGCAAAAAGCTGACAGTATTTTTTTGGTCACAAAGTCTCTTTTTCAGTTCTCCCTACCTAACAGCCAGACTGTATATGCATAAAGACCCTTAAATAAGATTAAAGCAGGGTAACGAGAGTGTGAGATCACAGGGCTGCAAGCAAGGGGCAGATGACAGACTCTTCCTCACAGGCAGCTGGAGGCAGATTGTGTAGAGTGGCCCATGATTTCAGAGCCGGGTCGCTGGCACTGCTGAAGTGAAGACACTCTGCTGAATCGGTACCTCCCTCTACAGTCTGAACTACCTTGCCTTGGCAGATACTCTGATGGATGCCAGACGCAAAACACAGTATCTTACACCTCCACTGCAAACAGCTGTTCAGGTAACTGTGGTAGAGCTTGGGTTAAGTAATGAATTATGCCTTAAGACCCCGGTCCAACAAACTGGTATTTCCTGTAGAATCATAGAACTGTTTAGGTTGGAAAAGACCTTTAAGAGCATCAAGTCCAACCATTAACCTGGCACTGCCCAGTCCACCACTAAACCATGTCCCTAAGCACCATGTCTTTTAAATACCTCAGGGATGGTACCTCACCCCCTTCCCTGGGCAGCCTGTTCCAGGGCTTGACAACCCTTTTGGTGAAGAAATTTTTCCTAATATCCAATCTAAACCTCTCCCGGCGCAACTTCAGGCCTTTTCCTCTTGTCCTATCACTTGTTACTTGGGCAAAGAGACCAACCCCCCACCTCGCTACAGCCTCCTTTCAGGCAGTTGCAGAGAGCAGTAAGGTCTCCCCTCAGCCCCCTTTTCTCCAGACTAAACACCCCCAGTTCCCTCAGCCGCTCCTCACACGACTTGTGCTCTAGAGCCTTCTCCAGCCTCATCTGGATGCGCTCCAGCACCTCAATGACTTTCTCGTGGTGAGGGGCCCAAAGCTGAACCCAGTATTCGAGGTGCAGCCTCACCAGAGTTGAGTACAGGGGCAGAAACAAATGTACCAATATCTCTCCATGTGTTCACTCTCTATGCAGTTTTTTTCTCATATTCCCAAACCTGACTACTAATAGCATTTACACACTGTTTTCACTCACTTTCATGAACCCATATTCAAATGTGGGTGCACCTTTAGTGTATTACCCATTCAAATTATTCAGTATTGACTTCTCTGGAGGAAAAAAAAACCAATTTGCAGGTTATTTTGGTCATTAACTGTTAACAGCCATAGCTTGGGAGTAACACGTACGACAGGCATCCAAGCTAGCTTCTCTCACGTGTAAACCAGAGCCACCTCAGAGCACACTCTGTGCAGGAGTGGTGGTTCACGTAGTGCTGTCGCAGAATCCTAGCCACTCTCCTAGGCTTTGGGCTGTGAGAAGTAGAAGATGAGGGACAGATGAGGGAAGAGATACTCATTCTGCCTGTGTGAATGTTACAGAGAAGGGAAAGTACAGGCTTAAAACATGCACTTGTTTAATCAGTGCACGTGGAGGGGCGGAGATGTGTTATGCATGTTAAATGGACTGATGATTACTTAGAAACTTACTGAGACTTCATCTTTTGTAATGACAAAAGGGGACCAGGAGTCAACAAACCAAGGCCCCGGTTCTTCCACAGCCTGTACCTGATATGCCATCAACGGCACTTCCCAACAAGTGAGGGCAAGGGGCCCTGGGGCACCTGCAGTGGTGTTTGTGGACAGGCTGCTGGGGAAGTCATCGGGCGCTCACGCTGTGCTGCTGACGGGCACCAGGAGAAAACCAGCGCAGTGTCTGTGCATGGGCATGCGTGTGTGTGTGAAGCAGTTTTAGTCCCTCTTCCCCAAAGACGTGAAGATGTGATGGCAGCAAACAGAGCTACTTGAAGTAACTGCACAAGTCAGTACTTACAACTCGTCCTGGATGTTGTCAGTCAGTTTGAACAGCTGCTCTTGTCCTTCTGCTTGACTTTCTAAATAGCGGGGCAAGAGCCCCTGAGGTCCTCTGCAGCAGCGTGGCTTTCTCACTCTCTCTGCCTGTGTCCTACATGCAAAATAGATGCAGAAAAATGACTTAGTGCAACAGCAGCACTTCTTCTTCCACTTAAACCCGTCACCACACAAAGTGAGTTATTTTGAAGTATGAGGTGTGACAAAGCCTTTGAAGACAAGGTCTTCACAAATACAGAATACAGATTCTGTAGTACTTGCTCTGGAAGACGTGGTGTCTATTCATATGGTTTTACATTTCAAACAAATGACGCCCAGTTTTCCTCTTCCTATTAATTTAGCACACTGCCCCTTAACTATAGAAGCAACCTAAACTAAGTATACTGTCTGCAGGTTTTGGACTGTCTTTAACAGCAGAGTTTTACTGATTTGACTGTTTCTTCTCACTTCTCGAGAGAAAATAAAGAGTGCATCAACCCAGACAGAGCTCACATTGATGGACAGTGTCAGTAGTTTGAAAACTGAAGGGTTACAGAAACAGGAACATGTGGTTACGACAAGACAAAAAAAAAAAATTCACGGTTAATTATAGTCTCTGTAGTAGGGTTTAGCATACTTTACCTTTCTTGAGTGTTTATTAAAAAATGACAATAATAAAAACAGACACACATGTGTGGCCTAACACATCAGAGGTTGATACTGGCCACAGTGCTAAAGAACTGGAGGCTAGTTCCTCCCTTTGCAGTATTTTGTTAAAAAATAATATTCTGAATTCCTTTAAGCTTTTGGAACGCCCTACCCCTGAAGAATTGTGTTACAGGCTGCTGAGCCCTGCTTTATTCTGTCCTTCCCCGGCAGCATCACTCAGGTCTGCTGCATGCTTTTTCATATCTCTTTCAGGCTACCGCTGTTACTAATTTTCCAAGCCAAATGCACCACTTTTGATTAGTGCTTTCTACTTCCCATCTTGGTTCTTTGTAACGATCTGTACAATGAGCTGCTTCTATCCTTTTTGATCAAAAGACAGGAAAAAAATCCCATGTAACAACGCGTTTTCTTTTTAAGCTGCCTGGCAATAGCACACAAGAGTACTTGCCTTCTACGCTTTGTTTTCTGCAGATGTTTTCTCTGGAGCCTTGTTTCTTTGTTACCTTTCCCTTTCAGCAGCCCTGTCCCACACTTGAAGCCTATGCACCCTTTAAAATTTGTTTTCCTTCGAGTCTTTGGCACCCCTGCCTTTTAATGGTGACAGACTTTTTTTTTTTTTTTCTTCCCCTTCTTGGCTGCAGTAACTGTTACTGGAACAGAATCTCTTACATGTCATTCCTGACTTCCTATCATCTTTGCTGCTCTCCCATTGGTGACGGGCCTCTCCGTGCGCTTTGGCTAGCGTCGCTCTCTCTGGTATCAGCAATGTATTTTGCAAACAAGGTGTAGAAGCCAAAGATACTGGATTTCCAGCACAGCAAAGAAAAACATCAGCTAATTTATATTTTTAATACATGATGACTATCTGCTAAGTTCTGATTTTGTTAATGAGATTATTACATCCCTGACCTGTGTAACAAATTACAGTGGCTCGGCAGTAGTGCTTATCACTGATCCTCTTCGAGAGAAACTTCAGGAGAGACAAAAAGCTCTTGACTACAGCTGAACTATGGTTATGCTAAGATGAAAAGTCAGTTTGTCAGCAGGGAGGATGAAACGAGAAGTGGAAATTCTCCAACTAAAAGAATGCGAAACAGCGCAAGGGCTTAAGAAACCATAACAAATGTCATTAATAGCACCAGTAAAATGTTATCAGTCAAATTTTCAGTTTTACCGCTGCTGACAGATGTTCTCACTGCTTTACCTGTCCCACTGTGCACCGCTTTCGCTTTTGGTTAGATGTTCTTTAGTTAAGTACAGTGTTAGGCACCCAAGCTAAAAGAGGCCAGTATGAAAATTGCCATTTGCTGCATAAAGGTACTTAGTTTTCCTCATTTGCAAAGTGCAATGTCTTAAAACTGTATTCTTCTATTAGGAGCATTTCTCTGCATAAAAATAACCTAAACACTAGGTAAAGGATGACTTCCACAACCTATGTACAACTTAAAATTATTCCACCGAATAGCAGCCACACGCGGTGGTTAGAGCTTCACTCGCTGTTAAGTACTGTGACTCTGGAGCAAGACACCTCTCCTGCCCCTTAGATTTTTTAGGTATAAACAGGATTCGCTGTACCAGGTACAGTTACATGACGGTATTGTTATCTTTCTGAACCTACACCAGAGGTGAACAAGTAAGTGCCTGTTTTATCTATTAGGTTCTTACAAAGTAGTAAACAAAAGTATGCGTTTGCCTTCGTGAAATGCAAAATGTCGAGGCAAAGTTCCAGAGGAATTAAAGAGTTCCAACCAGTGTAATTCACGTCTTGCTGCTTGTCCTCCTTCCTAACTTCCAAAAGCAGTAAAATGGCAAAATTTCACTTATCCAAGAAGCCCCCATTGGCTGTTAAACCTCTCTACAACACCTGTACTGTCTGTTGACAAGTTTAAAGAGTGAATGTCTGAAGCGTAATGTAGTTTTTAATTAACTGTTGGCCGATCAGTAACTTTTTACTTGGACACTTCCCTATTATGCATTCAGGCAAGTTAGATAACCATCCATACGGGAGGTGAGCAACAACACTGCACAATGGTTTTTATATTAACCATCTTTCAGATAAACGTTCAACTGTGCTATTTTCTCTAATATTCTGTAGCACCACGAGAAGAGGCATCAAAAGCGTTGCAAGCAAGACTACTGAAAAAATGAGGAAAGAACAGGGGTGTTTGATCAGACCTACTCCATAGAAACCAGAGTATCAGCGAATGCTGCTGTCTGGCTTAGAAGCAGGCCAGAAAGAACTCGTACTGCACAAGTACTAGGCACCACAGTGAATTTCTGGAAGGCTCGGCCATTTCTGAGTTGTGAGTTTGGTTGTAGTTGTTTTTAGGTTTTGTTTTTAAATGGAAGAAGTACTTCAGAGTACAGTGCTTGCTGTCCCCACTGCTCCTCCATGCTAAAATATTCATCCTGGTGATAAAAGATAATTCTCATCTTAGTGATAAGGTCATCTGCTTTTCAACTAAGTGCCACAAGTGTGAGCATAAATTGCATTGATTTAGTCCATCACCCCTTGGCAAACGGGTCTGTTTGGTCTGGACAGCTAAAAACATTCCACACAAGTTGATTTTTTTAATCTAAAAATTTGTTCTACTGTCTCAAGTTACGTTCTGTAAATAATAAGCAACACTGATGAAATACAAAAAGCTGAAGATTTGTAAAGCAGAATGAACGGTGGTGTGCCCACATCTGTGTTACATTAAACATGAACTCAACAGATTTGCTGATTCTTTTTTAATAAGCAGACAAAGGCAATACAAGACAGAAATGCCCTCACGTCTACTAGTCACAGCAGGGAAGAGTGCTGCTGAATGGAGACACAAAGAGATTGGAAATGGTGTCAGAAGGTTGAGGCCACACTCCAGTTCTTCACTGTTCAGACAAAGCTGAACGCTGGAGAGTCTCATTTCAGATGACTCTGTGCACACTAAAACCAGTTAACAGTGTTAATTGCTTGGCTTTTGCTTAACACTTCACAGAATTCCTGTGATTCAGTTGCCCAGTTTTAAGCCAGAAGTTTCGTAATCAAACAGATCACTGACCCGTTGATGTAAGGAAGTTGTTCAGGTGATAATTATTTACCAACTTAGACTGAAAATACTAGAAGAGTCATCACATGTTTTACAGAATTACTTATCCTTGTCCCTTCACCCCACATTCACCCCTACCAGGTACCCAACAGGTTTACACTATCAGGTACATAGATGTGGTTCGTGCTGAGTACATAAACATACAAGGGTTTGAGAACAGTAACTACTACTCATCTTTGAGTGTCTTTTGGACCTAAAAAACTTCCTTGAAGTGTACCTAGATTGCTTTGACAAAAACATAAAAAAAAACCCCAAATGGAAGGTATGAAACTTTGTGTATCAAGAGATGATAGTCTGTGAAAACAAAACACTGTGCTTCTAAAGTTATATACAAATTTACATCTTTCAGTTTCCTCAGTATCACACCCAGAATAATTATTCAAAATAAAACAACTTCAGAAAATTTAGCAACAAGGAAAAGCCCTATGACCGACACAGTGATCACTGCAACTTTTCATGTAAAATGTGTATCTGTGGAATTTCTAATCTGTCCTCTTGGTAAGAGAGCAGCACTGACAGACACAAACGTGTTCAAAAAGCCCAACTTGAGCATGCACACAGATTTTGATCCATAATGGGAGGAGCGCAAGGGCACCCCAAATCCTGCACAAACAGCAGCTCTAAGTGCAAGGAGACGCCGTTCTGGCATCTGAAACCAGTATTTAATGGAAGAGGCTCTTCACAGAGACTTCCCCTGCTGTACTCCCTGTCCCCAAAACCCCACAGCCGCCAACACCGGTGTGCAAGTCAGCCACATAAGCCCTCCAGAGAGATCTCTGCCCACAGCGCTCTCCCCCACACTCTCTAGTAATAATTTTCTTCAGCTAGACCCAGTTCTTGCTGCCAAAACTTCCAGCAACTGCCACCAACGTGTCGCATTCATAATGGTGTTCCAGTTTAACAACCTCATCATACCAACCCATTTAGAGCAGTAACTTACTGGTTCTGGTATAGCTCAAATTCTGTCAGTGTTTCCATTGTAAACCTGTTTTTTCAGGTTTGCATAAAATTTATTGATAAAAGCCTGCTCTGGGCTATAACTTGGCATACTGACTTTCAGCCTGGGAACAATTTTTATCCCCTTGAAATAATTATAAAACAACCTTAGTTCAAACAAAGGAAAATTGGCAGGTAATACAAGCCTATGAAACAATTCAATTGCTGCTAGTATTTTGAAGAAACAATATCAAACCTGTTACTTACTTGGCTCTGGAAAAACTCTGCTTCATTAATACAGGGAGTGCTTTGTCTAAGGAGGCTTTAGTGCATTTCAGACATTAAGAAGTGACTTATCTGATAAGTTAAAGGAGGAATAGCCTTACCTCCTCTATCATAAAATACACAACTAAAATTCCTGCTACACTTGCTCGAGTTTGACCCTGAATTGCACCTGCAGCCCTCCGTAGGTATCACCATCCCATGTGCATCATTTCCACAAAACGCAGATGAAGACAGTCCTTGTCTCAGAGCCGTGTCGTGGGAGGACACGGTGTAAAGCAGACTCAGAAGTGCCAGAATCAATTAAATGCTGAACAACGTATACCTTAAAAATGAACCTAGAAGTTCAGGCATCACAGCAGCAAACGCCAGGCGATGCAGTCCTACCACAGGACCAGAAGGGTAACAAATGTCAACAACCGTATGCCATTTCTGATACGGTCTGTATTTTGTATCACACCTTCGCAAAACACTAAAAATCCCCAATTTCCACGACTCTTTCCTCACCGATGTACTCACTTTGTACTTTGTTTCAAGTGTTGAACCCTTGCGATAAGCAGCGATGTCCCCTGCATTTACTGAGCAGAAGGGCACAGACAGCGTCACTTCTTACGTGCTAGTTCTCTGTGTCTGAGAACATTAAATGACTTGGGCCTCATTTCCGAAAAACCTTTGGCAATCTCGATTTCGTGTTCCGTTGCGACTCTGCGGGCAGCTGGTAACGCTGTATTTCACAGGGTTAAGTACAGTTGCCTCCTTTCCAGGGTTGGACTTTGGGGGTGCAGTTCCCAACAGGCAGATAATTTCTTGAAGACCTGACGCCTGAACCCAGAGATCTGGCACAGCTCTGATGGAATTCATTCACCGGTTCAGACACAGATGCTTTTAAGGTGTGTTAAAAATGCACATGCAGTGCAGTCAGTTTGAGTGTTGGATTTGGCATTAGAATGTCTCAGTTAGATGCAAGAATGTGTAAAATCATGAGCCAGACAGCTCCCTGCTGACTGCATATCTGAGGAAGCTTATATGCACCGTTTATTCCAGCAAACGCATGGAATATATTGTGCTTGTTAAATGTGTTCCCAAAATGCTAGTTTCAGGAAGAAACATGCAAATAAATGGTGCCTAGGGTTAAAACCTCCCACTTACAGTCAAATCCCTCCTCTTTTGAGGGATCTACCAGCTCAGATGCTGAAGACCTTTATCTGACCTAATATACTTTTAGGAGAACTACAGCATGCTGAAGAAGCAGCTGTTTATCATGTAGGCTGTTCCTGCCAACTTCTTGGAGATGCAGCTCTTCTCCCCCCTTCTCCTTCCTCTATATGCAAGATCAAAACAAAATTGAAAACTATTAATTGGGTTTATGATTGTATACAACCTCTTCAGACTCCAAGTTCAAAAGGAAGCGAGAAGAGCTTAAGACATCAAGAATCACTTCTTTAAAACCAGCGGAGCAGCGGATGTACTCAGCCAAACGGCACGTTCTTACGACGCCCATGTTACCGATCCAAGATGTGCGTAAGGTGTATGCGCCCGCACGGCACTTACACCAGTCACACTGCGCCTCCACCAGTGTCCAACCTCTGGCACTTGCTCCAGCTCGGACTGCGACAGCTCTGCAGCCAACGGACACTTTTTCAAGCACTTTGATATCATCAAACTTAAGAAGTTAACAAAATGTGACACTGCCATCTCAGTTTCCCATTTCTCCCAGACTCTTCCTGTACTTATCACAGAGTGATGACTAGAGTTGTCACCTTAAAGCTTCCTGTCTCACAAACGTGTTGAAAAATGCTCCCATTCCCATTCAATGTAAAAGATACGGTTCTTCGCAGGGATTTCTTGCAAACACCTATCTGAAAAACAGGAGCTGAACGTGCCTTAGTGAAGATTAAAGTGCCCAGGGCCATAACGTTACTCTGCTTCAGGGCACAGCGCAAGGTCTCAGAACTTCTGAATACAGTCTGGGGACAGTGTAGCAGATGGACCATTAATCTTATTTCTGTACTCATGTTTATCATGGTCCCATCAAAAATTATGCATGTTGGCCACACAGAGCCTGTCTGATGTACGTGCAAACATGGTCACTTTACTTGGAGCGTGACAGAAATGTTTCTATACTGTGCTCCTACCTTGGAAAGCAAATCCACTCTGGGGAAGAAAACAAACCAGGACCCCTGCCCAGCACCAGGACAGTGAGGTGTGCATGAAGAGCTGTGTGAAATGAACTGTGACCACTGTATGTGTTTTCTCTTCAGACCCTCTTTATATACTTTTCAGTGAGTACAATGAGGGCTGCAATAGGCACAGCAAAGTCCTCTAGCGCAGACTCATTGAATGAAAAGCTGCTCAGAAAGTTTGTTTTGATTTTTAAAGTTAGCGGTTGCAAGAACAATTTAAATCAACTGGCTGTACTTACAAAACTGATAAAGAGCGTTCCACATGTTAACAGCAACATTAGGTGAAAAAATTATCTATAAAAATACCAGCCACATGCTAAATGAGGTGACATCAAGGCAATAAATAGCTCCATCTGTATGAAAGGGTTTGTAGAACAACCCAGAAGACATCTCTGAACAAAAAAGTAAGTATGGATAAAGCAGTACTGAAAAAAAAAGTGGGCTGGATTTTTTTTTTGTTAAAAAAAAAAAAAAAGATCAGTTTTACATATTTTTCCCCGATCACTTTATAAATCTGCTGCACATTAGAAATCAGACACACGTGTATTTTTTCCAAGTAAAGAAAGCTGAAGGTTTACATTTTTAATAGCAATGCGACTATTTCTGAATGGCAGCAGTATATATTACATGCAGTGTGAGAGGGTTAAACAGGACAGCCTCAACTCTTTATAAACTTTTGCCCTCTGGATATGTACTCATTGGCTGCTGTACAAGACTTGAGCTGTATTACACGCCTTAACGATATGGTTCAACTGTCGGTCAGGCTCGGGGCCTGGCACTAGGCCAGACCGCAATCAATGGGACACAAACCTCCCCCTTTCAGATCATCACGAAGGCTCATATTATCTCCTTTTTGTCGTGCTGGTTAAATTTATGGAGCAGAACCCCGAAGCTGCATTCCTTGGCTTGGGCCGGCCCACGCGGGCCTCCCTTTGTTTGGTACTGTAAGCGAGGCGTGCTTTGGAGGATTGCAGGGTTGTTAGTTCAGGCACTGACTGTTTGCTCATGACTGAAATGAAAAGAGTTCAGTGGAAGGGCAAAAGGACAGCACAAGTGTAAAACCCCATCCCAGCAGGCCCTGGGCTCCCATCTACAGACTCCGGACGAGGACTGAACAGAAAACCTCACCGTTAATGACAAAGGGAAAAATCTGTCTAGTAACAGGTAAACAGCCCGGCGGTACGTTAGCACATACCTTGCCGCAAGGTCCCCTGCTTTCAAGTAAGCCTGTAATTACTACATAAATATGAACCTCAACTAATCTGGCTTAAAAAACTGCTTAGAAGTGGTATTATTTTAAAGCAATGCTGTATCTTTTAATTTGAAAGTAAAACCTGTCAGTGCAAACAGTACTGCCTGAACAGCCGTGTGGTTTAATATTTCTACCAATTTAAACGTGGAATAACCTCAGAGAACCTGATGCTGTGATGCTTGGGAGGAGGATGTAGCAAGTAATTCTAGTAAGTCACAAAACTAATGGAAATACAGTATGTAGAGAAGATTTGCTTTTTGTATATAACAGGCATTTCCTCCATCTTTATATTTTGTGTCTGAATGGAAAAAGTCCACCTTTGGGTATGCTCAGATACTCTCTATTCAGAGCTTTATTACTGTAGTAATTAAAGGCCACTTCTTGACACAGGTCACAAAATTAAGGATGTAAAGAAACCTTTAACGTGATATCTCAAGGCAAAATCATCTGAAGTGAAACCAAATGGAAAGACAGCTTGAAAGACGGCGTTGCAAATACACCCAAGAGAAACAAATACATACACAGAAAACCACAAGGACTTTTACTGACTGTGCATGCAATATAAGGTACCCATGCACTCACTCTTTGGGACAGAAGATAGCTGTGCTTCCCTTCATCACTGTCAAGAGTATTAAAATGTACTCCCAGAAAGCTGCCCCAGACCTGCTGTACCAGACTTCGCCCTTTGGCACAACAGCAGATGTTTCGGGACACGAGGTCACACAGCCACCACGCGGGCGAGCAGCTCCTGCCATTTGTGCTTCAGAAATACGTAAATAAACAAATGCTCTCTTCCTATTGCACTACCCCAGTTTCATCTTTCCCACTATTTTTATGAACTGAAAATACTAGTAAGAGGGCCAAAAGATATTATAAAAACCCACAGAATGTGTATTAGATTTTTTTCAATTCTGGGGATCAAGTCCGACTGGTTTAATGCCGTCTGATGATTTGTCCTGGTACATTCCAACAGACATGTCTGTTTTGAATAAAGCTTTTGTTCGCTTCTGGGGCGCAAACGCTTTCAACTTATCCCACCTAATTCTAAGCAAGTAGATTTGTGAATGGAAATTGTGAATACTTTATTGCCTGGTCTTTGATGACTTTTTAGTTTGTTCTCCTGATGCTAACGCATGAATATAATTTTTTCTTTTTCAAAGTCTCTCCAATTCCATTCTAGGTGATGCCACTGCAGACTAGTTAAATCTGCAGCTCTCTGTAATTGTTTCAACCCCAGAAAACCATTACATATACCATACCGAAACAGCAGCATCACTGAGCAGAGTGCTTTCTGAGTAAGGAAGAATCTAAAAAACACATAAATGTCAGAAAACAGGAAATGTACACCCCAGTAAAAGGTGTTCCTTTTACTTTTTGGCCTTGGTGTCCAAAAGCTTTTGCTGAAAGGTAAGATAATTAGACAAAATATAAAAGCTCTAGAAATACAACTATTTCCTAGGGAAATAAAATCTTCCTTTTAGTTAATAGCTAAATACTGTGAAGTGGCAGGCACAGCAGCAGTCTGTTTAACGCAAAAGCTAGGCAAGTTTTGCTCGATGCAGCACCCTTTAACCAGGGATGGAAACATCCCTTCCTCTAGTTGTAACTTACCACGGCACTAGTAAATATTTTGGTTTTGTGGAGACTATCACAGTAACGACTCTGTAGTCATTCATCTTTTTGAAATTATTTGTTGCTAATAATGAATGGACATATAAAGAAAAACATCATTTCACATTTTATGGTCGGCTAACTACTCAGCATTATTCACTTTAATGTCTTCCATTTTCACTCATCTGTCCTCCCCTCGTGACATTCCCTTCCAGAGCCTTTGCCCCTTCCTGTCCCTTAACCAACCGTTTGAATGCATCCAGGGTTTCTGCCCTCAAATGTCAAGTTAAACACAAATGTTTTAGTGGAAAATCTTTCTTACTTACAAAATAGATGCTGGTATTTAGAATGACAGTTCAGTCCCTCAAAGTCTCCATTTTTAATGTCAACAGACATGTTACTGATGGTGAACCCAGTGACCGCACAGTTTTCTTAAACCAGGCTTTTGTCGAGTTTTAACAGTAAGAATACATTCTGCCATGGCAAAGCGAAAAGGCTTTAAACGAAAGAAGTTACACAAGTTTTACCTAAAGGCTTAGCACTCCCTATTGGAATTTAAACCATCTAGAACTTCTTTGCTAATAGGTAGGGTGCATAAAAACCCAGAAGTAAAATGCAAAGGGGAGCTCTAACGAACAGCCTCAGCAACTTTAACCCCTGGGCTTAAAAAAGTGCCCTTTTACAAATAGGTAAGGTGTTTGTTTTCAGGTTTTCCTGTCTCAGACCCTGCTACTCAAAGTCTGGCTCGTAAGCTCCAGAGGCTAATCAGATGTAATATATGTAAAACGTAAGGCCTGTATGATTAAACATTGCCTAATGCAAGCCAGTAATTGCTTATTTTTTTTCTAAAATCTCCTATTACTTAAAAACATTAATACACAGCAGATGTGAAAGTAACCACATCTATACAGTATTAATGAAATATTATGTTGCTGCTGTAGGTCCAAACACTGTGGTTTTTTTCTTCCACTCCTTCCAAATAGTTAAATTGAGTCAAGTTCAAAAAAGGGGACAAAGACAACCAATATTCCAAATATAGATGGTATCTAGTAATGCAGATACCTAGCGATAACCTCCTGGAAACATTATTCAGGTGTAAAGCAAGGTGTTTGCAGCAATGCATAAAAAGGTGTTTAGTCTGGTTTTACAGCGGGGACCAATTGATGTCCAGTCAACCCTCTAAAAGAGAAAGGGAGAGGGATATATTAGTGCAGAGTTTGGATTCTCCACATCATCTGGACTTCTGCTGGGTGCTGAGCAGCGAACAGTGCTTTCCTACAATGAACAATGTATTGGTCTGAAAACTGTGACATTATTGTATGTGCAGCTCTGGAATTATAGTTGTATTTTATTGTAGAGTCTAAGTGAACTGAATGTTTTAAAGGTTCATCTTTCTTTTTTATATCCTAAAACTACATGCATCAGAGTTATTTTCTTCAACCATGCATAGAAAATCCAGCTTTATTGTGAAGAATGGAGGCTGCACTTCTAAGTAATTGTCCTTGAGCTTTTTGTCCTAGAGGGGGAAGGCAAAGGGAAAAAACTGAGATGGCCAGCCTGTCAGTCTTGGAGGAGGGTTCAGAAAAAAAGAAAGAAAAGCTGCTCACCCCCATATTTCTGTCTCACACACAGAAGTTCTTGGGCTTAACTCTACTATCCTTCATTTCTAAAGTCAGATCGCTTTGAAAATTATATTTTTATTTCTTGAAATAATAAATTTTATTAACTACAGAGTGACCTCTTTAGGATTAGTCACTGTGTGAGTATGCAGAGATGCAGAAGTGCAGTGAAATGTGGGATGGCACTGCACTCCATCCTCAATTCTCATGCTTTTAGGCACTCCAGCGGAGTTACCGCATGCCTCAACTGCTTCAATTCCTTCCATGGAGCTTTGTGGGGAAACAGACCAGTGGAGTGAATATACAAAGTGATCCTGACAGGATTGCACTCACAGTCAAATTTAATCATTACTTGTGACTTTTCTGACAAAAACCCCTATTAGTTTCTTGATGTGTAGTATGTGAGACTTGCTTCTGTGTAGTCTAGGAAAGACTGCACTTCTTTCTCATCTGAGTCATTCTTTTGGAAAATAATTCTGAATAAGGGCAAGAAAAAAAAATAAATCATTCTTACAGAAAGCTGTAGAAAAGCACAAGCCAGAAGTGTCTCATGGCAGTAAGAAGCACTCTTTGAATAGGCAAAAGGAATAGAGAACTGTTTTCTGTTCATTCTTAAGGGTAGCTTCATTTATTTAGAAATCATTTTAGGTCTTAGATGGTGGATTATTGTATCTTTCTAGTTAGGAAACTAAAATAGCCGAGGTGCACTTTCAGAAAAAAAATTAAAAGTTTCGAGATGAAATTATCCATACCGAAGAGGAGAGGGCTGCCGTTTGAAGAACTTCCCCCACAAGAAAATCTACATTCACTTACACAACAACCAAGAGTAGACATTTGAGGAACAGAACAGGATCTCCAACAGAACTACACAAAGTTACCAGTGATAAATTAAAACCTAACAGGAGAAGATTGAGCAGGTGAGACTGGTAACAGAAAATGATTAAAGCAGGAAGAAGCGTCTACTGAGGTGCTGCAAAATGTGTGGGCACAAAACCAGGCTTGCTTAACTTCAAGGATCTAGTAAAAGCAGCATGTAAAATTATATTTGGAGAGGACAAACTAAGAGGCGTTTAAAACTCCAGTGAGGACAGTGAAGTACTAAAGAACCTGAAGAGGTCAGAAATATGGCAGGAAATGAAATGAGATTCAACCTACAAAATTGCAACCTGGTTCATCTGGGGAAAAATAATCCAGAACACAAATATTAAATGACAAGGAGATATTTGCAAAGCAGTAAAATAAAGCAAAACATAAAAAACCAAACTCTTGGGGGGAAAAGAGCAAGCAGAAAACTGGATATCAATTTGCAATGTGATGTGGCAGTAAAACCAGCCAATACAATTTTGGATGACTTGCAGAGCACAGCTTGTCACAGAACAGGGATATGACGGTCCCTTTTCACTACTGATGGGAACTTACAGACTGGGGGGATTTCAAAGGAACTCAACAACAGCAATGGAAGAATCTGGATAGACTAATGACAGAAGAATGTAAACCCATAAAATCAAGTTCAGCAGTGACTGAAGATGGGAGGTAGGGCTAACACTGAGGAAGAGCCATTTAACAGGGTGCCACAGCAGTAAACTGGATGAAGTTGCTCAAAAGAAAACAGAGCATTTGAGAAAACAGTTCATTACAAAGACCTGTTATCCCACTGGGAAGAAAGAGGATATGAAGGAAATCACACTGCCCAAGTAATTTGCAGATTAGACCAATAAATCAGCTAAACTGTCCTGTATGCAACATTTCCAGATTTATACAACACAATGAATACTAGCCGATAAATATATTTTCTCTCTGGCTTCTAGGAAAATCTTAGGAAGGGCTCATTAGGAGAATAACAACATCTCGTCCACCAGAGTCGTGGCCCATACATGCCTGATATTACTGTAAAGACTCTTGAAGTCACATCTAGATCAAGTCCAAGGTCAGGACAGAATCTGGAACACATACAGAGGTGTTAAGGTTCAAGCAATATTTATCTTTAAAACTTGAGAACCTTGAGAATATACTCTTTGCACTCTATTAGCTGAGCTGGTGTTCCATACGATTAGGTACATATCTTCTACTACTCAGTGTCACTGATACTCATGCTCTCGAGTCTGCTGCTTTTGACTTTACAATTGAAATCATAGCTAAGAGAGAGATGGATGCAGAAGGGCAAAAGAAAAAATTAGTATCACCTGCTGTTGACATTGTCTCAAACTTTGCAACCTCACTGCACCTTTCCCAGTGATGCAATGAAAGTGGTGAACAAAAGAACAACTAGTGCAGGCTGCTTCCTTCCAGGTGAACTACATTTAAAAGTATCAAACATTTACATGAGAATTTTCTGTGACCATAATGGCTTGCCAATCACAAACTATTCTTAAGTAACACAGTCTAGTTCCCTGACAGAATTCATTAGAAGCGGGTAGGTCATGAAGTTATCTCCTTACTTCTGAGTTTCACATTGTGACTATCAGAAAACAACACAAACCCTCGCAGCAACAGTTCAAGAATAATCTCAAACTTGGACTGACCTGGCAGAAGCCTGAGAGAAAGCCATAATGGCAGTTTCCTGCACTACTTGTTAAGTTAGACGCACACATCTAAATATAAATGTTCTTTACTTGTGCTGCACTAGGACTTAAAACACGTTTGCAGGAGAGAGCTTTCCAAGCATATCTAGAGACATAACAGCTTTCCTGTTTTGAACTGGTCTTTAAGATTTTTGGCAGTATATGACAAATATGGAAATAATCAGAACTCTTGTATGTGACACTGGAGTACTTGGAACACATAAAACCCGCTCAAAAAAAAGGTATCGAGTCACAGGCATTAACTATTTATAAATTAGATGTATGTTGCATTGTCAACAACTATTTTAATGCTCTCCTCTGCATTAAAATTTAAAAGTATTAAGGCAGCTTTATTCATAAATAACAAGCATAATAAATTATATGATTACATAATAAGTTATAAGATTAGCCTTGAAAAAGTCCAGCTTAAAGTCAGATTTAAAAAATATTTTCTTGTACTTTTAAACTACCACCATAAGCTATAAAGCCATCGTCTGCATCTCAGCCGTCTTAGTTTGGCTCCATGTTCCGAACACATGGTTTGTGCTAGCTGCATCAGTCCCAACATTTTGAGGCCAAAAGAGACTTAACATCCATGTAGCATGATCACAGTAACACAGGCTACAGAGTCTTCCTCAGTGCTCTGTTCAATTCAGTAACTTCGCTGGAATTAGAACATGCCTTTCAGGAAAACCTACAACCTCAATTAAAATTCTTCATCTCACTCAAAACTGATCCAATGGTTTAAGTCAAGCAGCTTAAAAATTCCGGGCTTTTTAAAAATTCAACCATGTAATTAGAGAATTGCAAAAGGCCTGTAATTTACAGTTACGTACCATACTATTTAAATGCAACTGTAATTAACTGGTTGACTCGACTTTGCACCAGTACTGGAAACTTGCACTTACGCTGTCAGTCTCAAGGTCAAGATGGCTCTTACCATGCTTATTAACACTCACATTCTTCAATCGTTCAAAACTACACTTGAGATCTGTCACTGCCATAAACTTACACTCATCAGGGTTAGCTGTTTGTGTGCACTTTGCTTGGAAGAGTCTACATGGCCCAGCATGCTCAAACAGAATATTCAACCGGAGCCAGTAACTTGGGTTTGGAACACTGTTCCAGTTTGATTCCAAACCACACATATTTGAACAGTTAACAAATGCAGCAGGGGGATATTGGTACACAGCAGTCTAAAAAATGTACAAATCCTTTGGTTGTTATTTTTTTTTTATACCCCCGAAAGAACAATTTGGTTGCTTCATTATATAAGCACATTAAAAAAACCCTTACCAAACAAATCATGAGTGCAAGGTTGCTTATAGGTGGTGGTGTGGGTTTTTTTCCCCTCCTACATTATCTACATATTCTCAAGTACATTTGTTTATCTAAAAAAAGTTCTGATCAGATTTTGCAGACTGGAGAAGTGTAATAATTGAGAAAGGTTTTTCTTTTTGGTGGTGGGTTTTTTTTTTCCTTGCTGAAGGTTGCTGGGTCAGAAACTTTTTGCAGAGTGTGTGCAGACACTAAAATAATTTCACAGTGCTCGTCTATGACAACAGTATTTCAGAATCTAGTGGAAGCAAAAAATGTGGTTCAGCTCATCCGCCTTAACCTCTTCCCTTAATTGACAGTTAACAACTTAAAGGGAAATATGTCACACAGGCAAACCCAAGCCAGAGATAAGGCTGGCTGGAGGCTCTCCCTTTCCCAGTTTCTATCAAATTTGTCAACTGTTGATAACATCACTGCTACTGTGAAAGGCTGCATCTCACAGAACTATTAATTTTAAGTATATGTATCTTGAAACAAACTATAATAAAAACACAGTTCAAGTAGTAAGACAACTAACAATATAGCCAGGTGTGTTTCTTCCCACCTTTAACTAAATCACTCAATCTGTACAGTCACAAAATTAAGACCTGTACAAGCAAACCAGTAGATGTGTTTTCCAGGGATGCACTTAAGAGTTCTCATGTCATTTTGTGTAAGCCTATGAATTTACCAAACTGTAATCCTTGACCTCTTGGTTTTACAAATCAAGTTAAGTACCAAAGAGGTAAGAGATATACATGTAAACACTTCCATTTTCACAACAAAGTACACCTACGTTTATTCTTCAAAGTTTCCTGCACCTCACTCACATTTCATCAGGCTTACTGCTCTTTAGTGAAGCACTGATGGTAGACACTTCAGGATTCCAAGCGTGGCATAATAAAACACAGGAAATGGAAAAGCCTAATGGGAAGACAAAACAACCAGAAACCCCAACATTTTGCAAACATTTTTCTCTAAGCTTTCTGACAATAAAAATTTACTTCGGATTTTCTTTCACTTCTTCAGCACACAGGATCTCACGTACACACACCACCACTTCTTGGCACAGTACTATCATATAAAGTAAACTCTTGGCCACAAAGAGTAAAAAGAATCTTCTCCCAGAGCAGCCTTTTTAGAACTCGGCCCTTTCCCTCTTCCACATTCACAGTCAGTGCTAACGAACATTCATTTACTTTAAACAATCATCATTATTTTGTAGAGACCACATGATGCGAGTAACTGGACACAGGAAGGAAGCCAAAGCACTGTCCTGCTGTGCTGACACTTAACATCCACATATGTATGGGTAAACAGAGGAGCATGTGGACAGAAGGGCACTCATCCACACTTTCTGTAAGTGAGAGCTACTGGACAAAATGAAAATTAGAAGATCATGACACTATATTGATGCCAGAACTCTTCAAACCACTGAAGAGCTGTTATTCTCCACAGCTAAATGGAAGATGGAGGTACAGCAGGGAGAACTCTTCCATTTCAACTCTGCGTAAGGACTCCATGGTAGCAAGTTTAACCTCACTACATGTAGCCTTTTAAAAATGTTGCTTTAATCTAAAGCTGTAGCTTAATAACTCCTATTTTATGTTGCAGCTCTTCCATGCAAATTTCACTCTTGTTATAGTATCAACAAATACCATCCATTAAAGCAAATTGAAAGAAATGGGCTACATTAATAGTAGCTCATAGTAAATTTGATTAAATTACTGCTTCTTTGGGTAAGGAAAGATAACCAGATCAGAAATCACAGCAGGTAATATCGATCAGAAATATGAACTGCTTACTGACCTGGGGCCACTCAGGGTCGCCGTGTCCCTCACTGCCTGTGCAGTTTCCGATGCGAAATCCAGAGCTCCAGCCACAGGTTTGGTTACTGTGCCAACCAGCCCTTTCCCAAGGCCTGATATGAAACCACTGACACCTCCTTCAGTTTTCACACCTTCAACTGTTGAAGTTATTACACTTGTCAATCCTCCAATGATACCTAGCAAAGACAAGAACAGCAAAGTAGGCCAGAAGTATTGACTATAAAAATTACAGAATCTTGTCACAGCTGATGCTGTCTGCCTAAATGATTTACTGTCAAGCTTGACAGAAACGTACTGTGCATTTAATGTAATATAAAAACTGTTTCAGAACTGATTACATTAGCTAATAACTTCATACTTTGTGTACGTACTGCACACACGCATATACAGACAGTAATATCCCACAGAAAAAATTGATTTCATTATATGTATATTTTAAAATATTTCTATTCTATTTCCCAGCTGTATTTACACAAGCAGTCCTCATCTATTCCTGACGTGAAGCAGTTGCTTACAATGTGGCAAAATTGTATTACCACAAAAGCTTATACAATTTAGGACAGAAAATAGAAAAGCGCATTTCTCCACTGGAAAAAATAGATTATTTTAAACTGGCATTGTGTGATTTTAACTTTGATGCTGCCAACAGACATTTCTGTGCACACTTCCGTTGCTGAGAATCTGAATGCTCTGAAGAAATCAGGAACCTACTGAGGGAGGCTTCAAAAAAACTTGGAACAGTTCGTGTTATCTGAGAACATGCTTTACAGATTTCACATCCCCATGATTAGAGTATCACAATTTGTAGTGAACTGGCTTAAGCACTCATTCAGAAACGCTTACCACCGTTTGGCTTTCAGCATTCAGCAGCCACGTACTCTTTCAAGGTCTGTAATTGAAGTACAGACCAGGCAGCATCTTAACATCCAAACTCAAGAAGCACGAAGTATTTAAGTCACTTCTCTTGAGTAACTATAATTTATGGTTAACTCCTATATTTATTTATATAATTCCTATATCACAGGATGGTCTGGGTTGGAAGGGACCTTAAAGACCATCCAGTCCCACCCCCTGCCACAGGCAGGGACACCTCCCACTAGCCCAGGCTGCCCAAAGCCCCGTCCAACCTGGCCTTGAACCCTTCCAGGGAGGGGGCAGCCACAGCTTCTCTGGGCAACCTGGGCCAGGGCCTCACCACCCTCACAGGGAAGAATTTCTTCCTCATATCTAATCTAAATCTCCCCTCTTTCAGTTTAAAATCGTTACCCCTCATCCTATCCCTACACCCCTGATCAAGAATCTCTCCCCCCTTTCCTGTAGCCCCTTTAAGTCCCGGGAGGCCGCTCTAAGGTCTCCCTGGAGCCTTCTCGTCTCCAGCTGAATCCCCCCAACTCTCTCAGCCTGTCCTCACAGGGGGGTGCTCCAGCCCCCCGAGCATCTTCGTGGCCTCCTCTGGCCCCACTCGAGCAGGTCCGTGTCCTTCTGATGTTGGTGCCCCCAGAGCTGGACCCAGCACTGCAGGGGGGTCTCACGAGAGCGGAGCAGAGGGGGAGAATCCCCTCCCTGACCTGTTGGCCACACTGCTCTGGATGCAGCCCAGCACACGGGCGGCTTTCTGGGCTGTGAGCGCACGTTGCTGGCTCACAGTCAGTTTTCCACCCACTAACACCCCCAAGTCCTTCTCCTCAGGGCTGCTCTCAATCCACTCCTTGCCCAGCCTGGATTTGTGCTTGGGACTGGCCTGACCCATGGGCAGGACAGAAAGGATTTAAGTTATTTGCTTTTTTGAAAGCAACTGAATGGGAAGCATTTAAAAACTCTACAGAATTAAAACAGTCCCCTAATAACTGCGTAATACAACACAATTTTTTTTATAATTGACTTTTCAGCAAAGACTGATGTATTTCAGATTTCCTACATTTCTACCAATATAATTTATATCAGACTTTACAGCACACCGTTGTGAGAAAAACCTCTCTCATGATGCATTTAAATACCTACAGTGTCTCTTTATGACAGAAGTCCAGCATAAAGACTTTTGCTCAGCACAGAAGAGATTGCCACTTTAGTGAAAGCCAGATTATTTTTACACAGGCTGCAACAGTTGCACTGAACGAATGACATTTAAACAAACTGAGTCAAGATGATGGAAAATATAAATATTTGATTTAAACTTGGCTTGTATTGATTTAGCTTTCTTCAACAGATAAATCATGAACTAAATTGATGTGAGATTCTGGCCAAATTAAGACTAGTTCACTGCCTTTTACACAAATTTATTTCTCTAGTTCTTAGTAGACTTAAAAAAACCGAAAACAAAACCGCAAAACGACCCAACTGGTGAAATGTAACTTTAAACTGATGTACTGATTCTGAGGAAACTCAGGTTTCTGGAACCAAAAGCAAACATAAGAAAGCTACAATCCAGCCATACTCATTTTTATGTTAATGTCTGGCCCTCAAAAAGACTGTTTGCATGGGTATTTTATGTCTCTACAAAGAAATTGAAGTTTTGGATGAACTTTCTTTGAAATTTCATTTTAATTTGCAAACAAGCTTTTATGTACAATTGCATGTGAAAAGACCTTCTTCTTAAATGTAGTTTCTGTCAGCTTAAAAAATAATCCCCCCACCCTAACATGCAAGCATTCAAATTCAAACATAAAGCCTATGATAGCTCCACTTCCCTGGCTTCAAATAATCACCCAAGAGTAATACAAACTGTTCTTTTCAAACTGATCATTACTTTTAAGAGAGAAACAAATTAAAATTACAGCTAAGGGTTACCATGTGCAAGTCCATGGATTCCAGCTACAAGATGTTCTCCACTAGTTGCAGCATGATACCGAATGTATTCTCGTTCGGTCTGATGTCTGTTATCCATTGTCTTTCCCAAACCATCTGACAAGGTCCCAGCGAACTGCAAAAGAGAAACCTTTTCTGTTATTAAAAGAACAAAAGGTGTTTCTCTTCTGTAGATTTACTGAAGAAAATTGATAGATTCTAGTTGTGAAATACAGATTTATACAACTCATTTTGTTACACGTACACACTCACTCCAGCTTTTTTGCCACAAAGAAAGCTCTGAAGTACATTAGCCTGTGCTTTCCACTGGTGTAACTTAAATCCTGACGAGACAGTCAAAACCCAAGTAGGTGCCCAACTGCAGTGGTCAAGTCAAAATAAATGAAGTCTGTGAAAGAAGTACCAAAAGAAGTGCCAGTGACCCAACTGTAACCTTTCAAAAACTCACAAGAATGTTATTTAGATACAAAGCTTTTCTTCTGCAAAGATATGTGAAAAGCTTCAAGGCAAATATGCCTGTCATGAAACTAGAACATTTGAAGGAGTTAATTAAATTCTTTTTAGTAACACAATATAGAAATGGCTCTATTGTGAAAAGAGTTGGTGGGGGAGCCAGGCCATGTGATCCAGTGAAAGATGGCTATGCCAGTGAGCTTCACAGGTACTATTATACACTGTAAAAAGTCTAAGGGGAACCCTCAATGTGTGTGCGGAGCGTTTTTACTCCTTACCTTTAACGGTATGGGGGAAGACTTGAGACATACTTGCAAGAAAAGACGACAACTAAGTCCAAACAGGATTTGTTCTGAGAACTCTGACCACTACTGAGTACGAGTCAATGAAAAAGCACCAAATAAAAATGATCTATTGTGGTCAGTTGACCTTTAGTTTGATGTAATCAGATATAAAACAGAAGCTTGGTGGAGGGAGGGAGGCAAGGAGACAAAAAACCCTGAAACCTTACCTCATATTCAGGATATTATTATGGAAAAAGATTCCTAGCAGGCATTTGCCTGGAATTACCTCCAAAACCTAGCCATTTTTTGGTTACGTGTAGTCGGTCACCTCCTGTACCTCCCTCAACTACCATCGGCATTCTTACAATCTTCTCCTTTCAATAACAAACTTCCCCCTGCCCCAAAGGAAAGATAATTTAATGCTTTGTTGTGTCTTTGACTAGGGCTGGGGAATGTACCAGGTGCCACAGGAATGTCAAAGATACTCGATAGCTGTAGCAATGGTGAAATCCTTGCTGTCCTGCATGATCACAGCTCCTCTACGCAAGTACTTCATAGTTTAAGAGCTGTATATGGACGCTGCCCTTTCCATTGCTCAGCTTAGCTTTGTGGCATGTACTATCTCCTTCACATCTGTATTAGTTATGCTAAAAACCCCTCTGTGATAAAGGTGTGCACCAGAAGCCAACTAAAACCTGGTGTGAAATTCCGATTCTAATACAATAAAGATTAAAAAAGAAATAAGACAAACAGTTAATTTATGTGCTTGAGGTAATGATGAAGTTCCCCTCCTTTTTGTCATTTTTTCCCAAGGCTGCATTTCTTCTTTACTAATCACATGATGTCCTAGTTTTAGACACTTCTTTCCAGCTCAAAGACAAACTAGTCCAGTGGCTCCAATTATCTAAACAAGTAGACTTTAACAACATGAACAAAAATTAAACTCCACGACCCTTCTTGTGCCTTCATCATATGGACACTAAACAGAACATAGTGATCAGTGACTGAATTACTTCTGACCTCTTTGTGAACTTAATGTAGATTTTTTTTTTTTTAAATTAGCCTAGAAATACAAACCAACCTGAAGCTATCTATTAACTGTGTTTAAGGTGGTTTTTTTTCTGGACAAAAACTTTGGACAAAACCTTTGCTTTAAGAGGATTAGAGTAGTTGCTATAAAAATTAAAAGGCTCAACAAGCCTTCAAAATTCAAACCTCATTAAGGAATCTGTCAAGGCCTGAAAATGATTTTTCAAGAACACATTTTGAAAGTTACATTAGTGCATGTTTGGACAACCAGCCAGCAAGAATAAACCAACTCACTAGTACTGATCAAAATTAGTAAGCTCTCCTTACAGCTTTGGCTCCCCCCCCCCAATCTGCCAGCTCCACTATACCAGCTTTCCCAGTAAATACAATCTAGTCTTTCCTCAGATTTTCCTTCCTCTGTGAATCTGACACCTAAGAGTCAATAAAAATTCTGTTTCAGCATATAGGAAGAATTTTAATGTGATAGATTATTCTTTTAGTAAGAAGGAAAAAAAAGAAAAGAATCACATGCACACAGTTCCAAAGATGACTCCATTAACTGTAACGGAAGTCTCCATTAACTGTAAAACCAAAGTTAAATGGGGACATTTTTTCTGTTATTTAGAAAATAACACTGAATTACAGCTGTAAATAGAACAATTTAAGGATTCTAATGTACCGAATGTACCATGAAATGTTTCCACTTTGCCTTGACTTGGGTGACAAAATCTAAAATCAACACACATTAATTACAAAACATGAACTTCATGTTGAATTACTTTTTGACACGCCTCCTCCTCCCTCCTCCCCAGTACTGTTTGTTTTCTGGCCTCATTAAACAAAGACTGAAGCCAAACTTTTGTAGCCATCTGTACCATTTGTACCTAAAACAATGGGTTACCTCAATGAACACACGTGAATAGGTCCCTTCTGAACAATTTCCAGCTGGGGACCATTGCAGCACTTTTCCTGCTCTGAGGTACAGAGTGTAACATGATCAAGTTTGCTAATTAGAGGTAAAACGCCAGTTAAGATAAAACAACTGAGGCATTTCACAGGCACTAGCAAGTCATGTTAAGGTCTGCTAGGTAAGTGAGCAACTCACCATTTTCTGCTATGAAGTTTAGACCCTTATTTGCAATAAAGATTCAGACTGTAGTGTCAGCATTACCCTGATTCATGATCTGAACAAGAACTATGTCATCTCTCTCATTACCCAATACAGGTAATACCACAAATAACTGCTGGGTATCAGAAATTTTTAACCATCCTTTTCTGTGCACCTCACAAATACTTTCCCTGAGATGGTTTCTGAAGCGTGTTTCAGCAAACAGGATTGCATCTAGATATACAAAAAGGAAAATTAAAGATTTCTAACATAAAAAAACCCCCAACCAAACACCCACACAACACCTTATGCCTAATATGTGTAGATTATAATCACTGTGTTAAGAAAAAGTTACTCAGCAGTGGCAAATTACTTCAGGATCAGAATCTTGAGTAAGCATCAGAAATTTAAGCAGTTTAAGTCCAGCTTATACTTTGACGGGAGATTTGAACAAGTTAAAGCACAAAAGCAGACTTGCCTCTTTCCCCACAAATGTCTTGCTTTTAGATACCTCCTTTGAGAAGCACAATATTAGATACTGAGATTAAGATATTAAGACTTGTGGAAGAGCAGTGATGGTGGCTTACTGAGCTGTTAACCCATTCATGCAGAAAATAGTCTCCAGATAAACAAAGGTGACAACAAAAGTGCAATCCACCCTTGTCTTCCTTAGCTTTTGTTAATAAGGTGTGACCTGATAACTTCAAAGCCTACTTAAGACCATGTAAATGCCAACACAGCTAAATACAACAGTCTGTGGAACAAACATGAAACTAATCAAGGGGCTTCTAAAAACCAGTTTCCTTCCTTCTCTACCCTAATTTTCATAATGTTCTTTGTCTACGTGCTGATGAAAAAAAGAAATTAGTAACTTGGTAGTTTATCTCTGCATTTTTCCCCATTTCAGATATCCTTTTCCTTGAAACAGCATTGCAACACAATACATCAGTATTGGCCAAGATAAGTTACCTGCTTCCTAAACAAAAGGCATGAAAGTATTACTGAACGAGGCCAGTCTACACAGGAGGTACATGTGAGAAGGCAGGTATTTTACTTGTCAACCTGACATCTCCAAATGAAGCACAGTATGGGTCTTCCACACTAACTAAAAGTTCTGTCATTTCAGGTACTAAAAATATTACAACTTATCATTAATATGCACTGTTTAATGCTTTGCATCATCCATTCTATCTGGACAGAAAAAGAAGAACCTCTCCAAAAAGCTCCAATCATCTGAGCATTTGTCCACCTTCATTCAGATACCTTCTTTCTCCTCTGACTCTTTTTGTCCCTGAAGCGGATGGTACTTCCTGTATTTCCCCTCTATGGGGGGGACACTGACCTCTTCTTCCAGGTCTATGTTCTGAAGACACTTGATCCCTGGTTTTCATCCCACACTGGTTCATGTATGATGTGAAGCTGCCAACTGGTAATATACTGCAAGCAGAAAATATGGCCCACTACACTACATTAACTTAAGCCTATATGGTCTATCATAAACTGATCCTCCTGAGGAGGGTGAAACACGACAACGTTCACATTTCCCTCCAAATTCCAGGACATTATGCTACTGTGAACACTATCTTTGGAACGACATGTAAACCACTCTCAGCACTTCACGATTATTGAAGAATGTTATTACACTTTCATAAGCCTGGGGCACACTGGCCCTAGCCTCCTCCTCTGTAGACTCAAGTAAACAGATGATTCATCATTTCTTGTTTTACGTTTACATAGTGTCACCAATCAATATTAACTATCTACCATGATCTGCAAAAGCAGCTCAAATAGTATCTGTACAAGAAACCAATCTACTCATGTTTTGGGGTTTTTCTGGAGTGTGTGTGTGTGTGTTTTTCTTTTTAAAGGCCCAATAATTAAGGAAGTTTTGCCACAAAAACTTTTACCACTGACTATGTACCCTTTGCTGTTTCAAGCAATAGAAGAAAAACAAAAACACCCATATACAGTGTTTGTGAATCAAAGCTGGTGCCAAACAATAAGGCTTATGGGGCACAAGAAAAATTCAAAGCAAATGAAAACTAATTCTAGACTTTGTACTGCATGTTCCCTCTAAGCCAGATGCATGAAGCACACAGTATGGAAATAAGGTTTAAGTAATCTTTTAAAGTCTTTTTAAGCTCTTGGCGCTGCCTGGTTCTCTAAGGACATCCCAAAAGGATAAATACACCATTATGACTTCAGTCCAAACATTCCATTGTAATTCTAGCATCAGAGAATGGTACATTTACAAATATTATTGACTGAGCAAAGTAGAACATTCCAAGATGGAATTTTAAGGGAGAAAGTGATGAAATTAAATATAGGTCAGTTATAACTTCTGTGCGAACCTCACAACGAACTGCATTTAAATTAGAAATCGCAGGGTTCACTCAGTTCTCATCTCTGCTTTGCAGAGCTAATTTAAAAAGGAGTTCTTTGCTGAACTCTTCAACTCTCGCCCCAAACCACCACCTTCCAAAAAAACCCTGAACACCACACATTGATGATGTTCATGCTTTTAGCTCCAATAATAAAAGCTGGTTCTCAGAGATCAAAGCACAAATTTAAGTATGTTATTTCAGCAACGTAGAAAAGGGTATTTAAAATTTATTTAAGTTAGAAAGTCTAATGTAAACTGTGAATTATGTCATCTTCAGTTCTCACACACACTCTTACACTTTCTGAAACACGAAAATCCCTAGTCATGATGATTAAAAGTCATTCCACAGTTTCAACAGTAACTCCCCTAAATATAATTAATTGTCCATGTGAAAGAAAAGAGCTGCTTATTGCAAGAAACAAAGGCTAGATAGGTAAAGGAAGAACAGTTATTATCAGATTTCTGAATGCGAGTGCTGTTAAATACGTTCTTCCTTACGGCCCTAAGCAGAAACACTGGTTTTGGAACATCGTCTTCCTCCTCTCTGCTACCTTGACATTTACCTTCTTTCTCATGTACTACCAACAGAAGCAAAAGGCATCACAGCACAGACAGCTTGAAAGGAATGAACGTAACAGTAAAACTCTAGTGCATATACAGCAAACATTAGCTGGAGAATACTGACACCCCCCGCCCCAAAATATACATTCTTATATAGTACAAAATGTTTTACACAGAATAATTATTTTTACAAGTTTTATAAAATACTAATAGGATGTCTTTTTACCATGAAACGATGATCTGTTTCTTTAGATACTAGCTAAATACATTTAAAATAAAATGTCAACACACATTTTATACATGTATTTAAAACCATTATCTTAACATAAAACATACCTATAAATTATATAATAAACTCAAGTAGACTGATAGCATTAGAAACTAGAGGCTACTTTATTTTGAATTGTGTTTTTGTTTTGTTTGTTTTAAAAAACCCCACATCCTCTCTCTTCCCTGCTGAGCAGAAGTTTTGGAAGTACTGTTCAGTCAAGTGATTAAGTACAATGGACTAGGTCTAAACATTTAATATATATCTGTAAGTTTAATCCCTTGTGGTTACTTGCCTTCTAGCCATATCATTAAAATCACCTTTATTTCCTACATCTCTCCAACCTGTTACAGCCAAGTTTTACACTGACTTCTGACAGTAAAATACAACAGTTCAAAATTAAGCATGTATTTCACTATATGGAGGCAAAATTCTTCTAGGGTAAGGAGACTTAGATATATGCTGCTAGGATTTGTGGTTAAAAAAAGGAGTTTCAGAGCTGTTAGCCATCCTCAAATGTTGCTGTTATTCTTTTGAAAGTGTAAAAAGAAAAAGAGCCATGCAGTATTCCTGGATATACATGACTAGGTACACTGGGACCGAAAGTTGTATAGGTAAATTATTCAGCCTAAGTTTCCTTGCTTTTACTGCAAGATTGATATATTTAATACATTTCTGCGACTTAGCATAAAAATAGCTTTTTGAGCAGCTTCTATACTAATCAATACATGATTGTTATGGAATGGAGGCACTATGTATTTAATATCACAAACTGGACACTAGTAAGCAGACAAACAGCCTCCTCCTCTCACATCACTGTGGTCAACTGTGCATTATACTGTGACTAAAAAATGAACTGCTTCAAGTATTTGAAAAAATAGCAAGTGTGTGTTTGTCAGATTCAAAACGTCTAGCTTTCTGAAGCTGTTCCACAAAACATGTTTACCATGACTTCTGTCAGTCTCTTAAGAATTTAAGCAGGGAAGTTTGCGAATTCAGTTAAATTTAGATGCTATAGACTTTTATACTTTCCTTGACACTTTAATACATACCCAGGTCGACTGTTAAATACAATCCTGAACAGAAAAGATGGTTCAGGCTGAGCCCATATTGCATTTATAACCAAGTCAAATTGTGCAGAGAGAAACGTCCAATGGAACTATGAATAGAACTGACAGACTCTTAATTTAGAAAATACTAAATCAGCAAAATGCTATGATCAGCTTCTCATTTTAAGAGAGACATAAACTTTGACCCTCTCTAAATTACTGACAACCAAGAGGAGGCAACAGCTTTTCTCATTGAACAAACATATATTTCTTGAGATTCTGTGCAGCATTCTCCACCCCTACTTATGTCATACAACCAAAGTAAAGGAGCTTTAATTAGCTCACATCCCATCGTTAACTAAGCTTCCTAATGCATCCTGACAACGGCATGTTGGCTGGGTAATCTGTGAAGCCCCCTGATGCGCTGCCTGTATGGATGCCTGATTAGCTGGGTATCCCAGGGGAGCCCCCACTGTTTTTATCTCCCAGATGCCTGATGAGTTGGGTAGCTTCCCTCAAGGACCTCCTGGGAAGCTGCACCAGCAGGTGCCCGTTGGCAATAGTTTTGTGTTACAGGGTTGAATGAGTGATCCCTGCAGGAACTGCCGGCTGTTTTCACAGACACAGAAGGCAGTCAAAAGTCCACAGCGTGAACTTGGAATGACCCCAATTGCAGAGTCACTGGCGGGTTCATCTGGAGGACAACTGCGCTTTATTAAACAACTAATACTCTTAACAGATAATTCCCCTCCCCCCAACGTTAACTCTTACAAAGCTTTAAGGTCTTCCTGTTTGTTTATTTTTTGGGAATGGAATTATTTGCCCTCCTCCACCCCCCTCCTTGAAAACCCTCTACATACTGAAAACCTGAGAAAAAGCCTGAAGAGATCTAGGCCAGTTCCTTGAGTTAATACATAACAATAACTTATTCAGAGGGCAGCAGATTAAGTTTGCTTTTTAACATCATCTTCACCAACTCTGTTGATTCTTATTTGCACAGGGCATTTCCTTCCAGCAGTACACCCCAGCAGTCAAGTCTCCTCCCAGCCAGTTTTATTTTTCTGCCATGGTCACCTGTGGCCACACCTGGGATCCTATTTAAAAATCCACAGGTTTTCTGTGTTCCATTAGATTTCTGAAGGAAACCTAATGCAAACACGTCAATTCAGCCTGCCATCACATGTGCAGTGTAAATAGCTACAACTCTTTGAGGGACAACACATTTGGGTCTGTGGAACTGGTGCCAATCATCTATAGTTACAGCTTCTGAAGGTACCTTGGCCATCTCCCCTGGATATAAAAATAGTTTTCCCTCCTTGGGGATACACAGCTAAGGAATTTCAAGTTTAAATCTGTACTATTTAACATATTCTACACAACTATATAACTTTGTATATACAGTAGGGAGGTATAGTTAAATCTTCTGTCACGACTGAAATCATTGATTTTAAACCCACACCCCATTTTTTCTCCTTCAGATGCTAATGGTGATATATGGGATATATGTGCCTGTTTTCATGACATGCTAACCATTCAAAAACTGTAGGTTAAAATCAAATTTCATCTCTATGATACATGTTTATTTCTAATTTCACAGCTTATGATTTGTCAACATTTTGCATATCACATTTTAACTTCTCCTTTTTCACTTAACTGCCCAATAAGTCAGCAAAACAGGAACACTGTATTTTATTTTGCAAGAAAATCAGCTGGTAAAACCCTTCAAAATAAAGCTCTAGAGCAGGTGTAAAACTTAAAGCTTTCTAACCCCCCCCTTTTTTTTAATTGTCAAAATGGTCACTTGTATATGTCTATATACAGGTAAGCATCTCACTGTCTACAGTTGTTGCACTGTTGCAGGATTCTCACTGTCGACTGAATAATTTCTCCTGGAAAAGCCTCATTCAAAGCTATCACCAATGTGTCAGTTTGATGCTGAATGTGCACATTTAAGACATCAAGTCCAGATCAAAACAGTTCTTCCCATAGAATATATCCCCATTTTTGTTTGATCTTACGCATGCCCATTTTTCCACATAAAAATACACTATAGTCAAAGTGTTCACAAACACTTTGTCTAAGAGGTTCTGTAAAACAAAGGCTGAATTTAACCTGAATTGTGAAGAAAACTTTCAACCACAATGCTGGCCACACACATTTTATCCCATGGTGCAAATGAAAAACAGGAAGAACAAAATAATACTTCAAACTTCTCAGAGACGATCCTTTATCCCAAAACCTCTTTCAGAGATACTGATTACAGATACCAGATGTTCTGCACATAAAAAGTGACACTTTCCATGACTTTTGATTGTCACTAATTGGCCATAAAACTTGCTGCCTTTTAAAACTGCCAGGAAATGGGGAAGTGGTCTCATCTATAATGCTCCTCCCAGCACTGAGAATTTCTGCCTGTGAATTTCAATTACTTTCCATCTCATAATCTGCACATTTCCACACAGATTCTCACTGCTCAGCACTTGAACCTGCACATGAACTGCTAATCTTTGAATGAAATGAAAGTTAAACCGAAGATGATCTGCAGTGCCACCTGGATGCATTACCTGACCAAGCTGCAGTAGCCCCTACACAATACTGGGGAAGACAGGAGGAGAAAAATCTTCATTACACTGAAGAAAACACAGAGAAAGCTACATTTGACCAGAACTGTATAAATCACTTCTTGGACTAGGAAAAAAAAAAACTATCTAGGGCAGTTGCTGCTAAATCCCACAATTTCAATACCTAGACTACCCTTGTAAAGGATGACCATCAGCTTCCCCAAAGTAAAACGCAAATTCAGATCTGTAAAGTTGCCCAGAAAGATGACATGTATTCCAGCCTTCCTCATTTCTATCTAGTATGAGACTGACAGTAATGATACATGTTCTGTTGTTAGAGTAGGGAGTCAAAAGAAAATTGTGAAAATATAGAATGGTAGGAAACTCAGAACCCAAATGCCACCACAATCTTTCTACATTATCAGTTCACTATTTTGTTTAATACTCTCCTGAGAGTAACACCACCATGTACGTCTTCCTCAGGCTTCATATACAAAGGCTTTTGTCAGAAGTTCCCTGTCACCAAGATTGCATTTTGAACTAATATTCCTAGAACTACTGAACCATGCTGTCTCCAAAGATGCAAGAATGGCAGTTGTTCTTGCTTCTGAATGGTATCAAGTAAGAGTGGTTGGTTACATAAACTAAGAAACTTTAAAGAAAAGGGAACCATCAGCTTTGACTGCTTTAGAAACATTTCTGTCTGCTCCTGAGCAGAACCTGCTTAAATTGTACCTATGTTCTGTGCTCTGCTACATCCACTTCTCATTTATTGCCAGTTTTGTTAGGGTTAACATTCATAGAAGTCAAACACTTGTTCATGATTTGTTTTTAAATAATCTCTTTATTACTTCCTCTTCATTTTCCATTCAGTTATCTTTATTTTCCTGTCACTGCCAACCACTTGAGATTCTGCTTTGATTTATCTTACAATGAGGGTTAAAACTCCTATTTCCCTTCCTGTTGCTTTCAAGCTCCTTTTCTACAAATGCCTCCATGTCAAACTCTCACCTGGAGCATTATTCGTCTCCTTACTAGTCTTATAATTTTCTTACCTGGTTCCAATGCTCTACCTCTTTTCTTCTCTCTCTTAAGCACTTAAACACCTCTGCCATCACTCTGAACTGAATTCAAATAAATATATGGAATGAAAGCCCAGGGCAGAAGTTCATTGTGCCTCTCCGTCAGCCATAAAAGAAAACAAACACCAACCATACAGTTTGCTGCAACTCCTCTACACGCAAGTTTTGGCACCTCAGGTGCCTGCTCCCAAGCCTAAGGAAGCCCGCCTCTCAGAACTCTGCACGCTTCCACAAAAGCCTAACCAGGAAATGCAACTATGGCTGATGGCTTACCTTTCTTTAAGAAGCCTAATCAAATTTCTCACTGGAAGCTCCAAAGTTCAATATGACAATTAAGCTCTTTCAAGAAGTTAATTAAATTAATTCTTTTCAGGAGGAAGGGAGGGACACAACAATTATTTCCATCAGAGAGAGAGGGGGAGAGAGAGAGAGGAAAAACTAAGCCTAGCTGCAGAGTCATAACAACTATATTGTTATGTGCTCATACTTCAGAATACAATAGAATTCCTTGTAATGGTTGAAAGAATCAGAAAAATTCCATACAGTATTGACAAGCTGATTAATCGTTTCTATCCTTTACTGCCAGAAATTTCATTGTGTTAGCACAACACCTATTTGCCAGCAATAGATACAACCACACTTACTTTTCCATTTGGAGAACACAAGTTACGGAACATTTTTGTTCATGCACTAATTCAGCGTTCAATATTCATTTCTAATTGAAAAACCGCTGAAACAGGAATAATTTAGGATTTAGTACTATCATGCCTAACGGGGGAAATAAAAAAAAAGTGTGGATGCCAAGAATGCAAGACATTTCTACGCATATGGCAACTATAGAAGTCTCCATTCAGAGGGAATGAAATTCCCTCAGGTGTCTATATTTAGGATCAAAGAACTTTTTAAAATACAGAACTTGGAGTCTCCAAGGGATAAAAACTACAAAACTGTCTGTAGTGAACTTTATTTAACCTAAGGTTTTGTGCCAACTTAAATACACTGCAGCTCTCCACTTGAAAGAAGGCATTACCCACTGCGTGTTCTGAAATGCATGGAAAAGCCATTACAGGGATAATCAACAGAACTATAAAATAGAAAAGCAATAAAATGACAAAACCAGATACAACTCAAATAGCTTACTTTTCAATTCAGTCAAGCAGTGTTACTTTTAAAGTGATGATTATAGTATTAAAGTTTGTTTATCTATCTACTCACACCCTAAAAGCTAACTCATCTTAAAATCCAAGATAGATTTTTATTTAAGACACTTTAAAAGTCAGGTACTCAAAACAAGTGAAATGGCCAGTTTTACACAGAACACAGGCTCATCTAGTTTTGGCTGCATTAGTTACCAGCTCCACAGAACAAGCTGCAAAGATGAGGATCTCTATAGCCCAGGTGAAAATTTATGCAGTGAAAATATACTTTAAAATACTTTACCTATGAGAGCACCGATAACAAGATGAAAATAATCTACTGTTTCAGTCATGTTTTTCTGGAGCAATTGCAATTATTTTTTTTTCCCCACATTTTTTTCTTTACCAAAACTTCACATATCCTAGACACAATCATAAGGTACATACATGGTAGAGTAGAAGGGAGTAAAAGACAAAGTTCTACGCTATACCATGTACATAACACATCACAAATTGTACTTGAAATGTCAATTTTTTATCATATGGACATTCCTGGCTTAGTTTTCTAGCAGATTTAGATGCCTAAAAGCAGTGCAACATACAGGGAAGAATTCAGCCTGATTATTTGAGCCTTTTTTACTGTTATCTTTTACGTAGCAGAATTAAGATCCATCCTTTGAAAGAAAGATTAATCAAGAAGTTCCATAATGTACTATTAAGTCTTCCTAAAGGACATAATTCTCTCCTTGTTCCAAAAGGACAAATATATAATCCATATAAAAAGTTTTGAAAAGGGAACTGCATGACACTTGCATCACAGACATTTCGGATATATCAAGGAGAAAGAAAAAGATACCTGGGAAGACAGATAAATAGCACATGGGGTGATTTTCAAAGGTATAAATGGGAAGCAGGCACTCAGCTCCTGTTGAATTTTGAAAAGAGTTCAGCATCCAACTGCCCTTCTGCCTTTGAAAATCTTCCTTCACAAAACCCTTGGTTACAAATGACTCCAAAGTTCAAAGAATGACCTTGCCCTTGTGGGAAACGGAGGAAGGCTCGTGCCTTTTAAAGAAAGATTTATGAGACTGTTGCTGCAGATGTGACTGCAATGAGGAAACAACACTTTATAGAAAGGAAACTCTAAAGAAACATACTCTATTGGGTGGAGTGGATGGGTCACAAGAGACTAGAACCACAAGTAGAAAGTATGGACAAAAATACTCATTTGCACAAACGGATACTGCCTTACAGAAGCTCGGTAAGTCTTCTACCAGATTGCTTGGGTAAGCTTGTATCTGCAGTGCTGATAACCACAGAATCAACTAGTATGGGATTAAGACAGGAATATCACCAACAGGGTATTTTGTTTGAATTTCTAGAAATTGTCCAAAATGGGCTAATGCTGGCAACAAGGTAATTATGATAGAGAAGGTGTATGTCGTCTTTCCTCATGGTCCAACTACCTGGCTTAGATAAGCTCACAGCTATGCAATTGGTGATGGAGTGCAGATCTCTATGGCAGTTTAACTAGGTTTGATAACGTTAGTTTTGAGCTATCTGTAATTATGCAAACTCTACATTTCAACTTTCTGAACTCCTGAATTACCTTTTCCCTGGGGAAAAAAGTAGATTTCCTTATATACCAGTAAGTGGAATAGGTTCTGAAAGGATGAACCATGATAATATACATGTACAAACTTACCAGTTTGGAAAATGAAAATTATAAGAAGAACTTCCACAAAAAACAAATTTTAACAGCATGTCCTTATGTGAAGAATTAGTCTAGTTCTACCCATGATCACAAAGTTCATTTATAGTACATGTTGACACACCATGTATGTAATGAAAAATATTTCAAGAACATATGTTTGTGCAGTATCAAGCACAGTATTGACCATGATCAAAACCACTTCCTATTTTTGGCTGCCGACTCAGATCATACCTCCCTCAGGCACTAAAGACAGTTATTTTCACTGATAACACTGATATAATTAATTTCTGTCAGTTGTTATCAAGAAGAACAAAAGAATGTTCAGCATGCAGATAAATACATAGCAATCTAGGAATTCCTTAGTTTGTTGCTATGTGGCATAGAAAAAAACCCAAACAACTCAAGCATTCGCGTAATTGATATTCACATCAGCTTAATCACTTTTCAAAAATAAAAGTTAACAACTCTTATACTAAGTAGCTCCTTAAATACTCCAAATTTCTATAATGCGCTCGCTCGCTCTCTCTATTATATACATAATATAACTTTGCATTTGCACATAGGAGATGGCGCCACATTTGAGCAATTTCAGTTCTCACTCTGGTTAACTACTGCATTAAATCTGCAAAATGTATGTTTATCAATAATAAGGCCTTGAGTGGTTTGACTCCTACAGGGTTTCTGACATCCCTGAGGTGTACATATAAAGCTTTTTAAAAAAAAAATCTACACTACAAACACAGTTTTTACAAAACAAACAGGACATAAAGCAATTTAAAGATGGCCAATAATTCTATTTGACTTGTTTCCTGACTATTTTTTGCTTATTGTTTAAGCAAACTTTAATACCATAATTATTACCTTTGCAGCAGAGTTTGATACTCCATGTGTGACATTTCTTATGAGACCACCAACATTACCGTATTTTATAAGTCCATGAACACCTTCTGTAACATCATTCAACAGACCCATAGGGTTGCCAAGGAAATCCACAGAACCTAGAATCCTTGCTGCCTGACTAAGCAGCTCCTGTAAAATTAACAGGAAGAATGAAATATCACTTACAGATCACGTTAACACCAGTAAGGTTGATTAAAATTAAAGAAAAAAAAAAAAAAAGAGTCCTACCTGCAACAAAAGCATATACAAAATCAGACGGTTTTACTGAAGAAAAGAACACACAAATACCACTAAGATCAACAATAGTTTCATCTTAAAATGCAGGTCTTCTTAGAAGCATGTGATGCTATTTCTCCATATACCAAAGCAGCAATACAGCACTAGCACTTAATAGTCAAGAAGGAGTTCCTGCACCCTCAGTAGAGAACTCATCCATCAGAAGTTCAGCCTTTGCCACAATAAAATCTGTATGATGCTTACCTCTTGAAAGTGTTTCAGAATGTCATTCATGATAAACTCCTGAGTTTCATATGGATGGACCCTAGTGAAAGGATCCAGATTAATCACAGCGTCTTCAAATCGGATTAGAGGAAATCCCAGTGTACTTTTCAATGCCTAATTAAATAAAAGATAATGCTACTTCAATTTTTCTCTCTACTTCTCATTCACAGCACCCAAATTAAGCAATCTTTAAATGAGTAACAAACCAAAATTATCTGAAGCTGCTAGAGTAGTTTACCACTGCCATGCAGACACTTTGATATAGAGGGCAATCCCTCTGTAAACCTTTTACTTGTAAGCAATGATCAATTATTAGAACTGCATTTCTTCAATAACTAGTCATTAAACGCTCTTCCTGATGCAATCTGTTTCCTACACTTGATAGGAACATTTCAAAACAAACTGTATTTAAGATTCCACACTTAGCACTTTGCTATAACTGCTCTGATGTTCAATAAAACCAAACCCTAAATGAATTTCCTTGATATGTAGTGAAGACAAAACTGGGTATTTTCTACCCTGCTAAGTTCTATGAATGGATTAAGCGTCAGGATGAGCTGGCATAACATACATAATATTTCCTGCAAGCCTGAGGCTCATTTCTAAACATTATGTGGTGTACCAAAACTCTTTAAACCAGCTTTTTCAATTATTTTCAAGGAAGAAAAAACTAAGACAGTAATTAGTTCGTGGGCTATCTGTAACCTGTACAATCTATACATAAAAAACCCACATTTAAGGTGGACAAGCTATGTATCTATATATACACAGAGAAAAATAAAATAATTTTGGAAAAATTAACAAAAAAACTAATCTTTTAAGAAAGAAAGAGATCCCTTCTATTTCAGGTCTTGATAATGGCATCTGCAGAGTCACCAACATCAGAAAATCTGAAGAAGGCAAGAAGCTTGATACTCATGTTATACCTTTCTCCATTAATCACTACAGCATGTTTGGTAGTAACATGAGTTTTTCTGCCATCTGCAGGCAATTAAGGTAAATTACAGGTCTGATTTAAGTTTGTAAGTAAGAAAGGACCTATTTATTTTTTCAGTAAATGGATGACTAACTAAAGTAGTCCTCATTATTCACTTGGGTAGGAAGTAATTTCCTGTTTAACTATCAGATATTATATAAGGCAACTTTGTTAATACTGGTACCTAATAAAAATAATCTGTCTACACCAAATTACCAGACAGCAATGTCCAAGCCAGAAACATTAGAGGTAGGTAGAAAAACTTCTACAAAGGCTCTACTGTGATTATTCTCTCCCTCCTACCCTGAACTCTCCTGTGCTACAAAACTGAATAGAACTCTTTCTGTGAAAGTTAATATACAGAATACAGTCAGTGACTGTTATCATTAGGGCCAAAAAAAATGTCTACATCAAAGTTTTCTCTTGGGAACAATGCTGGTGGCTGCCAAGACATGTCCATATGCAATCATATACCAAAGGTGATTGGAAATCCAAACAGAACAGTGCACATAACTAGTTTCTTAAAGGCACTCACCACTAACAGTGGTTTATCTCTCTAAATTTGAGATAATAGGATGATAAGCATTTTTGTGTTGAAGCTAAAGTGCAAACACATTCAAGACACTGCTGATGTTGAATGGTAGGGAATATTACAGCTAGCTATTGAATTGTCTTACTTTGCACAAGGATTTGGTAAAAACAATACAAGAATGCAGGACTGATGATACTCTGGGTCATCTTGGTAGGACTTCATGATATACACTTATTCCACAAAACTTCTTTAAAAGCTCGCACATCTTCATGTCCATAATACCAAGGGCACAAAAAAGCTTGGTCAGTGTCTCAATTTTGGTTTTTTTGAACACCTAAGTTGAATAGGCAGCAGCTCAGTTCCTCCATAGTGGGGAGGGTTTTTTATGGTTTGGTTGGTTTTGTTTCAACTCCCCCACCTTGGAGAAAATGAGTTGTATTAGCTCAGAAGGAACTGAAATACTGCTGACTGTTACCACCTTATTATGTCCAGAAAGGTCCCAACACACAAACTGGGAATACTGGATGAGATTATCTTCTTTCTGTAATTTGGAATCCCTGGTTCACTTGAACGACTGTGCCAGAACATTTATTACCACATGAGAAGTACCAGATTTTCCACCTAAACCCATACTCAATCTGAATTCACTTTAATATTGAACCAAATTGCACAGTGCTCATGCAAGCCCTCCAATTCCAATGAGAACATTTTTTGGATGAAAACACTCAGAGTTGTCCTGTATTTCTGTTCCCTAAATTGAATAACTTCTTATGTTTCTTCACCCTCACCTCAGCCCTCCCATATGATAGTCATTCCCTTTAAGTTCTTTACACTACCATTAATGTAACTAAGATCCTCTGTAAAGTAGTGAGTTATTAGGTGAAGTTGGCCATGCTTCAACTGAAAGTACAAAAATTAAAGAATATTACAGAAGAGAATGAAAACTATGCAAATTAAACAACAGAAATTACTGGAACTTCTATTTGTAACTTAAATAATGGAAGAGTAAATGGAAATTAATAGCAGTAAATTAAAGCTTCTGTTCCCTCTTCCTCCTCCAATAGAATCTCTTTACTCAGAAGCATACTCTGGAATGCATTCATGTACCTTTAGATCCAAAGGTAGCTTGTTGGAAGTGAAGACACTCAACTTTATTTGAGGCACACTAATTTTCAGATTTTCAAAGTAGTATCGCTTTTGTCCTCCACCTTGTTCAACAACCTTTTCATGGAGGTTTTCATCATACTTCTCAACCTCTGCATACAGACAAAACATAGGAATCAGAATGGATTATATATCAATAAATATGGGGTTATGAATGCATACTCTGTAAAGAGTTAAGCCTCTCTGTACAAATAAAAAGTATGTGTGACTGCTAGTGTAGCCAGCAAAATTACTCATGCCTTATGACATGAAGTTGACCTCTGAGGCTCAAGATTTTTTTTTCAGATCTGCCTGCATCTCAAAAACCTGAATGCATTTGTAGCTAGATAAAAAAGTCGTCTAAGTGCATAGTTTAAGTTACTTGAGCTTTTAATCTCACTTCTAATTTATCTTTGTCAATATACAGAAACAAGAAGATACAAACATAACTATGCAATGTTTCCTACTGTGTAGTCATGGTCTTACAATGTTTTCCTCTCTCTACTTTCTCTATACTTCCTTACACACTCAACTATCAATATAATGTACAAAGCAAGCAAAGTTGAAAATCTTCTCAATTAGCACTACAGAATGGATAAAATGCTTATACGGAAGACAAATAAATCAATTTACGTACAGAGTGACCCAAATTTGGTTGACACTAACAGGTTCATATGTTATTTGTAAGAGCATCTTGGTGGTGTGAGAAGGCAGAGGGAAAGATGAAAGACAGCAAAGTCTTATGAACTCAGGTTCAATGTAAATGACAAACATGTTGAATGTAAATGACAAAATGTCTGAATCTTGGATGACATCATCAGTATCAGGGGATAAACTACAAAGCATGTACAGTAAGTAAGGAAACAAAAAAACAGCAAAAACATCAGGGTAAAGCAAACCAAAAGACAGATTAGGAAAGAGCATAAAAGCAAAACTCAGAATCTTTATTTCTTCTTTATGACTACAAATTTAAAGTCTTTAAATCCCCTGTGAAACATAATACTAATTTTTTCAGAAGATACTGTGGATTAGCAAGACACAGAACTCTTGAGCATCATTCATAGGCTTGTCCCCATTTGGAATCATGCCAACAGTTATTTTATTATATAACCCTACACACCCTACGGCATAATAAAAGTGACTTTTTCAGTTGCCACTCTGAAACAGACATTTCAGGAAGTTTCAAAAGTACAAATAAAAAGTACAAAAAAAAAACCCACCAGAAGGATTAGTACAACATCTATGAGATTAAAAGATTCAAGAGCTCTGTCTTGCCTCACTGAATGGAAGAAAACTTATATTACAGTTAAAGCCAGGGGTATGGATGCCACAACTAAAAGGTCAGACAGCCAAAACTTTCCTTCAGTGAAGCAAGAGGAACTGCCCAAGGAACAAATGAACAGAGATCCCATTTCTAGCCTTGGGTTTAAATAAACAGACATTACTAAACAAAGTGGTTTGCTAAATTAATAACACAGTTTCTTTTATGCCAATTTAGATGAATCCAGATACAGGCACTTAAGATGAATACTAAACTCCTTCCCACAGAGGCTCAGCTCAGCCACCATGTACTGGACAACAGCATGTTACATCGGTCACTACCTGAATACTGCAAGAAGCACAATGTACATGAACAGCTCTCTAGGGGCCACTGAGACATTAGCTTTCCAGCTTTCTGTTCAACAGTGGAAGTCTTCAGGCAGCTAAGAGTTTGCTAGGCGTTATGAACTTATTTTATATGCAAAGATCATAATACCCCTGTACCTTGTAAAACTGGTCTTTGTAATTTTATACTATACCTGATTCAGACTGATCATAGCCAAAGAAACTCAATAGCTTCAGAAGTAGTTTCTCCTCAATTTGAACTGTGAACTTTCGAGCAGTGATCATCAGATGCTATGAAGATAAAAAAGTCTCAGTTTACAGTATTAACACTAGAGGTATAATCCATGTAAGCCATTAAACAGGACAACATGTTCTACTTCAATGGAGTATTTCCACTGGAATGGATTTGTAGTAAGAACCCCACCTTCAAGGGTCTTTGGTAGTTTTCTTCACAAAGTTACCTACAACTAATGATGATTTTTTCAATTCTTTGGGAGGTATTGTGCTTCATTACCTAATACTAACACTTCAGAATCTGATGCTTAGCCGTTTTCCAACACCAAAATCAGCGTTTTTTCAAAATCGTGTCAAAATACATGGGTGAAGATTCCAAGTGAGAAAACAGGTCTTGATAACCAACTCAGTTTTGCCCTCACAATGCATACCACAGTTGGTGGATAAATTTCCAAACAACATTTCCAAACAGCTGCAGTACACAGAGAGGGTTTATGCTACAAGGTAAAAGCTTACCAGAGAGAAGTAATAACCTCGTACACAACTCATGAAAAGCACAGCATAGATATTCCAGTTCCTGTGCTACTAAAAGGTACCTATCAATTCTGAGTGGAGAATAACTGGCTTGAGAAGTAAGGTCACAGACAGGAACAAACAGGGGTCTGGCCTCATTTGTTATATTTTTAAACATATTTATTATCCTGTTCATCACTGTACTGTAGCTTTAAACACTATGAACACGAGAAGGTGGATATTGTGTCCTTTAAGCCTCAGTATTAATTCAATAAAGTGTATTTCACAAATTATTTAATTCACATTACTATTAAAAACTAGAAACAGGAAAGGTCATTTAAACAGCATGGCACAATCAAAAGAATGTAGTTTACCTTGTATATATCAGTCAGTGCATTTTTACTGGGAAATTTCATTGCATTTACTTGCACAGCAGGACCAGTCTCCACAGGTTCATTTTCACTCATCTTAGGTGTCAGAAAGAGCATAAAAGGCTGTGTGGTGCCAATAAGCTGGTTGTCCACCTACAGAGTGAACAAGGCAGACAACAAAAATATTCAGAAATGTCCTCCATTTAAAAAAAAAAAAATGGTTATAATTACCAACAAACAAAACCTGTAACAAAATTGCTATGTTTTCTGTGATTTTTTTTTTCTTTTTTCAAAAAACACAGCCAAAAATATTAAGCAACAGCAGAATTAAGCTACTCCTGCATTTCAGTTTGACTGATGCATGTAAGTATCCATTTATCTCGTATAATCTACAATTCCCCTTCCAAGGAAATCTTACATATTGGAACAGAATACCAATAATTTAGAGGAGATTTTTAGTAGAATAAAACCAGTTTTTACAGTCTTCTGTTTAACTTGTGAATTCTGAATTTCAAAGACTGAACTGAAAACAGAGGTTAAGGCAAAATTCTGCGAAGTTAAAAACAAAATCCAGTTGGAAAAAAATATAAGAGGTTTGTATTTATCTTATTTGTCTACGATTCTATGATTTATACTGTGGTACTACCAGCATTAGGACTCCTGCTTTCAATGGCTGCTTTTTCCTTATGTAATGACAAAGAACCAAGAACCAGGAAGGGAGAAAAATCTCAGTTTGACCTGTTTATAAAATAAAAAAGATTCTAACTTGCCTAATAGAAATCAATGGCATGAAATACAAGATATCATTGTCTAAACTATTACTAAGGAAAGAACAATGAAAAAAGGAAACACCAATGCTAATCAAAACTTCTATGATACTTAGGAATTGAAATCTCAGTAACAGCTCTAAACATTTTTCAAACCTATTATGACCACAAAAACCGCAGAAGACCCATGAACAAATAAATTTGTTTTAAAATGACAAATACCTGTATGTCTTGCACACTGAGCTCTAGCATCTGACTTGTTGACAGTTGTGTGTAGTGGACATTAATTCTTGTGAGGCTTGCAAATACTAGCTCTTCAGGAACTTTGTTGACCAAAGACAATCCTATTCCACCTTCCAGTTTCACAAGCACCTGAAAAAAACAGTATTTGAAGAGGAAAAAAATAAAACCCACTAACAAACCAACACTGGTAAAAACCTGTGATACTGAATACGTACTTCTGCAAAGAAGTTATTTTTTTAGATTCAGCTCCCAAGAGGCTGAACAGCTCATTGACAATTAGTCTTTGAATAAAGACGTACTAAGACACATAAATGCAACTTCTAAGAATGAGGATTTTTAGCAGGAAAATGTACAAGTTCATAACAAGAGGTCATCATGAGGAAAAGTTAACAACCAACCCCACCAAGCCCCTCTAAAATCCAGAAAGGGAAATGATAAATAGAAGAGACAGATAATACTGGTAATATCTTACTTCTAATTCCTGCTCTGTATCTGGATTTTTTAACTTGCGTAGATCTTGTTCTGTAACTGGAAGTTCATCTCCTTCACTGGACCAACGATCACTTCTACGTTGGTTAAAATCCGTTATCTGATAAACAAATACATTACTACAATGATCACTTACTACAATAAATTACTACAATGATCACTTTCCTATTTATAAAATAATTCCTATTTAAAATTGTCCTACCTTATAAAATCATCTTTTTAGAAAAATAATACAATGAGAACTTCTGTTGTAGTTATTTCCGTTTTATGATATTCCCCTCCCCCTTCATATCATTATAAAGGTAACTTTTTGTAAGAGTTTAGAGATGCAATACAGAAAGAGGTATTTCAAGTACAAGAAAATAATGAAATTAGATTCTAGTTAATGAAGGACTTTCACCTGTAGAACTCTAGTTGGCCCATCTGGGATGACTCTAACAGCTAGTACACCTGACCCGGGTCTCATCTTCTGGTTTATGAACTGCTGTTCAGGTGGAACTGGCCCCAAAAGTTCAAGTGAAGTATCAGGACCAAGAACAACTTCTGCTCCATCATGAAGACCTAGTATTCCTCCCTTTGCCTGGAGAAAGAGAGAAGAGTAAGGGGAAAAAAAAAATTAAGTGATAGGCAAAGGCTTCAGATAACTATTTACATACAGTAATTTAAAAGTGTATTTTACTCTCCTCTCTTTACTCTTTTTTCCTCTCTTTACTCTTTTTTTTCTTTACTTTTCCTCTCTTTACTCTCTTTATTACTATATTGTTCATTTTCAACAATGACGTACTATTAATTTTCTAATTATTTACTTTAAAATTAATAGTGCAAGACGTTTAATTATTTGAAATTGGTAAGAACATTCAAACATGATTTTAAACCATGTGCAAGTCTGGTTGCCTCTGTATTCTGAACTTTGGCCTTAAAGCTTTTAGTTCACTTCAACGGTAAGCCCAAATGGCTCTGCCATCTATACCAGCAACAGTTAAAACAAGTTCAACATATAATCAGTACTGACCTGGACAACAAGTCCATGAATACCACAGGTCAACTTTCCATCACGAAAACTCCATGTCTGGGTAGTACTGCGCCGTCGATCGGGCTTTCTCAACATGAGGGGCTCGTACCTGCAACGAAAGCATGCCACCCAATAGTCAGAGGATTACAACTTGCCAGTTTTACTCTTCAGATGTGTCAATGGCAAACACTCTAACTTCGCTCAAGCTCATTTTCCTAAGCTCACTTCTGAAGTGCTCTTTCAACAATCTGCTGCTGAAACCACATTAGTCATGCTTTTAGAAGTATTTCCAAGTCACAAAAGTGATCATGAGGTCTGTTCATGAAGACAGACAAAATCTAGCTCTTCCACATGCCGTCAGAATAATTTATTTTCTTATTCAGAGAATATCACATTAAGTAGGCTTTCAAACACATGGTTAGAATCTACATCAGTTTCCTGAGAAATTGTATGAGCAATACCTGTTATCTGTGACAGCTGCCAGGCCTGCAATATCTAAAATCATGCAAGAGTCCACAGATCGAGGAGAAGGTTTATGGGGGTTATGAGGAACTGAAGAACCTTCATGGCAAAGCACTCCTGTGTCCGTCATTCTCCAAAGCTGGGATCGTTTTCCTGGCTCCTGTTGCATAAAAACTCAACATTTAAATGAACACAGCAGTACAGAGCAAGTATTTCTGTTCTGTTTTGTGATCAAATGAATTATAATTCTTAGAATGACTTGTAAAGAGCCCTGAATTAGAATTAGGAACTAGCTTGTATAAAAACTTCTAATAATTCAACTCTGATATTCAATGAGTATGTATCCTACATTAGCACTGTTAGATGCAGAGCTGTATTTACAAGCTATTTTTAATCTCAGCAATATTTAAATACAGTTTCTGTTTCTTAAGAGCTCCAGAAACAGAAGACTTATCTTACACTGCAACCAAAAAGGAAGCATGCCCTGCCTTGTAACTTCACTGGAACATCCAACACACAACTTGGTGGTCTTATGAGGCATTTACAACGATCCTTACTACTTTCATTCCAATTTCCTTTTCTGTCAACCTTACCCCCTGTAAAAATCTTATACGGAAGCACCACCATAATTCAGGTAACCTGAACTGCAATAACCTGTCACTTTCAGTGGAGTCTGTCTCCACCATTTAAAAAGTTACCACAAAAACGTTTTGGGATTTATTTTTTTTTTCCTTCTCCCAGCATATGATTTTACTTCAGCACATAGCAACAGTATTTTAATAAAATCAAACGAGTCTTGGTACCTTCTTTTTCAATACAACTCGTTGAGTCTTTGGAGAAACATCAAGGACAAGCTCTGCATATGCAGCATCCTTATTTGAAGCAACTGGTCTTACACTTGGCTCCTGTATACTAGAACACCAAGAAAACATCATCATGTTTATTCAGAGTAGATGCTTCTTCTGTAAACTGAATTAGACCTGTACCAAAATCCAACTGAGGAAGCTTAAGCTTCCAATATAGCCAATCAGACAAAAATTTATACTGGTTTTTTTTCCGCTCTTCTTATTTTTGGAACTACCAGTGTAAGCTGTCAATTTGAACACCTTCTTAAAAGGGGCTTTGATTTCTCACTGCAACTAGGAACTTCATAGGCAAAGCATATGAATTCCAAAGAAAATTTTCTACCTTATATTGAGGAAAGCAACAAAGCATTTATGAATCTCCTCTAGCTGTTTTCAATAGCATATAAACTAGTGCAAGTTTAAAATTCACAGATATGTCATAAATAGGTATGTCCTGTAGGCAAGTGTTCTTCACACACCAAAGGAAATTAAGCCCCCAGACATGACCTTTAAACATCCCTGCTCTTCTAGGATCAGACAGTGGAGTCACAGCAGATGACATACGCTAAATCTTTCTCACTAGGCGATAAAATAAATGAAGGCAAGCTGCATCTATAAAGCTAAATTACCATGATCACACTAGGTAAGATACACAGCCTACCAACTGCCAAACTCAACTTCTGAATTTTGGCGTTTCTTTTGCTAGCTACAAAGTTGACAAAAGTTTACCTGCATTTGAAAAACTTTTAAATGGCAACCATTAACGGAATATTAATGTAAAGCCTAAAAAACACCATGAACATTCAAAATATTTTCATCTAATATATAAAGAATTACCCTGAGAAAGTGTATGTAGCAGCAATATAAATGAAGTTTTCATAGTAAAGCTGATTGGTATCTTGGAAGTCATTCATGCTACAGACGATTTCTGAGGAGCCTGCCCCTTTTACTGTCAGCATTATAAAAGGTGGTAGAACAGGTTCATCCCATGCATAATCCAGAGAGGTCATGGGCTTCACTTCAGTGTACAGCCTTGGCTCAACAACACCATGCTGATTAAAAACAACTGGGACCTGTAACAGTTATGAAAGAGGATTTGGTTTCACACAGAAATTGTTAATCAGATTTTTTGCTATCATTTGTTCATTTATTCAGAAGTTGATTACTGAAACACGTTCAGCTCACTCCCCGCCTCAGTGGTTTCAGATGCATTTTCTTCCATTCAGGTCTCAATTAAAGACAGTCTCAAAGGGATGAGAAATGTCATCTTTGCTTTGATCTGTCATCCATGGTTCAAAATGTCTTCAGTCCCACAGTACCATCTCAAACCCTCCCAATCAAAATTAGGACTTGCCCAGTTTTATTTAACAGTTCAGTACCAAAATCCAGAATAAGAACTAATAACTATTAAGAGCTCCATCTCCTGCTCTGATCACAAGGCAGTCAGCAAGTTACTGTAAAATATGTGAAGTAAATTCTCCGATTTTTACAATCACTGACATGGAAGCCCAAAGACAGAAAGAAAAGAAATGGCAGCAATAGCCCAGATTCTTTCTACAGGTTATTCTAGTGCTGAAAGTAACACAGAACAGATTACAATCTATCACTCCAGCACAATTTTCTCACCAGTAATAATGCTCTTCCTTGTAAGACTTTTCATGTACTTTCATTTTATTTCATTATACAAGCTAGTCAGCTCCCTCTTCTAACAAATATAATAGAACCTCTACTTATCTTTTTTACTAAAAAATAAAAGAAAAACAATGTGATTTTTTGGTCTTTTACCTTGGAGAAATTGTCTATGCGGAAAGGTGGCGGTAACTGATCTGTGTCACTGAACGCAATGCGGTATGTGGCTCCTTGAAGAGTAATTTCTACTCTTAAGAAGTAACATTTTCCCAGGGTGTCCCTGAACAAGAACAAACAAGGTCAAGAGAGGCAGGCTTCTGATCTGTGTTACTCGCAGTCATAAGTGTTAAACAGCTGCTTCTATCACAAAATGGAAGCATGTGACAGAAGATGTATATGTAATAGCTACCTCATATTAATATGGAACGAGTTATTTTTGTTGACCTCAAAGCCCCCAGACCAAATGCAGTTTGGGACATCCATTAGTCTCACACATAATAGCTGATCATAATCGTTACGTGGCCAGTGGAACACGACGCTGGAGCCAGGAAGTGTGGAGATATAGCCATCAGGATTGGATGTTCCCTAGTAATAGAAATTGGGAAATACATATCCTACAGGTATTAAAAAAATACAGTATTCCTCTATATACCTCCCACATACAAACACAGCAATTATTCTGCTAGGTGGATGCTGGTATTAGAATAAAGATCCTCATAATCAGCCAATAATACTTTCAAGTATAACACCTGTGTTCTTTTTGGTGAGAAGATGCTGTGACTAACTACAGGCATTGTAATAACAAGTAATGAAAAGGAAGCACCTTACCCGACCTCTGGCAAATTCCCGCTGAACAAAGGCAAGTTTGTAGGTTGATTTATTATCCAATAGGTAACGAGGTGCAAATGTTACCATGCATGTGTCAATGTAACGGCCTCTGCCTTTTTTAACGTCAATACCTAGTAATAAAAACAAGTTAAAAACAAAGCTATTATTTACAAGAGAAAACAAAAGACACCTGCCACAATATATTTCACACCACTGAAGTCCTTTTTCTTGGGTTCCTGAGATGCACTGTTTCTGCCATACCACTGCCGTATTTTGAAACATTATTTTAAACAGTAAATGTAATTTTATGCCATATGTTACCCTCTGTTTCTCAAGTACAACTTAGAGATCATAAGCACTGAAGATAAAAAAAATGCAAACTATTTCCCATTAATTATTCCACTTTTAAACATATGAAAAATTCCTCAAAAATCACTGTGGAGTATTTTCCAAACTGTCGTTTAATTAAAAACTAAAAGCTTCTGAGAAAATTGTACTTTATGTACACTAGGAGCGCAAGGAAGACAGAAGTTGCACTCCTCTACATCAGCCTACAGAGGCACCACAAAGCAAAACCCACAGAAGTAACACATGGCTGAACAGTCACAGTATATAGACACTCAAAATAATCAAAGACAGTAATGAGGTGGGATTTCAAATGTACTTAGAAGTAACATACAGGGGAATAAAGACACAGAAAGAGAAAGAACAGTTTGTAAACGCAGTTATTAACAGTGATGAAATGTAAAAATAAAAATAACTAAAACCTGATTTTTAAGCTAATGAAATTCAAAATAAAGATGTAAAAAGACTTAGAATACTATTTCTTGTTTAATAATTTTCTCTGGACTCTGAAAAACCTTTAACAATGGTTTTGTTCCGTTTTTGGTGTCACTGATATCATGCCTTGCCAAGTTCTCCAGTGTTTTTCAGATGTTCCTATGAACACATACCGATGTTATAAATGAGGCCTGGCCTGTTTCCATGTTGGATGACCTTAAGCGCTCTGACACCACTACCGCCATCCAGGGAGAAACCCTGGCACCAGCCAGGCATGCCGTCAGGATGGATTCCCTTTCCAACCCGCATTGTACAACTAGAGGTAAGTAGAAAACACAAAGATTTACTCATTTAAATGAAGGATCAGATATCAACACAATGCTGATGATCAGACACATACCCAGATACAAAAAGAACACCTGTGTTTTAATATAAAAGCATTAGAAGCCACGATAAATCTCTTAAGTAATCATTCTGCATTTCTGCCATAAGCTCCTTTAAACATATTGGTCAAGATTCAGTGACCATGTCATGTAAAAGACTTGGTAATTTTCAGACTGATTAACCACAAAAACATTTGTGTGTCTTTTTTCTTTGAAAGAATAAAAAAAAAAAGTTTGGAATAAATTTTTGCAATAAATTTAATTGTTGTTCATTTGAGCAAAAATACCAGAATATTTCAGAAAAATTTATTTAAAATCATGTTGTTATTTCTGATCTTCATGCAAAAAGCAAGTTCTCTCCTTGATGCCAGTTAAAATAGCTGAGAAGTTTCCCTTCCAAAATGCTGCCATTTTCTTTTACATCAGAATCAGAATAGCTCTTCTGCATGTGGACTTTCTACTGAGTGACTGCTACTACTTCTCTATTAACACTCAGAGTTTAGCGTTAGGGGTGCGGAGTGGGGTTTTTTAGTGGTAACAAAGTAATTTATACAACTCCTTAAGCTCTTCAAAAAGGTTTTTCTTTTTCTTACAAGAGCATGAGTTCAAAGCATGCAAAATAAAACCAAAGCAGCCTGCAGACACAACAGAATTAGCCAACCAAGGAGTTTTAAGTATCTAAAGATACAATATGCTTATTTCAGTATTTAGAAATTTAATAACCTAACAGGTCATCTCAATAGGGAAAGACTTTTCCTACATTATATTCATACTAATATATCAGCACCTCTGCAAATTACTTTCATACTTTGTAAGGTTCCTCCTGTCTGCTCTCCTTGTGGTATTACTTACAAGGTTGGCTGTTCTTTATCAGCATAACAGAATAGAAGTGGGCTGAGGCTTCTAGCAAGCTCGTGTTCTTCAAACTGACCAGCAGCATCTGTTTTTGCATTATCTTGTCTGAAGATAAGTGGTAATCCTTTAAGTAAACACAGAAAAGGGAGTGTCAATCTTCACCTTTGCACAAATTAAACTGAGAGGTAAAAACTACTTCAAATTGAGGAACAACCTAAAGGATTTTGGTTGTAATAGTAGCCATTAGTCTGCATGCATTCTCCCTCTCATTGTCTGTCTAACCTGTTTAACAGCTAGACCTATTAACAGCTGCCAGCCATGGAGTCGGGTCCATGCATTAGAGGAGTTGCAGCTCTGAAAGTGCCAATGGATGTTAACATAATTAGCTGCAATTTAGACCTGTTGCTATCTGAAGGCATTTCAGTCTTTGAAAACCACAATTTTAACAGTGATTTAATCTATGTTGATTTACTTAAAGGTACAATAGCTCATGTTTGAAAATCTGCAATATAGCAACTAAAATGTCTAAGTTATCTGCTGTAACATTTATCAAAAAATAGCTGCAGACAATGTAAAAAAACCCCCAAAATTCCTGCAACTTTAATTCTGCTTAAGCAGTGTTTAAATGCTCTGTCTGGCTAGAAAGGAAATCAAAACACTGCATGACATCTTTATTTCCCAGTTCATGATTACAGTTATGAAGGAAATTACTGTAAACTTACCTGTTTTGTTGATTAACCAATATGGTGCTAAAATCAGTATTTTTAGAGAACCTTCAGCACGACATACAATCCTTATGGTCAAATTCAGCAGTCGTTTGTTGACATCATACAGTCGCATCCGCACCATATAGTTTTGTGTCCCAGGAGGAATCAACAGCTCTTTGCAGATGGGGAAGTTTTCTAGCAATACCCCTACAAAAACAAAAGAAAGCAAAATAAAACCAAACATCACTCAGACAGAAACATTAGTTTCTGATAAGCATACAGGTTGGTGTTTCATATGGCATGATTTTTCAAAATATTTATATATTTATATATTCCCCATGGAGAAGGACTTTGGGGTGTTAGTGGGTGGAAAACTGACTGTGAGCCAGCAACGTGCGCTCACAGCCCAGAAAGCCGCCCGTGTGCTGGGCTGCATCCAGAGCAGTGTGGCCAGCAGGGGGGGGGGGGGGGGGATTCTCCCCCTCTGCTCCGCTCTCATGAGACCCCCCTGCAGTGCTGGGTCCAGCTCTGGGGGCACCAACATCAGAAGGACACGGACCTGCTCAAGCGGGGCCAGAGGAGGCCACAAAGATGCTCGGGGGGCTGGAGCACCCCCTGTGAGGACAGGCTGAGAGAGTTGGGGGGGTTCAGCTGGAGAAGAGAAGGCTCCAGGGAGACCTTAGAGTGGCCTCCCAGGACTTAAAGGGGCTACAGGAAAGGGGGGAGGGACTCTTGATCAGGGGGTGTAGGGATAGGACAGGGGGAATGGTGTTAAACTGAAAGAGGGGAGATTTAGATTAGATAGGAGGAAGAAATTCTTCCCTGTGAGGGTGGAGAGACACTGGCACAGGTTGCCCAGAGAAGCTGTGGCTGCCCCCTCCCTGGAAGGGTTCAAGGCCAGGTTGGACGGGGCTTTGGGCAACCCGGGCTGTGGCAGGGGGGTGGGACTGGATGATCTTTAAGGTCCCTTCCAACCCAACCCATCCTGTGATTCTATGATTTCATATCGCTTACCCAAATTAATTTTTAAATCTGCCCAATGTAGTGACCTCTGAACTCATAAAGAAATGCCTCAATTTAAGTCACAAGCAGCAAAAAAAGTTCTGTAAAGAACTCTGCTTAGGGCTAATTACTGCTTTAGGCATCAGAAGTCCAGCCAGTGTTGAATAATTCCACACACACTCTCAACAACAAATTTTTCTGTCAGAAAGAAAACAGCAAAAACACCCAAAATTTTGAGAACTTATTTATTCCCTTCTTTATCACTGTTTTCTCCAGTTTCCAATGTTTCCACTCTCAGGAAAATGAGAAAAGAGACAAGTAAGGAACAGACCAAGCAGCTGACAGATTTGGGAGAATGATAGCAATATTAGTATCTTTTTTGGATGCATGCAGTTTGTTATTAACTATAAGCAGCCCTGCAACCCAATGAAATAATCATATAAATGTTTTCATTTTTTTAAATTTTTCCATTCTTGCACCATATCTCCTTGCACAAGAAACAGTTATACTGAGGTACTCCTCTTGGAGGATCAGAAAGTGGTATCTGAAAAAGAACCTTACCAAGCTCAATGTTCTGAGATGTATCAGCTGTGTGCAATGCTGCCTCTTTACCAGGTTTTAATGTCCCATTAATTGGCATTCCTTTAACATAAAACTCGAGTTCACAAGGTAGCAAGTTACAGATTACCACTGTTGGCAAGAGATAAATACTATGCCCAGGCTGTCTGAAAATCTGTTTAGCACTGTCAGAAAATATGTTGGAAGGCATGTAATCCGGATAATTTTCTTTCTTTATAGCCACACAAAACCTGTGAAGGCAGAAGTATATGAGAAGAAGTCAATTAATATAATAATATTAATAATATAATAACTGAATCTTTGTGTACTGCACTAAATCTCACAACATGCTGTAACTTCAGGACTGATAGCAAAAACAGCATTTCGAATTGTTCTCCACATAATCCCTTTAGAGTTTAATTATAAAATATTTTGTATTTATGCCTAACATTAAGACAACAGGAGTTTCCTGATTTTAATCAAAGAATTAATTTAGACACTCAAATTGTTCAGAGACCTATGAGAAAATTGCTTTTACAGAATATCAACTTTAAAATCAACTTCCATAAACTCACAGAACCATGTTATTAACTGTAACTAAAAAGAAGTTTTAACTATTAAACTATAATCATGTTCTTAAACATAAATGCTGAATGTGTCCTTCTTCCCAGTAGATATATCCTTGCTTTGGCCACCTGACACTTCAGTTTTTCATTAGTTAAGTAAAATAATTAAGTAAACCTTAATTTTAAATAATTTTCCTCCCTGTGATATGTTCAAAACCAGCATATTAAGAAATGAACTATGGAACTGACACAAAGCAGTAACTACAGAGTATGCAAAAGTCATTTCCTGAAACAACTTCAATAATCTCTATTCCAGTATTTCCTAAGTTGAGAGTATCCCTAAATCCATCATAGCAGGTAACCACAAAATTCCATTAAATCCTCACTATGCAGTGGTATTTTGGGGCTTAGAACAGAGTACAGGACATTCAGGACAAAGAATGAGCAAACCACTCATTATTCTCAGTGAGACAGACTAGATAATTTAACATAAGACCATACTCTATTTTCTGAGCTTTTCTTTTTTACAATAAATACTAATAGTGTGCTTACTTTGTGTTCTCAGACATTCGCTAACAGGCACTGTCAAAGGGGCTTCAAGGAGCCTTGCAGAAATACAGCAGTTATGCTTCAACGTTTCCCATTATTCAAGAGACCAAACAAAACATTCCATTAAACTGCAGAAGCTTTCATTTCTAAGTATTTTATTTCCTGTTAGTCACTTTCACAGTATTTCATTTATCAGTAGGAGATAACACAGCTTACAGAAAAATAATTTGGTCTTACTTACCTGAAAAATCGGCTGTTTTCAGACTCCATTGAATGACACTCTCGCTTGCTGCTACATACTTCTGCTGCCTTCTGAACATTAGTCCAGTGAATCGGAGCCTTACAGAAAAAGACTCCCATTCCTTTTGGCCTGGCTTGCAAACGCCAAGATGTAAGATGTAATGGAATAGCAAAGGAATCTCCTGGCATAACTGCTGGAAGAACTACAGGCTCTGCAACCAGAGAAGAAAACACACATCTCAAAACAGGCTCCTTTACTGAAAAGCATAAAATTTTCAAATAGTAAGTCTCTAATTTTTGAAGCAACACGTTTTGTTTTAACATAAAACACTAGCTACTTTATGTATGTTTCAAACACTAACCCCTTGTTTAAAGCCCTGTTAACAATCTGGCAGCAGACAAATTTAGGTGTGTAAATCTGAAACTGGAAACAGACTAAAATCTTGTTGTAATTACAATTCTTTTTCTTTGGATGCTTTAGTGAAAATGCTTATTTCAAAAAGACCTCCTTCATTACATTTTGCTTACATTATCAGCGTATCACTATATTTCTAGACTCTGCCTTTGCATGCTGACACCCGAAAACTTCCATACCACTAAAAGATACAACATGATACATACAGAAATAAGATTCAGTCTTTACAGAGACTCAGCTTTCCCTGTTTACCTGAACACTAAGAAAAATCCTACTGGGTTCTCTGGCTTACTTTTCTGATCACTTTCTTCTTAACATCACCCATTTCCCCTCCAGGGAAGTCTACTTTGTTGTTAACCATTACAGGCAGTGCTGAATCTTCTTGGAGAGAAAGCTAAAGATTCCCCATAGTATGGAAGGAATATACAACACTTACTGTCAGGAGCAGAAGGACTATCTAGTCTTAGTTCCATTGGTGTTTCCAGCTTGTTTTTCACCATCAAGGCTGAGCGCACTGTTATCACCTTCCGAGCGCTACCTTCCATGGTAACTTCAAATACCACACGAACTGGAGGCAATGAAGAAAACTGGAAGATATTTAAAAGCATTAAAAAGCTCAGGTAATGATTATATCTAGAAGAGGGACACCTCAATTTTGAAGCAGTAACTGCTGGAGTAAAAACTTGCCAACTGAGTCCAACCACGTGCAACACCTAAGGTATATACAGTTTCATAAACATGATTTATAATCCTGTACCTCTTCCTCAAACCACAACAAAATTAACTATGAAAAAGCAATTTTAAATACTACTAACTCTATTATCTTTTTCAAAATGATGCAAGTTCAAGTAAGAGCAATACAGATCCTAAAAGAACACTTTATACACTATCTCTCACTGTTACATTATTTTATAAATTCATGGAGTTAGAATTCTGAGCCTCATATAATTATCAGTCACTCACCACTCCTAGCCACCAAAACTAAAAAACAAGGTGGAGCCTTCTTAAAATATTCATACTTTCTTCACTCTTTGCTGTCCTCCTACTGTGGTGTTTTATCTCCTACATTACACAAAGTCACTGCCGCTTTGATCCTGAAAATCAGATTTTATATGGGCTCACATGTCGGAATTGACATACTGGACTTAAGACCCATTCTTAAAACAATCATTTACACTCGTGAGGAATGGTAAATCATGTTAAATACTTGTTCTGATTTGAAAGTTTGTTTTGTTTGACTTTTGTTTCCTTTCTATTGAAAAGGTTCTAGAAGGATGCAAAAGCCAGTTCACTTGTAGAATTATGCTGGTCTCATTTAAGTAGCTCTCAAAATATGAAAATATATACTCACGTAGACTTGTGGATGTATTATATTTGTTCTACTTATGGGGCTTCCAAGCTGGGAGAAAAGTAAACAAGAAAGTTAAAGTTGTTCAACTTTTAAGCTACTACTCTCAGTTGTAATACAGAACATTATTACAGAAGAATAAACTAAATACTTTCATCACTTTGTGTTTCTGATCCTCAATACATCTTAGGAAACATGTCAGAACTGTATTAGCAAAACCTGTTTGTAATACTGCTTTAAAAACATCAAGCTGAAGGAAGAATTTTTGTTGGAAAAAAAAAAAGCTCAAGCTACAGAGAGAAATGATGTTTTTCATGCTTCAGTATGAAAACATCAGAAACAATTCAAGTAAGAGACCACTGGCTCTTGCCAGTAGTATCATGAAATTAAATTCTAATCCTGTTTTAAACCAAAAAGATCAACTTGCAATTTCTCCAGTGCTCAACAATTTTCAGTAGCTAGGCTCAAAACTTAACTAGTTTCGAAATCCACAAGATCATTTTTATCACTGAGCCTCAGCCACCAACTGCCAGTCTGCTGATTATTACAACTGCATTTTTCTTTCATGACAAGTATATTTTGTCTAAGCAGCCACATATTTCAACAATCTCTAGACTTACAGGAAATAGCCAGTGTTGTTTATTTTAAGTAAATTAAACACATGAAAAGCATTCCTGCAATAGAAGAAATAAGAATCGCTGCTGAAATGCTGTGCTGATTTAAAGCTCAGTCTCCAAGAGTCCATGACACTGTCACTAATACATTAGTTCTGTCATTGGAAGCTCTGACTGCTAAGCACAGACTAACTACTCTGTGTTTTTGTTATGCATAAAATTGCCAGTTAGGAACCCAGCATCTCCAAACTCTCCCAATCCAAACTAACTGGAAAGAGGGCAATCTCATACAACAGCTGTTTAAGATCAAAATCTTGGAGACATCATTACTCTAAATTACATATTCTATTAAAAGTAACACTCAAAATCAGGACTTACACTAGAAAAGGATGAGTTCTTATCTGGTGCAGCGTATCGGAAAAAAGTTCCAACTTTGTCTACAGATACTGGACTGACTTCTTCCCAGCCATTTACTCTCACTTGCAACTGATGAATTCTTAGATCATGTGTGTGCCTACAGGTTAGATCAAGTTAAATTATTATACAGTGTAAACACCAAACAGTTCAAACCAAGAACATCCTCTGGATTCTGAAATAAGAATCTCACTGAAGCGTTAAAAAAGAAAAAAAGAAGTCTCAAGAGTTCTTCCATTTCATGGATAAAGACACACCTGATTTTATGTCTGTTCAATTGTTCCACCTTCCCTAATGAACGTACAGAAGTACAACTGTGTAACTACGTCATATAATCAAAAAAAAAAGCATGCTACACATTTGTTAACAAATTCTTCTAGTTCTTAACACTGATAACACTTATGCTCAACAACCAACGCCCATGCCCCTGTCCTTCAGAATAAAGGACATATGATTTGTACTTGAGGCCCCCCAAGTCTTTCTAAAAGATTATAATGATACAACTCACATCTAGGAATGGCTGCCACCAACAGCAAATATATGCTGCTTACTAGACAACTGTTAATTTCATTCTATACATGAGTTTTAAATATTTAAAAACAAAACATGAAGAGGAGATTTTTTAAAATATCCACTTTTCATTAACATCTGCTAGATCATCACAACTATGATCTACGTGTTCCATATCTGAGTGCGTCAAAACACATCTCACAGCCTGGTCCCTTCACCTGTGTCTGAGTTTCCCTCTGGCTTCAAATTCAAATGGAATCTCTTGCCCAGTGATAACTTCTTGCCATTCACTGACATTATGGGCATCATCCAGCAACGTCCCATTTTCCTCAGGAACAACACCTGGACTCCCACTGTGAGACAGTGCAGCCCTGTGAAGAGAATCACATCATTTTACCAACTGACAGAATGACTACCTCAAATAACAAGTGCTTTTTAGTCTGCCTCAGTCTATACAAGTCCTGCAGTAAACACATATACAGCATGAATGCATCTGACTGGTTTTCAAATTTTGTTGGCCCTCTTGAAAAAAAACCATCTTTTTGTTTTAGTAGTAAAACTATCTCACTGTCAAACAAAAGGCTCTTAATTAAGAAAGACTGGCAGTTGCCTATGTTTCTCTGCAAGAAAACAAAAGCACTGAAAACAACAGGGTTTGGCTGACATGTTAGAGAAGCCAGACAAATATTGTCAAAGTGATCCCAGAACAGCTTCTTACCGGGTCGGTGTTGTAGTTAGGGTAGCAAACCACAGAGTGCATCCAGTATGATTTCTGAGAGCAAATGGGACAAACGGCTGCCTACGTTTTGGAGTCTTCATTTCAGCTATAAAACAGAATAAAGATTTGTCTAAATGCTTGTGAGAGAAGCATTCATCAGGTACTAACGTAGAATGAGACCCAACGGCTGGGGAACCACAACCTGCAATAACTAAAGAAACACAGATTGAAGAAACAGGATAACAGATTACTAAACAATTTAAAATTTAGTAACCATTACAGAAATAGCGTAAAGCAAACAGAAAAGTCTTCCCCTACATCAACACACACACCCCACACCCCACCTCCCCCCAGGAACTGAGCTTAATCTACATGTTCTTTTGTTTCTTCTTATCAAGTCTTACAAAATACTATGTCTCCACTTCTAACTAACATGCAGAAAACCTAACTAAAAACCCAGTCATAATCAGGAACTCTTCACGCACACCCAAATGCTCATAAAGTATTATTCACTTATAATTAAGATTTATGCTCTATTTAATGTGATGAATACAGGATTACCTCGTACCCCCTCTGAATGGGACTTTTACCCTCAAAGACTGAACAAGTAGAAATATTTGCCTATACAGGATAAAGCTTACTAAAACAAAGTATGAAAAATAATCTGAATGCAACCAAAGGTAATCTGGTTTTGTTAAAATGCTGAGACAGCAAAACCCCAGAAGAAGAAACTTCATCTCCTATGTTTGACTTTTTTCAAGTACGCATTACTAACAAGCACACAAGTAGTACTCTCATCTTCCATACTGCAAAAAGGGGTAACGCAGGGTGAGTAGATAAGTTTTTGAAGGAGTTACAGTCATTGCATACAACTTTCTTCCAAATCAATGACAATCAATTCCTATAGACCTTACATTGTCAGTGGAGACGTAAATCTGATCTCTCTAACGCTTACAGAGAAAGTTCTTTCCAATTAAATAGCAAGAAGATGAAATTCTTGAGAATGAAAACTCTGGGTTTTGCCAACTGCAAATGAACAATTGTTTTACTGTTGAGCTTTTACATTACTTTATACAAGTTTTTGGCTAGCCCAGATACTACAAAGTTACATACCATAAGCCAAATCAACTTTTAATCTCGCATTTATTTTTTGAGACTTTTAAAAAAGAATTTTTGGGTCTACGGCCTGATTTTCAAAAGAAAACATAATGTAAAAGTTGCATGCTGAGACTACTGCCTGAAGATAAAGACTACCATCGCAAGGTTTTTTTTTTTTCATAATTCACTTAGTAATTTAGTTGCAACAGGTTTTGTTGTTTGATTTTTTTCACCAAAAAAAACTTCCTAAAAATACCTCAGCAAAAGAAAACCTTCTACCATTTTCCTTTTTTTTTTTTTTTTTTTTAAAAAACACCCATCTATGAACTGTCTGCAGACACTCAGAGGAAATGTTTTTAAGAGACAGTCTGAACAGGCCACAGATATAGATTTATAGAAAGATTTCTGTCCTCCCATTCAGCAAATTTTCTACAGGGGCAACATATTTATCAGTGCTGTTTTGTCTTCCATAACGTCAAAAATTAAAAAATCTTAGTTTAAACTGAATGGTTTTTCCCAAAGACTGTACTGTCAAATATAAAATAAATTAACAAGATATTTATTAGGAATGCCTTACTTGCTAAGGCTTACTGAAAACAGATTGTTCCTTCTGAAGACATCTTAAAGTTTTAAGTAACTAAATATACATGCTGAATCAGCTTAGTATGTATGTTGAACATATTGCTGGATATTTTTAGAATATAAAATAAAATCTTGTGATTTTATTATGCTAATTTTAATCACACTATAGTGTCTCTCTAAAAAAAGGACACTGAATAGTCAACAATTCATATAACCTTCCTCAAAAAGACAGTCTTCCTACATAGGGATTAGTTATACTTCTCCCTTCATTCCTAAAGGGCCCAGAGAGGAACACAAGAGAAAAAGAGGATGAAATACTAAGTTAAGCAGCTTAAAAGCAAAATAGCTGTTATGTTGTTTGGTATTGGGTTTTTTGTTTGGTTGGAGTTTTTTTAAATACAGAGCTACCAGCAAGTCACATATACAACACAGTATTGTACAAGAGCCTTCCAAAGAAGAAAAAACCCCTTTTTGTCTCTCTCTGCTATACAGTACCTCTAGCATAGATTTGATGCTCTAGGTTAGTCAAACTGGCTGTACTCCTAGTTCTAAGGTAGACAAGAGGAAGGCCTGGCAGACAGGAAAGACAAAGTTAGCAGGTAAGAAAAATCACACAAATACAGGTAGACTCTTCCCTATCATCCATCAGGAAAGATACAGACAGTTGGCATCATGCAATCAGTGTATGGATCTCTATCCATTTGCTTACACTAAACTGGCATTTGATTTGCTAAAATTTCTTCCAGAAGTAACACTGGGATAAAAGAAGCTGAAAATATCTGCCACATATCAAGAGCTGTTACTTAGAGAATTGTTCCATGAATGTAACAGCATTTTTTCCAGAATCTCAGTCATTTAGGTCTTTGGGGGTACAGAAATAAAAAGATCACCTCTGCACACACCCTAAACTCAACATTCTTACTTAACCTTTGACAGGGTAATCACTCATTAATTAAGAAAGCGTCACAAAAAAGGAAGCAGAACTAGCAGTGCAAAGTTCACACTCAAAGCTAAATAGTCAAAAAGGTTTTTGTTTTTAAATAATTGAGCAGAAAATAGCATTTTCATCTTTTTTGCCAAATATCTCTAACAAGTCATTGTGTGCTATGAAGACCAAATACTTATGTTTGTAATACATTACACAGATGACTCTGTATGTCAGGACTGTTTCAAATAAAGTGTGATTAATGAATATCATACTCTGCCCAAAACATGGTGGATCCACCGAAGAACCCATCCAGTCTTCTGAACTGATTACGTTCACCTCTTTCTCCTGTTTACAGTAATCTTCCATCCATGACTGTTTGGTACATGTATATTGTTCTAGAGGAGTATAAGCACAGACAGTAAATGTCTCCAAAGTAATTGAAAAGTATGTTAAATTCATAACACTAAAGTTACTCCACTTTAATGGCAAAAGTTTTACTTCACTCGTTTTTCTATGAGCCACTTACACAAGCTGAAGACAAACAACCGCT